>NC_056751.1:669540776-669895776 GCF_019279795.1 Protopterus annectens | reverse complement strand
ACATGACACAATGCAGCTCCTCCAGCTAAGATCTACCCCATCGCAATCATCCACACTTTTTAGCAGTCAACTGTCGGAGACTGGGTAAAAAGGGTTTGTTGAAATTCAAGTAGACAGAGCCATAAAAGCAATGAGGTTCCATCTACAGCTCTTTATGTGCTTTGTTGCCCAAGAGATAGTTGGTTCTAGGCAAACAACAAAATGTTCCATCAGTATTCTTCGTATAACTTTTCCTTCTATTGGTGTTAGGCTAACAGGATTGTAGATCCCCCTATTGTTAGGCTAACAGGATTATAGATCCCCATATTGTTAGGCTAACAGGATTGTAGATCCCCCTATTGTTAGGCTAACAACATTGTGGATTTCCCTATTGTTAGGCTATCAGGATTGTAGATTCCCCTATTGTTAGGCTAACAGGATTGTGGATCCCCCTATTGTTAGGCTAACAGGATTGTGGATCCCCTTATTGTTAGGCTAACAGGATTGTGGATCCCCCTATTGTTAGGCTAACAGGATTGTGGATCCCCCTATTGTTAGGCTAACAGGACTGTGGATTCCCCTGTTGTTGAGCTAACAGGATTGTGGATTCCCCTGTTGTTAGGCTACCAGAATTGTGGATCCCCCTATTGTTAGGCTATCAGGATTGTAGATCCCCCTATTGTTAGGCTAACAGGATTGTGGATCCCCCTATTGTTAGGCTAACAGGACTGTGGATCCCCTTATTTTTCTTGATTCCCCCATACAATGATACTGCTCCTGCCATCTTCTAGTCCTTGTGCTTTTGGACTCACCCTACTGACCTGTTGAAGAGCTCCACTACAGGATATGCCAGCACACAAGTCAGGTTCTGAAGGACTCTGGGAAAGGGCATCAGAACTATAGGGTGAGGAGAGCAAGCCCCCCCCCCCCACACACACACTTTCCACAGACTCATCAACTAAAAACAGAAAAAAAAACACACACATGCACACACACACACACACACACACACACACACACACACACACACACACACACACACACACACACACACACACACACACACACACACACACACACACACACACACACACACACACACACACACACACACAAAAAGCACTTACTCAACTCCAATAACAGAAACAAACATAATTGGTTATAAGCCAGTTTCTATATTTTGTGCTACAGTGGTTGAAAATGTGTTTGCAATCTAGAAAAAATAAAGAAATGTGCACCATGGGTCCCACTTACATGTGCATCTCATTGGCTGGCTGGGTTTTACAGTCCTGCTATTTACTGCCAACTACAAGCACTGATACAGTTGAAGACTTGCAGTTCAAGTCTTTATAACCTTTATAACCATTGTTGACAACCCAACTGACCTCCACTCAACTACCCAGGCATCCTTCCACACCACTGAGACTTGGCTTAGTGATAACAAACTAATACTTAATCCAAAAAAAACTAAACTCCTACTCTTCCTCCCTAAAAACATCACCACACTCAAAAGTACATTTACCATCTTGTCCTGCAACAACACTATCATCTCAGCTGAATCTAGTATTAAATTGCTAGGTGCTACAATAGATGATCAACTTAAGTTTGATCTCCATATTACTAACTCAGTAAAAAGAACTCATCAGAAACTTGGACACCTTTTCCGTAGCAAGAAATACTTAACTAACACTGCCCAAATAACTCTCTCACAGGCTTTATTACTCCCAACACTCCTGTACAGCTGCCACATATTCACAAACCTAAATTCTACACCTATTTCCAAGCTTGAAACTACCTATAATAAGATCGCCAGATTTGCAGCTAACCAGACCTACAAGTCACACCACTGCTTAGCACTACAGCAACTAGACAGGCTAGAATTCCCTCAGCTGCTCCAACTATACCAACTACAAATCATCCACTCAATCCTCTATCTACCCTCCTTCTGCCCCAGCCTCTCCACTATCTATCCAAATATTCCCCTGCTAGGATGCTACGCAGCTCAAATCAAGAATTATTAGACATCTACAAACCCAAAACCAAAATAGGCTGCCTTCTCTATAACTATAACCCAGCTGCATCCTGGAACCAACTCCCCTTGGAAATAAAATCCCTCCAGCATAGCAAAAGTTTCAAATTAGCCACAAGGGAATACCTAAAAACAAAGTGGTCTTGCCACTGTAGCCAACCACCCTGAAACCACCATCCTTTCACCTATTTCACCACCTCACTCTTAATGTATCTCTAACACTATTCCCCTGCCTCTTCTACCTCTTCCCTTCCTCCATCTCCAACCACTCTTAATTCTTACAGTCTCAAAACAACCTACCTGTCTAGTCTGTCTCCTATACTCTACCTCCCCTACATCTCCTACTAGCCATTCTTACTTTCCTTTCTTGTTTCCAAACTTCTATACAACTAGATCCTACTCACTGTAAATAAGCATCTGCCTAACTATTAACTCATTTTGCTCTAAGCAGCTTAAATAATATTGCAACTAGTCACATTTTCTTCTGCTAATTGTTTAAAACCTTGCTTGTAACAACTCACATACTTGTCTGACAGTTGTTAATACTCTGTATAATTGAATTGCCTGAGGAGCTTTTTTTCTCTCCAGGTCTCTGCTTGTAAGATCCTATCGCTGATTGTTACTACTATGTTACTACAATTTAATAAATTGTTTTCTAGTCCTGAGGAGCTTTTCTCCCCGGGCCTCTGCTGAAAATGAGCCAAAAGCTCAGCCAGACTAACCCGGTTAACAAATGTAAAATAAATAAATAAAAATAAATAAATTATAAACAACAACAAAAACAGTCTTTACTGCATTTGGCCATGCTAGAGCAAGACATTCTAGTCTAAAATGAGAAGTGCATACATCAACTGTCCCTGATTTCACAGTACTTCCCTGATTTTGCCTCGTATTTTGCCATATCCCTTGTAAAGCATTTGATTTTCTGGTAAGTCAGTTGAGGATTACAATCAGTCAGCAATGTCAGGATTAGAAGCTCATACTTCATATTGTTCAGGAAATGCATACTGATGCAAAAGCTGTTGTTTCATTAACAAGTGAATTAATATAACATTTAAAATTATGCCTTCAACCCCCCTTTTTTTACAATTTTCTACATGAAGTCAGGGTGTGGAAGCAAATCTTGCCGTTTCTCTTGCTTCAGTGCCACTGTCCTTCCTTCCCCGACAGTCATGCCTGAGTGTCGCAGGTCTTTATTTACACAATCCATTCATGTCTTTGCTTTGATACTCTCGTTTCCTCTTACCTTCTTTCTGTCTGTCCCAAAGGTTCGTCACCAGATGATCTTCTGTTTTTCTGCCCAGAACACCAGAATCTGTTCTCTTTAGCCTTTTCTGTAATTGGATCCTACTTGGGCTTCTGCTCTAATATTCTCATTTCTTCATCACAGGCACTTTAGCCTTATCATCTCTAGCTTCCTCAATTGCTCTACCTTCACTGCCCAGGTTTCTGCACCATACACCAGTACTGCTCTCATCACTGTTTTGTACACCTTACTTTTCAGCTTCTTTGGCATTCTTCTGTCATACACTACACCTGACACTGTACCAGGTGGCTGTGGCCCGTCTAATTCTAACTTTGACTCCTTATTCAGACTTTTTTCTCCTCAACCACCTGTTCTAGATACTTGAAGCTGTCAGCCTGTTCCACTATTTTCTCTTTAATCTCAGTTTTCAGCTTCTTATGACTACCCCCACTTGCTACCACTACCACTGCCTTATTTGTACTCAGTTTCATCCCATGTGCCTTCAGTGTCACATTCTATTCCTTTATCATTTGCTGAATTTCTTGTTCACAGTCTGCATGTAATGTCATATTGTCTGCATGCAGCAATGTTCTTCATCTGTCCCCTCCAAACTGTTTGCTAATGTAGTCTATCACCAGAATGAACAGCAGTGGGCTCAGAGATGAGCCCTAACATCCACCGGCTCCCTTTGGTAACCACCCTGTAAAACTCTGTTCATACTTGTACTTCTTGCTTTTCCTCTCACTTCATATTGGAATTCCTGCTTGTATTATACCAATTTACTTTTAATTTCTCTATAAATTGGATAACATTTATCTAAATATAAAATCTTAATATTTTAATAATATTTAATAGATTAATATCTCTAAATATATAAAATTATTTAATTAATATCTCTAAATGTTAAATCATTGTCATATTACTTGTATATAGTCTTAACCAATTATTTCATATTATAATTAATTTGGTATAATTATTTAAACTAGATTTTTGTATTATTTTTTGAAGATTGTAAAATTATTATTCCTAAAATATTTTTTAATAATTTGGAGCTTTCTCCCCGGGCCTTTGCTGAGAATGGGCTCCTACTCAGTAAGACTTTCCCAGTAACCAAATGTCAATAAATAAATAAAGTTGTGTCATTGGGTCTTTGTACATCTTCTTCATCTTTCGACTGCTCCCATTAGGGGTCACCACATAGCACTCACTAATTCTACCAATGTTTCTGGGACTTTGAACCACCATAGGACTATTTTCTTGGGAGCTTGTCATATGCTTACTCCAAGTCTAGGAATGCGGACACTTTCCTCATCTCTAGTTTCTTCCCCACTATCTGTCTCACTGCAGATATCGGGTCAGATGTGCTTCATCCTGATATGAGTCCAAACTGCTCATCCTCCATCTTAATTTCTACTCCTCTGTGGGTTCATTTAACAATCTTCCTCATCAAAACTTTCATGCAGCGTGACAGGAGTTTGATACTACTGTGCTGCCCACAGTTGTAAATGGCCCCTTTGTTTTTGTACACTGTCACTAGTATGCTTATTCTCCAGTTATCAGGCTATGCCTCTCTCTCCATAGTGCTATAAATACCATATGGAACCATTCCTCATCTGTCTCACTCGTCATCTTAATCGTATCTGCTGTAACCTCATCTGAGCATACTGCTTTCTCTGACTTCATTTTTCTTAGTGCTGTTTTTACTTCTTCTAGGGTGGGCTCCTATTACTCCTTCATAGAAAGCCATGTGGGGGGCTGTACAATTTTTGTGAGGTTTTCTCCATTCAGAAACTGCTAAAAGTACTCCTTCCCACTTGTGAACAGCGTATTGATAGCATCCCTTAAATAGAGTAACTGACTATCTTTTTTGTGATTGTCTTGTAAACTGATAGAGTTTCTTTGTGACATCTACTGAGTTACTTTCCAGAAGATGCCTTGTTTATTGCTATTGCAACTCCTGTGGTAGCCTCTTTGTTAGTCAGCCAGTATTCCTTCTTAGCCTGGTCCATCTTTTCTCCATCCATCCACAACCCCTTTTCTTATTTTTGCACATGGGGTTGGGGTGTCACTTCAACAGTCACAGTCCTCTGCAGTCAAGGTTTATACCGCCGGATGGCTAGCCCTGCCTTGGTAGTTCAAGTGTCCAAGTCACCTACTGCATGTCTTTGGAATGTGGGAGGAAACTGAAGCACCTGGAGGAAAACCCATGCAAAACAAGGAGGACATGCAGACTCTGCACTGAAGATGTCCCAGCCAAGAATTGAACGAGGGTACCTCTAGCTGTGAGGCGACAACAGTATTCACTGAAAACTGAGTCACCCCTGGTCCTTCTTTTCTATCCCCCACTTTTTCTCCTGCACTGCTTCTTTCTTCTGATGACTTCCTGGGCATCAGCATTCCTTACGTACTTTACTTTTAGACGATAAGATTTAAACATTTCCCTGATTTGGGTCTTTTGTAATCCCATTCTCTTTTATTTTTAGTTTTGTCTTGAAATCTTTAGCTAAGAATTTGATTAGTATGGGAGAAGGAGACTTTGCCGAGAGATTTAGCACAATTAATGCAGAGGTTAGCGTTGCTGCCTACATGCTGCAGGTGGATTGGATACTCTAAATTGGCCCTAAGCATGAGTGTGTGCATGTGTGTGCCTTCTGTGGAATGTTGGGCTCCGGGCTGGCAACTTGACACTGTAAAACTCTACTGCCAGTCATGAGCAGACAGGTGATCTGCTGTGGCGACCCCTAACCGGGAAAAGCCAAAAGAAGAAGAAGAAGAAGAACATATTTTTGAAAAACTGTTGTCTTTCAGCATGCCCTGTCATTATTGTCTTTTACTAAAAACAAGCTAGAAATTAAAGCTGCATTTTTATTAGCTGCTTGAGTATATTAGTCTGCTGTCTTCTAAAAGCTATTGTATTCATGGTATTTGGGTTGTGGTAGGTTTTGTAAATTCATACACAAAAGATGAGGCTCTCTATAACTCATACCTTTCGCCTCTGGTAAATCAGTGAGGATCGCTGACATTAACGATGACAGACTTTTTAGTCACAGACTTAATTTTCTTCGGAAGAATAGATGCTAACATAAAATCTGTTATTGTAGTCTGTTTCTAAGTACATAACTAAAGATGAGTAGTTGAAATATGTCAGTGATTGTGCCCCACCCCCACACACTATATCTTTGGATTTGTCGCTGGTCGCTGTGCTAAGATGTGAGCTGTGGCGAAGGATTTCTTATCTTTTCATTTTTTTATTAGCGAGCTGTGTGTTAAGGGGAAAGCAAAGTGATTTAGTGGCAAGAGCAACTTCATCTACATTACTGGAGCTACTTCTTATCACTTTTAGTGATTACAGGTGCTTACCAGATAATGTATTTGGGAGACAGTTGCTGGAAGAAAGCAATCAAGTGACCATTGTATGGCATCGTTTGAGGCTGGGGGAACAGAGCATAGTACCTGAAAACTCCAAGTTGAAATATATGTGTGGTGATTGTTTATTTATTTACTTTTTTTGCAGAAATCCAGATAGATGTGGTAAAAGTGGTAACAGTACATACTGCCCACAGCAATATAACACTGTCTTTTTTAATTTAAAGTTTTAGAAGTCATTATGTGTGTGTAGGTGTTTGTGTGTGTGTGTGTGTGTGTGTGTGTGTGTGTGTGTGTGTGTGTGTGTGTGTGTGTGTGTGTGTGTGTGTGTGTGTGTGTGTGTGTGTGATATGCCCTACATTTGCAAGTTAAGTAGATTACTGTAGTTGGTATTTCTGCCATATAGTTGCACGCTAAATAGACTTTTATGGCCCTTATTTCTCCACTTTTGGTAATCATTGACATAAGTGGCTGTGGGGTTGAGTGCAGGCTGTGCATGAAAGCAAAGGATAATTACATGAATTTTACATGAGTTATGTACAATAGTTATTGACATGGCTAGTTAGTGATAAACAGAGTGTGGGCAACATTTACATGTAATGAGCTGGGGGACAATCTGTACACTTATCTAATCTGGATTCCCTTCCCCAAATGCTGTAATCCCAGAGAATGGTTATATTATTTAAGTAGGTGTAGGAGGTGCAGACCCTTACAATATCCAAGGCAGACTTGACGGAGTCCTTTGAGAGATAGGGGACCGAGTCAGAAAGACAAAGTATGCAAAGGAATTATGCCAAATTGCTACAAGTAACCAACACCATGTCCTTGTTCAAGAGCAAGAGGATGAAATAAGTTATTGTGCTCATTTTTTTGTTTTGTTTACTTTCCTCACAATTAGTCATCAGAGGTGTACATAGAATGTCTTTATGGAGAATATGGCATGTTGTATGTGAAAATACCAGGTCATTAGATGAAAACTATCAAATAAAAACATGGCTTGCTGGGGGAGGTCTTTTTTTGTGAACTGCCTTTGTGGAACTGACATATAACTAGTTATATAGAACTGGAAAATGCAGATTTTCAGATGGATATTCTGCCTCAGTTTGACACTCTGCTTGGTTTCCACCTGAGTGCTATCTGATCACCAGAAGAACAGATAGGGGCAATTGATATATATGAAATCAAATGGCCATTATAGGATTGCTTTTGGTTGATTATTGACATGATTGTTGAGGGCACCAGTATAACCATTATATCTGAGTGATTCCTTCACAATCAAAGACAATGTACCCCCTCAGAAGGGGCATGTTCATCTGGGTGTTTTGTACTAAAGCATCTTATTACAAATCCATGATTAAAAAAATATATATTGTTATTCTCATGTTGTTAAATCTGTCTTATTCTGTTAATAATTTTACAAATGTTATTTTTACAATCCTGTTAATTTTATAATTGTTATATACTGTTGATTGCCAACTTTTGTATTGTTGTGGAGCTTTTCTCCTAGGATCTCCACTGAAAAGGGGTCTCTACCCAGTCGGACTAACCCGGTTAACCAATGTCAAATAAATAAAAAAAAAATAATAATGGGAAATGTCTTCAGGGAACTAAGATATGGCCTCTTATATACAGCTTTATTTATGTGATTCCTTCGTAGTTAGAGGTAGTGTACCCTGACCAAAGGGGACAGCCCACAGGGACAGGATGTGCATGTTTTGTACTAAAGTACTTTATTACAAGTCTCATATATTTTCATTGTGAATTTTCTTCAGAGGTCTGACATATAGTCTCTAGTAAAGCCAGAGTTTCAGAGGACTTTTGTTGTCCACAGTCTGGTTCTACGCTTTGTTTCCACCTGAAAGCTATTTGACCTCTGCACAGAATGGTGGGTAAAACCTGTATCCAGAATATATGTGTGCCCAGTATGCATTATCTCAGAAGTGCAAATGTTATATATTTTTCTGAAATTATATATTTTAGTTATAACATGTTGTGGCCACAATGCCATGTTTCAGGCAAGTAAAGCTGTGGAATCAAATTCAGATGTATGCTGCACTGGAAGCTCTATGGTTAGCATTGCAGTCTTATAATAAATATCCTGTTGTTCCCTGAAAGACTTGCAACTGTCTCAAAGGAGGACAGACATAGCCTTTGGCCTGAGATCATGTTTCTTAAGGGCCACAGTCATACCTTTCAACCTCTTAGAGCAAGAAATCTGGACAAAGCCATAAATAAAAGTGGGCAAAGGTCCAAAAATAGGGGCAATTTTTAAATATTCTTCTTACAAACTTAGAAACTTGATAGAATAAAGAATTTTGCATTAGCATGAATTTTCTGAAGGATGTTAAGTCTGAAACTCAAATATCTGTCATGATTTTGTAATGTCAGTATTTAATGATTTGCTACAAATTTGCCAGAAAACCTCAATTTTATGAAAAATGGTCAAAAATATGAGACCAAAATCTGGACATTCTGTGAAAATCTGTACAGTTGAGAGTTATACCCACAGTCTAACATTTTACATTATGTGCATTGTGGTGAATGTCTGCTTAGTATAGTAAGTAAAATAATGGCCAAAGAAGCTGATTTACTGGGTTGTCAAAACATTCAAAGTAAAACTGCTCTGTATGTCATAGTTGTAGTATACTGTGGCTACAATGCCATGTCTTCATATTCTGCACTATGAAGTTCTGGGGTTAGAACATCAGTCTTAGGTGTGTTTCATAACTAAACATTATGTTGATGTTACCTGAAAGTTCAATAATGAAATCTCAAAAGAAGGCAGAGATATAGCCTTTGAAAGACATTTCTCAGTGGCTTTAGTTCATGAGGCTTTGTTATCCTGTCTTTTCATTGTGTGTGTTATAGTGAACTTCTCAGTACTCTGAGTACAATAATGGCATAAAATACTTCTTTTTTCCTGAACACAGAAAGCTTTTGTTACTGGACTTAAACCCCTCCTGTGTAGACTCATTCAGTAAACTGTATTATAACAATACAAACTTGTTTATATTTATTTACAACTGGAACCACCATCTAAGTGCCTTTTGTAGCTGAATGTCATGATATAGCAACAGAGAAATGTGCCTTTATTAATAGGTACTACCATTAGTCTCATGTAGACATTCAGATGCTATAGTTTTGCTATTTGTTTCACAAGCAATATACATACAGCATTTTTCGACGTGAAAAAAGTATGTGCCTCAGTCATATTTAGTGCATTCTTATGAAACAAGAGACAAAAATAACAGTTTTCTAGGGAAAAACATTTTCTGTCATTTTATGCTATAGCAAAATACTCATATTGTAGATGCATTGACAGGCATGCACATATTTCAGATTCTGTCTACTTCTCTTATAGTGGCATATAACACAAAATTAATAAATAAATATTTGCCCTTTTTTATATCACTAAGTGCCTCTGTTGCCCTACTACTCCCTAGTCTTTGGCAGCTTCCAGCACCTCTGACTCCAGGAGGCACTTTGTCTGGTCCTCATGCCTTACCCTTCCTTAACAGTAGCCAGTTAAATTCTCCCTTCCTCTCTGTCATAGTGACCACCTATTACTCTCCTCACCTGGCCTTAGTTCACTCACATAATGGCATCCTGCCCCCCCCCCCTTTTTAAGCCCCAGATAATGCAACCATTCTATACCTCTCATTATTTCCTGCCAACCATAATCTCTGTCTCTTATACTTAGACAGCCTGGCCAGGTCTTGTTAGCCTATTCTTCCTTTCTGATACGTCTGAAAAATTCTCATTCCTTTTTTCGATCTGTTTTGCCAACACTCTTTTACCTTGCACTTTTGCTGTCCCCAACAACTTTTTTGCCCTTCTGATATCCTTCCCATATTGTGTCTCCTCTACCATCCCACCCCTTACGTTTCACATCTTTTATACCCTGTTTTTTTACCCTAAATCCTAGCCTCACATTCTTATTTAATGACATTGGCCATTTTTGCCTCTTCCGCAAACCCTTGCCCATAGCCCTAAGTAGTCTATCCATGAACTTCTTTACCGCCTTAATTTGCCTGATGAGTGAAGTATAGAGAAGATTTATGACTTCTTTATTCCTCGAGGAAAAAACTTTGAAAATTAAATGTGCAAAGTAGCATGATTCCTTAACTATGATTCAACCATGCTGGTCAGAGGACAGTTCATTGGTACCCAGATTTCTGATTACAGTGTAGGTTTTGAGAGAGGGAATCCTTATGATAGAAAAACTTGCTTCCCAAATAAAACACATTACATTTTTGGCAGTAGGCTTGAGCCCATAGTCAATACACCAGGGTAGCCCTTGTTGAAGTCTGTGATTATTCATAATGGAGTATACAGTAGAACATAGTTTGTAGTCATCATATCTGAAAGCTTAATTAGTCATAATAATGTGACTTCAACATCAATACCAGGAAAAATAGATGCCAAAGAGGAGGTGGCCCAGATCCTGCTTGGTTGGAAACATCCTTCGGGAGTCAGGGTTCAATTGCCTCCTTAATAACGAGAAAGGTATGGAAAATAATTTATTGCTTGACAAGTCCTGAAACACTCACTTGGGGTCAGTGGTCAAGTGCCTCCTCAAGAACAAGGAAGCGATGGAAAATAATTTTGTCAAGGTGTTTTGGGCTGGTGAGTAGGATCACAAGAACTGAGGGTAATTAGCACTTCACTGTCCACATCACAAGCATGCAACAAATTCATTAAATTCCCTGTGAAATCTTGTTGATGTTCAATGTCACTGAAGGGCCACCTTTAAATGGATGAAGTAACAGTATTAACTGAGTGAGACCCTTTTCACATCAGCCCAGAAAATCCACTGTTGTTTCTCACAAGGAAATATTTGTTATAACCCTTCCCATGTAACCCTCTGACGTGTGTCATGTGACACTGGTACTTTTTTCATGATCAGTATTTTATAAGTATACCTAACGTTAGTTTATCCATGGTTTTACAAAACCAGGTCTGCTTGAGTGTATCTGATAACATGCATTTGTTGACCTAGGTTATGCACAAAATCCTTCACTTGGGTCTCTGTTATCTACTTTGACTTTAAACTATGTCTAACCTACAAAAGTATTTCCTGTCTTGGGATCTTGAAAGTTTTGCAGACTTCCTCAAAGGTGAGAACTCTCAGCCTCTGATCTGACATTAAATCAGATATCACAAAGATTCCCCTTTTCTGACAGATAGATCAATGCAGAGGCCTGGGCTCCAGATTAATCATCTCATAGTCCCACAACAAGGTGTTTCAGACATTCTCAAGGTGTTCCAACATTCCTTTGACACCACCCCATTATACGCATTAAAGCAAGCTTGATTCAACTCCACTAAGATTATTGTGTATCTGAGGAAAATATTATTGTTTCCATATTGTGTTGAATGTCCTTTATGTCATGCTTTAAAAGAAATTAGTTTCTTTTTTCTAGAGTGTGGGTTCACTCTCTTATGTTACCCCAAAGAACTTTGAAGTAAATGCAAACTGATAGATGAATAACTAACAGACCCTCAGCCTTTTGTTCTTTATTATAGTATATAATCCTGACCTGCTAAGTTTGGGCAGCTTCCCTTCTCAAATGAACTTGAATGTTTGTTTTGTAAAGGTTTGAAAAACAGGGTATTCTATTGGGCAGAAAGATGATGTAGACACTGATAGCTGTGGGAAGGCAAATGATCTAAACAAGGCTAGGCAACGCGTGAGCCATACATACCCTCAACCTTGTAGTGCAAGAAATCTAGATAAAGCCTGACATAATGGGGGGGGGGGGTTAAGGAACAGATTTTAAATATTGCTCTTACACAGTTGGCAGAATAACAGGATTTATGTTAGCATGCATCTTTTTCTGAGGGATATGAAGTCTAAAACTCAAATGTGTGTAGTTAACTAGTGACTTCAAGTCCTCAGATCATCCCAGTGATTTGCCAGAAAACCACACATTTTATGAGCAACAGTCTAAAAAGTGAGGCAAAAATCTGGACATTCTTGAAAATCTGGATAGTTGAGAGGCATGTCCATGAATGATTCACTGTTTCTGACTTGGTTACCTGTGCTTTATAGTTTCATTAATTGTTTCAGTGGGACAGTTCAAGAGGATGAAGCCCAAGTACACTATTTATGAAAGGGATGGACTAAGCTTGTTTCAATGGTCTTTCATGTTTTTTGAAGAAAACTTGACTTTCTTCAGTTCATTCCTAAATCTGAGATAAGGCAAAAGTCATTTAGCATGTTCTACATGACAAACAGCAACTCATTCAAGTCTGCGATTAGGATTAAGCAGTCACTGGGATATAAGATGGCCCTGAATACCTTGACCATCCAGATAGTTGCAGGGAGTGCAGATTATTTATTAAGGATCCTATTCAGGAGATCCACCAAATATTAGAAAAGCAAAAGGAACTGCAGTTACAAGTATAAGAACCAGAACAAACACTTCTGCAAATCTTGAGTTATAGCAGATGTGTAGATATGTCTTACGTACAGAAAAATGTTATAGCTAAAAAATACTGTCTGAAGTCACAGACAGGTCTCAGGATCCAAATGCAATGACCTAGTAAAAATCAAAGCTGAAAGCAGCTTCTGGGAATTTTGACTCAAATGAATGAGAACATGACAAGCATCAAATACTGAAACAGATCATGGTTATCCTGTGGACAACAGTGGTGGAACCATTTCATTACAGATCATGGTTATCCTGTGAACAACAGTGGTGGAACCATTTCATTACAGATCATGGTTATCCTGTGGACAACAGTGGTGGAACCATTTCATTACAGATCATGGTTATCCTGTGAACAACAGTGGTGGAACCATTTCATTACAGATCATGGTTATCCTGTGGATAACAGTGGTGGAACCATTTAATTCAGAGATAGCTCCCATAAAAGTCAAGCAGCCAGAAGTTTTGTAGTTCACTTCCATACCAAGAAGATAGATGAGTGCACAGTTTTCTGGGGCTGTGTGTTGTTTTTTTAGCATGGGGATCAAGTTTATAAAGGATTCAGTCATCTTTTGGGTATATGTCCCATAGCAAGTCCTTGATCTGAGAAAGAGTGTAGTTAATACAACTCAGTGGGGAGCAGTAACTATCCAGCCTTGAGGATTTCCCCTATTGATGTAATTTCCAGTTTCAGTATGGGTGCTTCTTAGGAGGCTTGGCCTCTTTAGAGGCTCTGAGTGAGCCCACTCAGCTAGGGATAATTTGAATAGATGACGGACCCAATACTGCCTTGGGCAAAGCCACTGAGACAAAGTTGCTTAAATAGGCATCATTTTTCTGCAATGTATCCAGCTGTAGTCATGCTTGCCAAATGAATGACTATGCTAAGAGTGAAGTGGGAAGATATTGTATCTACAACACCAGCATACAGAAATAATACAGCCTCCATGTGAGGTACAAGTCCTATAGGCTTATCCTTCCAGGTGCTTCTGACAATCTGGCTAAGTTGTGACACCTCTCAATTTCTCTGACACAGGGCTGCAGACTTCATGTTCTTGCTGTTTTTTGTTGACTTGGCTGCTTTATCAGTTCTAATGTAATCACATTTTGTACAGGTTCTAGTATATCATTTTTTTCACAAATTCTTGTATATATTTATTATGCTGCTTTCTTAGAAACTCAAATCAGGATTCTAAAATACCTAAAAATGTACAACAGCAGTTTGCATGTCCGATGATCAGTGTTAAAACATTTTGGCACATTAATTAATTTTCTAAATGTGTTGTTTTAGTTGTTGTTACATGGGATGACCTACAAACAGACAGTGGCTTTTTGGAAAATATTTACCAAAATTTGCAGCTTGCTGTATTGGCTGCTTTTTTCCTGTTACTTTCTGCTTGGTAACAGTCAAGTCACTTGTAGGCTTCTGTGTGAGGTGGACTGATTGTACACTGCCTTCCTCTTTATAGATGCCTCTGAATATTCCAGAAGCAAAAGAATAATGCCCAACTTCTGCTGCAGTCCCAGTGAATGTTTTTTTGTTTTTTTACTTGCAGTTATGATAGCTGTAAAGAACACAGATGATAGTGTTTAAACATTAGGCAAATGGTGCAGTAGCTGATCATAGCTCTGAACTCTCCAGATTTTTGCTCATACTTTTGGTCTGTTTCTCATAAAATTTGTGATTTTCTGGCAAATCACTGGGATGATCCGAGGATTGAAGTCACTAAATAATGACATACATTTGTATTTCAGACTTCAAATCCTTCTAAAAATGTATGGTAAAACAACCCTTGTTACTCTAGTAACTTTATAAGAGCAACATTTAAAATTTGTCCCTAATTTGTGGGCCTTTGTCCCCCCATTTTGTCGGGATTTGCCCAGATTTCTTTCCCTAAGAGGTTTAGAGGTATGCTGAAAATGTTTTGCTCATTTAGCTTGTCTGTAAAGTATTCATCTGTAGTGCAATCTGGAAACAGTTGTCAGTGCAGGGGAATCACAAATCACAGTTAAAATAATTAATGTTATTTTTTTTTCTCTTTACATAGTTTGTTTAGGATCCCAAGCTGACAGCAGTTAGTGGAATCAGCACAGAATAATCAGGTTCTGATGAAACAGCACCTCTTCACTGCCACCTTGTGGACAACTGGACTCAGAGCTTATAAATTAAATGTTAGGGTTTCCATTGACTTCCTTAGTAGACAGTAACAGAGACGTAGGAGGCTTTGAAATGTCTTGTTGGAGGTTGAAACTTTCTCCTAATATTTATTACAAGATCAAGTTATTTAAGGCACCCTGAGTGAGCAACAGACATTTTGCATCATCTTACTGTTTGTCACTCCCCATTGTTCCGTGCTTAAATAGCTGTGATTCTTTTCGCAATGCATGCAACTTGGAGTATGTGTGCCTGTCAGCTGACTGATTCCATTGAAAGTATCCACTGTATTCCAGCCCATCCCAGGATTAAACAATTATATGTAATTGCATTCCCCACCTATTCAATATAATCAGAATGAATCCTTAAAGATACACACCACTCTTCAATTCAGTTTCCTAGAATTAATATATTATTTCTGCAACTTTTCCACTTGTTGCTATCGCAATAGCTGTAGACACATTAGTATTTTTCTAACACTGTAATTTATGACCTAACCCCATCCATAAGAGCATTAATAAAAGCTCTTTTAAAATCTTCTTAAAAGAAGCAGACACATACAAATAATTTTAGAATCTTCTTACACAATACCTGACTCCATCAGTAGTTCTCCACCCAGTAGGGCCTATAGTATGGCACTCCCTTTTGTCATTGCTGTCTCCCAGTAATTATCCTGCACATTTGTGTTTACATCTAGCATGCAGCCTTCTTTATTTACTGTGTCCATGACTGACCTACAGTCACACATCGTGCTGCGCCCTGCCGTTCTAATTAAGTATTTATTGCTATGTATTACTTTTTTATTAATTCAGGCCCTCATTCTGTTCTCTCTCTCTGGCCACTTATGTCTATTCACACAGAGGGAACCTCTCACATCTTACTCTACCCTGGCTTACTGCCCCTCTGGCATGACTCATTCTTCCCAAAACTGTTCTCCAGTCTTAAAACACAAAAGCATACACACAGCTCTGCTTCCCCAACATAGTATATATTTCCTTTACTTTGAGTAAAAACAAAAGGCCTACAAATAAACAAGCATTTTTCTTCTGTCATGAAGTACATCCAAATTCAAGCTCTGATTATTAGCCATGCAATAAAACTCTCTCCAGACCCTCTAATGAAATAATTAAGTTGGCCCAAATAAGCAACAAAAATATACTTCCATAAGTATAACCCATTATAGATCTGGCATATTATCTGCTATGGGAACCTGATTTTAAGCTGACATAAATGACAATGAGGCTCTATATCCTCTATATAGCAAAATAAGAAGGGACAGAAACATGAAGGAGTAGACAGGGAGGACAGGGCAAATCTCACAGGCTAACTTCCCTGCATCCTTTAGTCTCTAAATGTATCAGTTTCCACAACAGAACCTTGTTTTAAGCCCATCAGAGTTAACGCTACAAAAAGCATAATATTAGTTTTCGTCCATATTTTATTTTATTTGTTTGTTTACTGGGCTGACGGTGGTGCTAACTGTCACACTTTGAGCAGTTTCCTGTGAATGATCTGGTCATGGTGTAAGAAACTGATGGTTATTTCCCTTCTAACAGACTTAAATGAATGTGGCATCTTGTATTCAAAAAGGCTGAATCTGTGCTAATGTTCATGCAACTGTTAAAATCAGAAAAATTAAAATGGCAGAGCAAATGACCCTTTGGCATGGACTGTAAGTTAAATAGGCCAGCCCCTTCAGCTTGGTAAGTCAGAGTTGGGCAACAAACTGGACAGTATATCTTTCTTATTTACTAAAGTTTTAGAAGCTGGAGTGGCCACAGAAGTACCTCACGAAGAAGATCCTAGACATTAAACACATGTCCTACACAGACAGACTCAAAAGACTCCAGCTATTCTCTGTCTCATATCTCCTACTTAGAGGTGATCTCTGCTTGACCTACAAAGCCATGTCTGACCCATCTTTGTTAGAACTGCTACATCTAAAGAAATCTCAGTCCCTCCGCACCACACACTCCAGAGACCTCAACCTCATTACCACAATCAACAGAACATGCTGGAGGGACAGGTTCCTCACCCAGAGACTGCTCATGTTCTGGAAAAGACTTCCCATACATGTCAAGCAGAGCACCTCACTGTCCCTCTTCAAGAGAAATCTTGACGGGTGGATGGGTAATAGAAAGCTCACCCCGGGGATCAATCCAGTGGTGCTACTTGATAGAGGCACTGGAAACTAACGTCGGGCGGCACAATGCCAGGGCACTTCTATGGGCTAGTCATGTAAAGGCTCCAGGGCCATTAGCCTAGTACACACCTATGAACCTACAAGATACAGTAGTCTTGAAACTGGAAGCCGGCAAACAGCTGGAACAATGCAATGGTAGTTACCACCTGTCCCTCTTTGAAGGGGGAGGGTCCTTCTTTGGATAGTTGTGTCCTGCGGTGGAAGGGGGGGACTAAAAATGGCAAATGTGCTGTGATTTTAGGACAAAAGAATATTTCATAAGTTTTTTTCTAATAGTTGCATAAAGCAGTTATTTTGTACACCTAAATGTTAATATGAAATAGCATGAGCAACTCAAATGCTACAAATATAAGCTTTTATTTTGGTGAAAAGTGAAACTCTGTCCTATGCACTGGCCATGGGTATGTTTTGTCCTGCAAAATCTCACTTTTCTACAAAAATTGTCCTACTTTGGGCATTTGAAAAGATGGCAGCACAAGACATAGGCAACCCAGTTGCAGCAACATGGACAAAGTCTAAAATAATGGGGGGGGGGGGGCAAAGGCCCCAGAAAAGTTACTAGAATGACAAGTTTTAGCATGCATTTTTCTTAAGGATATGAAGTCTGAAACTCAAATGCATGTTATTATTTAATGACTTCAATCCTCAGTGGTTTGCCAGAAAACCACAAATTTTATTAGGAACAGATCAAAATTATTAGGCAAAAATGTGGACATTCTGTGGAAATCTGGACAGTTGAGATGTATGAAGAGCCATGACCACAACTTACAGAAACTTTGGGACAAGATAGATAACACTGAAAATAGAAGCTGAAGGAATAACCTGTACCTGACTGGGCTCCTTGAAAGGACATAGTTTGGCAATCTACATAGGATCTTTTAAGGAAAGCCATTGACCATTCCCTAGTGCAACCCTTTACTACTAAATGTGTTCATAGAACTATGCATTCCCCAAAGTCAGCAGGCAGTTCACCCAGACAGATCATCTTCTGACTCCTCAATTATGTGAATCATGAGCGTATTTTCAGCAGACGGGTATTCTTTTGATATATACAAACATCAGGTACTCCTCTTTCCAGACTTTTCCTACTGACTAGTATAGAGAATGAAGGCATTTTCCTTGATGAGGACCTTATGTTACAAAAACAATATCCCTATAACCTTTTCAGCATCTAGATGTATTATACTCAGAATTGCAGTTGTAGCTGAGGACTAAATGCAACCTTGTAGATTGTAAAAGGGCATTTACTCCCAAATTCAGTTTCTAATAAGTCATTGATAAAAACAGAGCCAAAAGAACAATTGTTATAAAAGCATAAGCAAGCAGCCCCCTGAAGTCAAGAGGCAATAAATCCAGCCTGAGAATATATCCAAAGATATAAATAAAGTCCACAGAAGATAAATCAGATACCAGCTTAATAGAAGACACAAGCGCTTTCACATAGCTTCATCAGGTGTAACCATTTCATCTAAAAACACACCTTTATACATGCATTAATTGATCACATGACTGAAACTTTTAAAGAGATAAAACTCATTTTATACTGATATAATATAAACAAATAACTAAATACAAATAACAAATACAAATACAAATAAAAATGTATAAACAGATGAATTATATATATATATATATATATATAAATATAAATATAAGTACTACTATTAAAACGTAGCTTAAATAAAACTCAAGTGCCTAAAAAGTACATCTCCTATTTAGTGGTCTGTTACGTAATATGGGCTTGATAGGAACACATTCATTGAGACCATGTCCTATATGGGATCTCAGTCTAACTATCCATTTTGCTTCTGTCTCTTCAGTTTTAACTCTCACATCACCCCCTCTATTATTCTCATAGATAACAGATAGAACTCTGAAAGTAAATTTATGATGTTCACCCATGGTGCTAATATGTTTTGCCAAAGCATTGATTCTAGACTTCTTTCTAATGTGATATAGGTGCTCTCTCATTCTCTGTCTAAGAGTTCTGTCTGTCTTGCCTATATAGAAGCAATGACATTGTTGGCACTCGGCCAGATAAACAACATGTATGGTCTCACAAGTGGCACTTACCCTGATATCAAATGTTCTTGTTGTGTCAGGGTGATGGAATATTATAGAAGTATCTATGTGTGGGCACTGTGGACAGTGACCACAAGGTCGTGTGCCTTTAAACTCCATGGTAGGTTTCTCTGTTCTTACCCCACATAATCTCCTATACAAGTTCTTTTTGTTCTTGAATGTATACTGGGGTCTAGCACCAATTAAAGAGGAAATTGTGGGTTCAGTAACCAATACCTGCCAGTTTCTATTAATAATGTCTGTATAGTGCTTGATATCTCTAGCATAGGTAAGGCAGAGACTAAGCTTGGGTTCCTTGCTTTTATTATATCTGGGAGCAGCATTGGAAAAATACGGTTTGGCTTCATTAAATCTCATACGTCTCACCATCGTCTCATTCTTGTTGATACTGTAGGTATGATACCCCCGGTCCTTTAACTCCAAGTTGGTAGTATGCATCATTTGTTCGTACTCAACCGGGTCTACAGTGAGTCTTGATGCTCTAAAAATTGGTTACGTGCAACATTGTCAAAAACAAATTCTGGGTGCATACTTTGTCTAGAAAGAAGGTTGTTAACCCTGCATTCCTTCCTATACATTCTGGTACTAAGGTTACCTAATATGTCCTTATAGATATAGACATCCAGGAAATTAATTCCTGTATAAGAATAATTAAAAGTAAATTTTAAAAAGTCAGTGGTTTTGTTCAGGTATTCAATAAAGAGCTTCAGTCCATCTAAGGTGCCTTTCCATAGAAAGAAACAATCGTCTACAAATCTTCTATAGAAATGGATGTACGGTGCATATATACTATTAAAAATGTAGTCTGTCTCCCATGTGACCATAACTATATTAGCGTAGCTGTTTGAACAGGAGATGCCCATTGCTACTCCATTTTTCTGCCAGTAGATGTTATCATTGAAAATGAAAATGTTGTTATAGAGTACCAGGGCTATCAATTTTTGTATAACTATAATCTCTGTGGCATTATATGTGCCAACTTTTGTCAGTAATTTTCTCATAAAGTCTATACCCAATGTGTTGGGTATAACTGTAAAGAGGGAGACAACATCTAACGTAACCAAAATATATTCACCATCAGCAGTTCCTTGATTAGTAAATGCATATAAATCTCTTAAAAAATGTTCAGTGTCTTTCAAGACATGATGCATAGTATCTAGGACAGGTCTCAGTTTTTTCTCCACATAGATTGAGATAGCCTCTGTTGACCATCCCCTTACAGAAACTATGGGCCTCATAGGTGGTCTAGTACTATTCTTGTGCAGTTTCGGAAGCCCTTGTATGACAAGCACCACTGGTTTAGAAACCAAAAAATAGTGTACCATTTCATCATTAATGAGGCATTCAAATTGCATGCTCTTAATTACGTTAATAATCTCTAAAATCATTTTATCTACATGTGCTCTATTTATAAGTTGATAAAAATTATTATCACTGAGCATTTCATACATCAATGAATCATAGTCTATTTTATCTAAGACAACTATTTGTCCCCCTTTGTCAGCTGGTCTAATTACCAAGCTGAAATTGTTCTCAAGTTTATTCAATGTATCTAGTTCATCTTTGCTAAGGTTATGCTTCTTGTAAAAATTAATGTTATTATCTATAACTTTGTAAAAGTCAGTAATACATAACTGTTCAAATGCATTTACAACAGAATTCATTTTCGATATAAAAGTGCTAGGTCTCCTAAAAACAACTTGTTCTTGTTTATTATTAGTGTTTAAAAACATTAATTTCAAACTTAGATTCCTAGTAAAAATCTTTAAATCAAATATAGCATCAGTGATAGACATATCAGAGGCAGGTATAAACGATAAACCTCTGGTTAAAACACTTAATTCATTGTCAGAAAGCAGACGTTTAGAAAGATTAACTACTAGAGTCTTACTTTTTGAAAGGCTTTCTTGATAGTGTAAACATTGTTTGTTTCCTCCTCGTGTTTTCTACTGTTTCTTGTACTGCTTCTCCCCCGTGTTTGGTTCTGCTTCCAACACATTGGGTATAGACTTTATGAGAAAATTACTAACAAAAGTTGGCACATATAATGCCACAGAGATTATAGTTATACAAAAATTGATAGCCCTGGTACTCTATAACAACATTTTCATTTTCAATGATAACATCTACTGGCAGAAAAATGGAGTAGCAATGGGCATCTCCTGTTCAAACAGCTACGCCAATATAGTTATGGTCACATGGGAGACAGACTACATTTTTAATAGTATATATGCACCGTACATCCATTTCTATAGAAGATTTGTAGACGATTGTTTCTTTCTATGGAAAGGCACCTTAGATGGACTGAAGCTCTTTATTGAATACCTGAACAAAACCACTGACTTTTTAAAATTTACTTTTAATTATTCTTATACAGGAATTAATTTCCTGGATGTCTATATCTATAAGGACATATTAGGTAACCTTAGTACCAGAATGTATAGGAAGGAATGCAGGGTTAACAACCTTCTTTCTAGACAAAGTATGCACCCAGAATTTGTTTTTGACAATGTTGCACGTAACCAATTTTTTAGAGCATCAAGACTCACTGTAGACCCGGTTGAGTACGAACAAATGATGCATACTACCAACTTGGAGTTAAAGGACCGGGGGTATCATACCTACAGTATCAACAAGAATGAGACGATGGTGAGACGTATGAGATTTAATGAAGCCAAACCGTATTTTTCCAATGCTGCTCCCAGATATAATAAAAGCAAGGAACCCAAGCTTAGTCTCTGCCTTACCTATGCTAGAGATATCAAGCACTATACAGACATTATTAATAGAAACTGGCAGGTATTGGTTACTGAACCCACAATTTCCTCTTTAATTGGTGCTAGACCCCAGTATACATTCAAGAACAAAAAGAACTTGTATAGGAGATTATGTGGGGTAAGAACAGAGAAACCTACCATGGAGTTTAAAGGCACACGACCTTGTGGTCACTGTCTACAGTGCCCACACATAGATACTTCTATAATATTTCATCACCCTGACACAACAAGAACATTTGATATCAGGGTAAGTGCCACTTGTGAGACCATACATGTTGTTTATCTGGCTGAGTGCCAACAATGTCATTGCTTCTATATAGGCAAGACAGACAGAACTCTTAGAGAGAGAATGAGAGAGCACCTATATCACATTAGAAAGAAGTCTAGAATCAATGCTTTGGCAAAACATATTAGCACCATGGGTGAACATCATACATTTACTTTCAGAGTTCTATCTGTTATCTATGAGAATAATAGATGGGGTGATGTGAGAGTTAAAACTGAAGAGACAGAAGCAAAATGGATAGTTAGACTGAGATCCCATATAGGACATGGTCTCAATGAATGTGTTCCTATCAAGCCCATATTACGTAACAGACCACTAAATAGGAGATGTACTTTTTAGGCACTTGAGTTTTATTTAAGCTACGTTTTAATAGTAGTACTTATATTTATATTTATATATATATATATATATATATATATAATTCATCTGTTTATACATTTTTATTTGTATTTGTTATTTGTATTTAGTTATTTGTTTATATTATATTAGTATAAAATGAGTTTTGTCTCTTTAAAAGTTTCAGTCATGTGATCAATTAATGCATGTATAAAGGTGTGTTTTTAGATGAAATGGTTACACCTGATGAAGCTATGTGAAAGCGCTTGTGTCTTCTATTAAACTGGTATCTGATTTATCTTCTGTGGACTTTATTTATATCTTTGGATATATTCTCAGCCTGGATTTATTGCCTCTTGACTTCAGGCGGCTGCTTGCTTATGCTTCTAATAAGTCATGCCATGGTGGGAGATGGTCATCACTACTGGACTGCACTACAACTACAGTTCTTAACCAGGTGAAGATTTCAGTGTCCCCGGAAAAATATGTTGTGAGCTCCAATTCCTTGGCTAGTGGGAAGCATCAACAATTATTTTTAGAAGTGTAGATGCTGAGAACGTTCTGAAGTGCCCAGATAACAGGTTGAGAACATAGTCTGGCAAGCTACTCGTGAGGCTATTTTCACTAAGGCAGATATATCTATTGAGAACTACTTTTCCCGACTGCAGGACAGGGGGCACACCAATCAAACATACCTCATTATGAAGAATGTTCATCATTTTGAGAACGTACCTCAGTACAGACTGTTCATTCAAACAATTAAAAAGTTCATGTTCTTTATGGTTCTAAATTATAAGGGTCTGTCACACATCCATTGTTAAGAAGTATTTAAACTATCAGTGGCAAATAATACTGAATCATATTAATTCATTAAATTAACTTTTTAAAAGTTTAAAATATGTTTTGACAATCGTGAACCTTCTAGTTGAAGGTGTCAGTAAGCTGTTAGGCCACACTTTCCTTATTGTTCCACATTAGAAGTCGCAGTAGGTCAGTGGGAAGCACTGTTTACTATCTGAAGTCCGAGCATTAGTCCATTGAAATGCAGGATCTCAAATCATAAACATTGAAATAGACCCATACCATAACCCGCAATATCAAATGCCAGACTTGTCCCTCTGCAGGACCCATATTAGTGCTTGTTTCTGTGTTCACACAAGTAGAGCGTTTCACAATTTGGTGTAATTTTAGGGTTGTACCTGATCAGCGTTGTGCATTTTGATGTTTCTGATTCGAGATCCTGTGTTTCAACGGACTAATACTCAGACTTCTGATAGTAAACCGCCTAGCACACTTGAATTTAGTGCTGAAACATAAGAAGGCTTTAGGTTCTATTTCCACACTAGGTAGCTGGATTAATTTTTTCAGTACTGACACTGCTGTGCAAAATAGGGTTGTAATGTATTCTTGAGTGTGTCTTCCTTTGGATGAGACATTAAATTGAGACCCCTTCTGCTTTGTTGATAGTAGATCAGCTGTATGTAAAAGATCCTGATGCCACTTATGGAAAAAGCATAGACGTTTCCTAGTGCCCTGGCCACATTTCTCCTATTCAGGATAACTATCACCTTGGGTATCCCCTGAAAGGAGGACATTGGCCTAGTAGGACTAACTTAGTCCACAAAGTGTAAATAAATAAATAAATAAAATTATGAGAGGCAGTGTCCTGCATTATGGAGACAGAAGGCTGAATGCTATGCCTGGGGGAAAGAGAAAAGGACATAAGGCCAGGGATGAGATGGCAGCAGAGGTAGCAGGTTACTGAGTTGAGGTATTAGCCACTGCACTGAATGCACAACCTAAATGTATTGAAATATTTATCATGAAACCTAATAGTAAGAGGAGGATTAAGGGGAAGAAACTACAATGGTAAAAAAGTAACTTGATGGACCTTTAATAGATATAGACCATGGCAAGAAGGGTAAGGGGTAATTATTTTAGTTACTCACTTTTGTAATCTCATTGTGTTGGGTAGCACATCATTCCTTTTGCAGCTAAATCTGTTAATGGCTAGTGCTATTGGACCTTGTACTTGGAATGTTAAACATCAAGTTATGCTGTTTTGTTTACCTGGGGAAGTGTTAAACTTTGTAATAGTTAGTGTTGTTTATGTAATTGGTATTGAATGTTGCTTTGTGTTTGTTTGTCTTTAAATATCATGATTTAAACTCTAATACAAGACGAACAATGATACAGCACTAGGTAAAAAAGTTGCCTGCTGGTGTCGTACTTTTGTAAGAATGTAAAATAGGTAAATGCTTTGTTAGAATTCTGAACAGTTCTCACATCTTTGTTAGTTATTCCAATCTGAACCTACATGCTAAAGCTGGGGGGCTGGTCGTTTTATTGCTGAAATACTTGAACAGAAGGTTGGTGATTCCAGAGCTATATGGGTCACATTGGGTACTGGTAGAAATGCTTTAACTATAGCTAGTGTGTAGTGTGTACAGTCCTAAGGCAGATTATCCTTTCTTCTGGGAGGTGTTTGCCTTCTTTTGGTAAGATGTCACCCAGGTTCTAAATTATTGATTGTGGGGAACTCTTGACTCAGTTAGATATAGAACATTAGTGAACCTGGACTGAGCCTGAAATTGGTCAATATTAATCATTGCACTAACACAGTAAACAACTATAAATCAGTCAATCAATCAAATGCTGAAAAACATACAAGGTCCCAGAAAGTAATTGTATGTTATACAGAACAAATGTTTCTACAAGATTTATTTAGGATTATGCATCCAGATGACAATGTATTGACCAATACTGCCCCTTGTTCTCTACAATCTAGTAGTAGTAACCAAGACAAGTGCTGTTTTAATCAAACAGAGCTCCAGTACTTTGGGTATCACAAAAGCACTATTGGGACCTGACCAGATGCAAACCAACTCTAAGCAACAGCATAGATGCCTGATACCATTTGTTTGCCTAAGCTGAGTTGAGCAAGCCATAGGCATGATTAATTATTTTGGTAAGTTCACACCTGACCTATGCACAGCTGTTTATCTAGATGTTAGCACAGAGGACTAAAGCACTGATTTGTTAATGAGCCACTTCCTGTTCCTCTGTAGCAGAGGAACAGGAAGTAGCTCATTAACAAATCAGTGCTTTATTTAGATGTTAGCACAGAGGATTAAAGCACTGATTTGTTAATGAGCCACTTCCTGTTCCTCTGTAGCAGAGGAACAGGAAGTAGCTCATTAACAAATCAGTGCTTTATCTAGATGTTAGCAAAGAGGACTAAAGCACTGATTTGTTAATGAGCCACTTCCTGTTCCTCTGCTACAGAGATCGAATCTTTTCACTTTCATCTGCCTGCTGTGTGACCTTGAGCAAGTCACTTGACCAGACAGTGTGCTGGGGGAATTAGGGATTTGGGCTAGGCTTGTTAACGGTCTCCTAGACTACATGCTTAGTAACTACATATGAATCTATAAATGACAAAGAAAAGACAATCTCGGTCACTGGATCTTGCTCAAGCCCAAACATTCAGAAAAGTTAATAAAAAATGCTCACTACAGCGTCATGGTTAGCCTATTACGTTGTCGCTAAACAAGCAAACATTGCTGCCAGTAGTTACAGACTGAGTGTTGCACGACTCCAAACAGATGGTCAGATGGTATGATTAATTCCAAACAGATGGTCAGATGATATGATTAATTGCTTATTGCTTTGGTGAATTTATCATTTCAATATTTTAGGAAGGCATTTAAGAAGATTCCAGAATGAAAGGCTTGTAAATAAGCTGAAGATTCTGGAGATAGGGGCACGGCTAGGTAGAAAGGATTCAGAACTTACTTGAAGTCAAGAGACATAGTGGTGGTGAGGGGGGGTCTATATGACTTGGTCGACAGTTCATATGATCGACTGTTTATTTGGTCGACAGTTCATTTGATCGACAAGCATTTTAGGTGGGGGGCTTCGCCCCCACACCCTCCAATGTGGGGGACTGTGCCCCCCACACCCCCCCAACTATATATATCAACTCCAGGGTCACACAACATTGGGGAAGGGGGCAAATGCTTGTCGATCAAATGAACTGTCGACCAAATAAACAGTCGACCATATGAACTGTCGACCAAGTCATATAGACCCAGTGAGGGGCACCCTATGGGAGAGAAGGACAAGGTTGGTCCTGGGATCTGTACTGTTTAATATGTGTATATCAAATACAACTAAAAAGTTTGACAAAAATGAAAAACCTCTTTTTGTGATGATACAAATGTAAAGGCAACACTGAAGGATGGGGAAGTTCCCTAATATGATATGAAGGTATTTCTGCAGAAAGGTGACTTTAATGTGGACAATTGGAAGGTGATGCCTTTGGGGTATACAGATCCATGGCGGAAGTATTGGTATAGACTTCAAATGTGAGGTTTCAGTGTGGGCAGGACAAATGGATTTAGATAGGGAAGAATGAAAGTTTGTCTTACTTAAATGTAGAACAGGAACTACACAGCCTCAAGAAAGTTAAAGCATTCAGACAGATAGGATTCTGGGTAGAAAACTTAAAATGGATTTGAGGTTTGAAATTACTAATAAACTTGATCAGCAAACACAGTACTCTTAGGCTCTGTCTCTGTAAAAAGTGTGGCACCGTGGCATGCAGTAATAGTGGCACTAGTAACAGCTCAGTGGTTTAGTGGTTAAGAGATTTGCTTCACAGATCTTGGGTTCAGTGACCTCTGTTCAATCTGTGTGTGTGGTGTATTCTCTTGAGTCTATGTAGGCTTTCTCTGTCTATTCTGATTTCCTGCATAAGTCACTTCTTGACAGGCTACTCAAAATTTTCATTGTATTTTGGCCCAGTATTGTTGCTCTAAATGTGGTTGAAAAGTGTCTAACATAGGCCACTTGCAAAGCTTCATTTAGTGTACTGTGTTCAGTTTTCAGTTTTGGATAAAGCCATTGCAGCAATAGATAAAGTTCAAAATGGTAATTACTAAGTTTACAAAGAGGGGTCAGACTTCAAGTTAGATGTGTTGAGGTATTCTTTTTTCATAAAGATAGTGCGGAGTTCTTGGCTAGTTTTATTTATTTAATTTTGTTACAGTTGTTTATTTACAATTGTTAACTGAGAATTTTCAGCTGGGAACTCCTAGATGACTCCATAAACAACAACATAACAAAAAATGTGCAAATCTGTGGCAAATATCAGACTTGAATTTATATAGAAAATAATCAAATTAATAAACAGAATAAAAGAGTGTTCAGTTACTTAGCATCAGGTCTTGAATTTACATGGATGTTGTTGTTTGTCTTTCGGTTTTTCCCGGTTAGGGGTCGCCACAGCAGAACTCCGGTCCGTTAATGATTGACAGTAGATTTTTGATGAACGCCGAGGTGCCAGCTTGACGTTCAACCAAGGCACGCCCATTTACGCATGTCTTTCGTACGCCCACCCAACTGTGGGGAGGACATGCAGACTCCACACAGAAGGCACTCCTCACACTCCAGCCGAGAATCGAACGGGAGAACCTCTTGCTGTGAGGCAACAATGCTACCGCTGCACCACCACGGATGCCCTTTGAATTTAGGATGATTAGTTTATATACCTACCAGCATAAATGTCCTCCAGGGCTCCATACTAGGTCCCCTCCTTTTCTCATTATTCACCAATAACCTCCACAAGCATCCCTAACTCAGTACGCCGATGACTCCACAGTAATTTGTGCTGGCCCTACTATCCAAGAATTACAAGTGCTCACCCAAAACTCCTTTTTTGCAATCAAAACCTGGCTAACAAACTCATCCTGAACCCCAACAAAATGAAACTTATTTCATCCAACCAAAACTACAACTGCCCCCTTTTCATTCAGTATCAGATGTGTGAACAAAACCAGAATCTCTCCCACTGTCCATACTAAGCTGTTAGGAGTTGAAATAGACAATAAAATGAGATTTGATTTTCACATATCTCAAACCATAAAACAAGTCCACAAAAAAAATAGGTACTCTGTATAGAAATAAACTTTTCCTAACAAACAACACAAAAGTCACAACAGCTCAAACAGACTTGATCTCAACCCTACTGTATGCATCACCTATTCTCAACAACCTTAGGAAATCTGATCTTGCAAAACTTGAAAAATGTTATAATAAACTCGCTAGATATGCAACCGACTCAAAATCCAGGTTTCACCACTATAAAGCCCTCAGGCGGCTCAACCCCCGACTCCTACTTTACACCCAACTAACTATGGCCCACAAATTACTCCATCAGAAAGAAAAGACACCTGCCATGCAAAATCTACTGCAACCATACTCCAGTACCAGAACTTTATGATCCAATAATAAATCCCTGATAAAAGTCTCCACTGCCAGTAGTCAGGCTGGGGAATTCCTCTTCTCCAACTGTATAGCTAAAATCTGGAATACATTACCTCCCAGTATAATATCCACTACAACCTCACCTCAGTTTAAACTTTTACTAAAAACGTACCTATCCAAAAACTGGATATGTCCATGTATGGCTCCTGACTAACCTACTTGTTCCTAATGCTGATACTATATTGGATTACTATGTTTAATTACGCCATGTGTCTCACATTGTATATTTAACTGTGTTCTGCTGTGTTTGCTATATTTTAATTGTACCTGTGTTGTATTAGCTTTTTTATGTGGAGCTTTTCTCCCCGGGCCTCCGCTGAACTGTGTCCAGTCAGACTTTCCCAGTTAACAAATGTAAAATAAAAATAAATAAAACAAATAATATAAGACTACATCAGAAAAGAGTGGTATAAGTGTCCATTCTTGGCTAATAGTAAGAATAAGTGTAAGGTTTCCCCGAATATGTGGTGGGGAAAATCAGTAGAAGCGTTTAAAGTGGAGTGCAATGTGGACAAATAAGTGTGAGGAGTGGCACTTGGACAGTAGGCCAGGTTTGAGTACTTTTCTAAATATTTGTGAAGACAAAAGACATCAGTGTAATCGAAATAATACCAGTGCAGTTCATATAGTGGATGTGAGCATCTTGAAGGTCTTTATGTCTGGTCTACCTCTGAAGCAGATAGGAAAAAGAGAACGTTAACTTTTTAGTCTAATGGAATATTGATTATAAATCTTGATACATCTAGTCATAACTTTTTGACAGGGCACTTACTGATGTGACAAAGCGGATATGGGAACAAATGTCTCCATTGCATCCTAAGAAATGCAGAATTGTGTCACAGGTAGGTAAGTTAGGGCTTGATAGAAAAACAAACACAGAGAAGAGAAACAAACACAGAGAGAGAAAGAAACGGAGAAAAAAGTAAGAGAGAGAGGTGGGTATATTAAGACTTGAGGAGCTGAGTGCAAACAAAAGACACCAAAAGAATTAAACTACATTATTAAAGCTGAGTGTCTGACTGTTTACCTAATTTTGGTTAGTAGGCTCAGAGTTTAAATGCAAGATAAGCCCTCTAGGAAAAAAAAAAAAACTTTGGTTAGTAAATATTTTTACCTGTGCAGTAATTAATCAGTGACTGATAGGTCAGGAAAGTACCTTGTAAATCTTTAAAGTGTTTTTACAAAACTGACTTAAAAGCAAAGGCCTAACAGTTAAAGACAGACATGACATTTTTAACAATCAGGGATCAATATTATATCAAAAATAAATTTGAAGTGAGAAAAAACATTCCAGTTAATGGTTTCGGGGATGTGCTTGATGAGTAGGTTACTATATTTCTTATGAAACAAGTTATTCTATTAATATTGTTTTTAATTTTATTTATTAATTTTGGTGACTGGATAAGTAAACTAACTTTTGTGGAACTTTTTAAGTATGAAAATACATTCTCATTAATAAAGTCACCATCAGACTGATTATTTGTTAATTGTTTATTCAGCAGCATGACGGACCATTATGTGTTCCCCATTTTCTGTAAGCTATGGTTTTAATGAATTATATTTTAATGACAGGAGACCAAATGTTCACAACATGCAGTGGAACTACCAGTCCTTGCCAATTTCTCCAATTTTAGTTGAACGCAGAGGGGTAAATCGATGTTATCACTTCTGCAGCCACTGAGCACTGACCTTGTTTTATACAAGCTGACCATTACAATTTTAAAAACTAAATTTGTACCTTTTGAGTGTTCCCAGGACATTGTATGTCAGGATAGCACAAATAATTCTGCCTCTCTTCCACCATGTAGGTAGCAGGTATGGTTCATTAAGGCATGACTTCTCATGTAGGGATGACTGGCAAGGTGGCGCACTGTAGGTGACCGGCTGTGGCTAATTGCCATTGCATATGATAAAAGTGGGAAGACAGAAGTGGTCACTCTCCTGACTTACTTACAATTCAAGGATCCTTTCTACACTAAGTTGGTACTTTGCACTGTCAGGGCATTTTATGCATTTGTTCATTCATCTATTAAATGAAATGGTTGTTCTTGAACCCTTTTCAACCACAGACAACCAGAAGGATACATAAAAATAAGGGGAAAAAAAGAGTACAAGACAAAAAATGAATACACATTAGGAAAAAATGCAGATTTTCCAAAGAGAATGAGCAGATTCGGGATTTGAGGAATGAGCCCTGGAATTCTGAGCTATCATAGGCAGGTGCTCTAATCCAGTGTTGTGGATGGAATGACGACTGTCATCATGGATATGGCAAGTAAAGCTTCACACATCACTAACATCTAGGAACATGGCTTTGAATCCACAAAACATTTAGAAACATTACTTACGGGTTGCTAGTTACTGCAGATGAAACACGCATGACTCCTTTTGTAACCCGAACAATGATTCTTGCATCCCATATAATAAAATGTTCCTATTTTTATTGAAAAATAATGAAGTCAAAGTAACTGCAATCCAAGTATTTTTAAAGAAAATGTTTTTCGTAGCTAATATTTCTCATGTATGATGGTGCCAGCATGACTGATGAAACACAGGAGGCAGGTGGCCCAAAATGAGAAGCTAATCAGGAGGTAGTGAGATGCAAGTAGCCATTGGGGAAAGGTCTTCAATCTCCAGAAGTATATGATACCATCAGTTCTGCTCCACAAAAAAAAAAAAAAAGATTCTCCCTCTTCCAAAATAAGTGTAACTACACTATAACTGCATTATGATCAGGGAAGTTAAAAATTCTGTCCTTGTCTGTGGTCTAAACATCAGAAAAGGTCAATAGTGCAATACACTTAGTGTCATAGATAGAACAAATCTAGCTATATAGTCATACACAACTTAAGCCTTTCACCGCCTTCAGCAAATGATCTAGTTTCATAAGAAGGACTGTCAAGTAGCTCTTGCTAAGGTTTGACTGTGCCCACACCTACGCTGTAACTTAAGACATTAAACACATACTTTTATAATCACTCATCCAAATACTATTTTATGTTCTCTATGAAATAATAATTCAGTGTTATGTCCAAGCAGGTCATTTGTGAACCATAGGACAATTACCGTGCTGTTATGTCCCTTGATGTGAAGCAGTGATCTGGTGATTCTGATAATATATTACATACCATGAGTTATATATTATATTATAGTATATTATATTATAGTATATTATATCATATTATAGTATATTATATTATATTTTAATATATTATATTATATTATATTATATTATCTTGAGGGCAGAAGAAAAGAATAAGCCTATATATTCTGCCTTTTAACTGTATTTAATTCTCAGTCTATCCGCCATCCCTGTCTGCCCCCTTACCTATTTTCCTTTGACCCATTCCCTCCTGAATGCCCCTTTAGATTCCCCTTTATGTTATCAAATCTGGAATTGCCTTCTGTGGGACTACAACCTTACCCATTTCCCAGATCCATGAAGTAGGTGTTCCCTGCAAACATCTGTCTGTGCCCTATTTTTCCTCCTCTGTCCTTGCTATTTAGAATGACCCTTTCAGATCTTGATGACATGATTGTGTACACCAGTACCATGCTCCCTTTCCTTTTTGTGGTCTTTAGTGGGAAGAACTCTGGCTCCTCAATTGTCATATATTCTTCCAGCTTCTGGTGGCTTCTGTTCTGATTCTTCCTAGGAGCATGATGACCGTGATGTCTATCTTTGTATGACATGCCGAATTACATACAGTACTAAAGGTAAGATGACCTGACCAGGGTCTGTTAGAGCACAAGCATGGCTTCTTAGCTTTTGGGATTCATCTCCTAAGGTAATACCCCAACATTCTCTCAGATACTGTCAGTGCCCCCTGACTCTGCTGATGGTAGCCCAGTCAGGGTATGATCACAACACCCACACTCTTATCCTACTCTCTTGCTATCAGTTCTACTATTCCCACCTAATATTTCATGCCACTGTTGCTGTGGCCACCGTTGCTGTGGCCACTGCTGCTTTGGCCACTGTTGCTGTGGTCACTGTTGCTGTGTTCTTGACACAGTATTTTGTACTTGTTTGCAGTGGCTATCCACATCCCCCTTTCAGTCTCAGCCTTTCCAGATTCTTCCTTAAACTCTTCTTCCTGTATTGCAGTGCTACATCTAAATTTCAGTCATTATTAATGAGGTTGACTGCATTCCCTTTTCACCTCGTATACCTCTGAAATTAACGCATTGAAGAATACTGGAGCCAAGACTAACTCCTATGGTTCGTCTTTTGTCACTTTCCTTATTTTTGACAATGTCCCTCCCAATACAACACTCTGCGTTCTACCATTCAACCTTGCATTGCTCTATTTACTTAAGTTTGATGCCAAACCAACATTTCTAGTTTATAAACTGGAAAGCAGGATAAGCATTGCCATTTTTCTGCAACCCACCCTAGCTCCAGGCCAGCAAGTGCCCAAATTACTAATCAAACTTGGGGTTCCTGAGTCATAGTCAGAGTTTTATCCCTTTAAATCAATATTTCTTTATAGCATTTTTGAATGAACTTTTCTGAAAATTCTGAGGGCATTGTATACTTCTACTGATTTCTGACAGTCTTTGTAAATAACTATTTTTCTGTAAAACATATATCAGTAAGTAAATTTATATGTTATTATTGCTTTGGCTGTACTTAAGGAACTTTACACATTTCTGTGTTTGTGGGAAATTAGGTAATTACCTTTGCATACCCATCAATCCAAGCACATGACTAGAGTCATAGGTTTTAAATCCAAAGGGGATGGCCATGAAGAAATCTCTTAGAAATGTGTGTGTGTGTGTGTGTGTGTGTGTGTGTGTGTGTGTGTGTGTGTGTGTGTGTGTGTGTGTGTGATAAATCCTCTGCACCCCCAGCTTAAAAATAATAAATTCCATAACCACTTCATCATGTGAGAAATAGAAATAAACACATTCAGAGTTTCAGGGTGAATAGCTTTGTTTTGGGAGACAGCATAATTTGTTCATCTGGTTGTCACCTAGATGTTAAACTAGCCTTAGGTTACAGTGCACCATGACACACATAATTTCAGATGTAGTTCTCATATCTTACAGCCTGAAGTTCCAGATGTATACTGAGATAGCACTTACTGTACCATCAATGCTCTAAATATTTCCTTGGAGATAAAACAGAACTTAACTCTCCATTGTTGTCAGTACCTCATCTTAAGTTCGTAGGTTCAATGTTGAATGTAAGGCTAACTGCCCTAAATGGTTATTTTAAGCTTAGCCAATAACCCAAGATCAGAATCACACTCTCTACCTTGTGCCTATGAGGCAAAGAGCGTAACCATTATGTCAAACCCGCCCTCCTAGTAGAGTTAATAACCAGTGGTCAGAAATAAACCTTACACCTTGTATTTGTGAGATTAAGACATTAACCATTATGCCAGTCCTCCCAGAATACATCTCAATTTGTAAAACTGTGTCTACAGTACAGATATTACAGACCCGTTCATACATAGTACTGCATAATACAAATATTTATTTATTGTTTATTTGTTGACCTGGTGAGTGGGTTGGTAAAGTACTCTTTCTAGCCACTACTCGAGACCATATGGCAATCACATTAGCAGTAACACAGAAAGGCAAAATGTAGAAACTAAATTAGTGCAAAATGCATTATAGAAAGATGGATGTAACAGTGATTATCAGTAGAAACACAACAATACCAACTAGAAAAAGAACTAAGTAGTACATGTAATCAAATACTCTTTATAAGGAGTAGAATGTCTATCACCTCACAGTGAAGAACATCTTTGTTAACATATCAACAGAGATAACAGTTGTTCAAATAAATGTGTAGCAGTAATTTAAGCTGTGGAGTAAAAAAAGTATATTTTATCCCATTTCTCTAAAATAAACACATTAATTTTCATTGGCAAAGATGGATTTTCTATTTTTCCTTGAAAAGTGTAAAACTGTATACAATATGAAAAATACATGGTTCAGTATTACATTACAGAAATGCTGTGTATTATAGCCTTTTTACATAATGAAAAAACTTGCTAGAACTACATGTCACAGTCCCAGATGGACCACTAAGGTAGGTGATCCCAGATGAAAAAGTCAGATAAGAAAGATGATCCCTGTTACCTCTACCTTTCTTAAATCCCATAAGACTCTGGTTTCTATGTTGCAGCAATAGCGGGCTAGTGTTACTGTCCATTCTGCTTTAGGGTATATGTAACGCTGACCAGCCAAAGAGTACTAGAGCAAAGCAAATAGATCATAGACAGATTAATGTCCACAAAAACTTCCAAATTGTAAATGATGAAAGACAAGCAATAAATCAGCAAGTGATCAGAAAATAATAAGAACGCCAATAAGTAGACATGAAGTATATATAAAAAGTCCTCCAGAGGCCTCAGATTGAATTCAGTCTTTTTTATTGTAGGTCATTACATAATGAGATGCAAACAATTGTAAATGTTTCATAACATTTCAAACAGGACACAGACAGTGTTGAACTACAAACCTGTTTGTGCATGTCACCAGGTATGAAACAGTGAACATTTACTACAATAAAAAAACAGTAGTTGATATAAAAAAGCATGGAAAGGATGCTGTACAAAATTTAAAAATATATAACAATGAGTTCACTTATGTCTTTGAAGTAGTGTTGAAAACAATGACTATCCTGTAATCGAGTTTCACATACTCAGTTATAAGACAGGGAACTAATAAGACACTGGGATTTACGTCAACTATAATAGTCTTTGAAACTTAGTGTGCTAATGCTTTGAACAAGAATTCTGAATCTTAAACTTCTGCAGTAGAAGGTATTTGGTTAAATGACATCACTGTTAAGGAAGTGAAACATCTTTCAGCTTCTAAATGCAATAATCAGTTCATTTCACTTAGATGAAACAGAAAAAAATATGTTTATCAAAAGGATCTCTTTCAGGAGAAGAATTTAACAAACTAATTATGTATGCATCAGAACCTATAAACTAATCTTACTGTACTCCAGAAAAGTGTTGTTTCTATTGGTATAAAACAGGGATAAAAACATGGATTACAAAAATAATAAAAGTTGTAACTCCTTATCATGAAAGTTGCAAACAGATCAAGTATTTCTTAATCTTTAAAATGGCTTAAGTTGGTTTATTGTACTACTAACCTGTAAAGTATGATTGCACCTTTACTATAACACATACTAAACAAATGAGGGTTTAAAAGACTGGACATCTCACTTCAGAACCTACTGACCCATGGCCATGGACATCAGGGCCCACAGGGGCAGATCAAACAGCAGTGACCTAAACTGCCTCATTGAGTCAACTGGGGATGCAACTTATTGAAATGTATTGTAAAGATGAATAGTTTGAGACTGTTCTTTCCACGTTTCAAGTTTCTTCATAAGTACATTTTTAATTTCACGTCAACTATGTTGTTTTGAACTGCAGGTAACTGGCACCTGGCTCATGAGCAAAGTCAATGCATCGTCCATATGTTTTTCTTTTTTCCTAGGTACAGTTGTGGCCATTCTAAGGCTTCCTAATGTGGGTGTAGGTCACCTTCCATGCTTTCTGAGATGTACCTCATAGTGACATTTTATGGTGCAGCTGTAATCATTTTGAAAGGCAGAATTTGTAAAACTCCACATGGTAACAGCACTGTAATACGAAAAGCACAGTGGATAATTATCAGACATCAGTCACCAAGGGTGTCACTACTCTGTTTTTGTGCGCTTTCCCCTTGTTGCTGTCAGCTACAGTTTTAGAAGGAACATGTCCTTCATGACCTTTAATATTCCCACTCAGAACTAGATTGTGCATCCTTTTGCATTACAAGGTTTCCCTCCTGCTAACATTGAATAGTTCTGTTGTTGCGCATTCCTTAGTTTCATAGTTGTGTGTGGTGAGGTGGGGGTGGGTGAGAGAGGTTACAAGATTTGATGTTTGCTGAAGCACAGAGAAAAACAGAGCAGTGAGTGGGGCAATGACCACTTTGTTCAACAGTAAGATATTTTCCATCTTTTTCTCAATATCTTCATTTAAGAAGTGGCATATGATTGGGAAATTAGCAATGATTTGCTAGTATCTGTTCCATTTTAGATTTCTCAGTATTTTTTCAGCATATAGTTTTGACCTCCATAAATCCATGTTCTGGTTTATCACCACCCCCTTGATGAAAGCAACCCTTTAAAGTTTTTACTCCAACCTTCCCAAGATGTTTTCTCAGTGACCAAAGTCTGTTAACCAAAGCAGGTTACATGTAACCAACATGGCAGCAGGCTGGAGAGGTTACATGTAACCAACATGGCAGCAGGCTGGAGCCTTGTGATATTTAAAAAAAAAAAAAAAAAAAAAAATATATATATATATATATATATATATATATATATATATATATATATATATATATAGATATATATATATATATATATATATATATATATATATATTTGTTTATTTAACATTTGTTTACTGGGACAGAGCCCATTTTCAGCAGGGGCCCAAGGAGAAACACTCCAGGTGCATGTCTTTGGAATATGGGAGAAAACCAGAGCACCCAGAATAAACCCACGAGAATGCAGAGAGGAAATGCAGACTCCACAAAGTAGGCATCCCAGCTGAGAATTGAACCAGAGAACCTCTTGCTGTGAGGTGACAATGCTAATCGCCGCACCACTACGCCACCCTACTTATTTCACTTCATATGCCTTCCTACACATACTCACTTTAGTAATTATTCCTTCCTGCTGCCAGTTGCAGCTTTTGTCTGTTGTGTATCTCAGTTACCACCTAAGAACTGTCCTCCAACTCCAAGCAGAGGTAACCTTTTGGGACTAGATTAGATTGATGAAGTGAGTGAAGGGTTATGAAATATGATGAAAAGTTGAACATGGTCTGGGTCCTATAACAGAAATCACTGACTGTGAGCTTTATGGTAATGATGGAGTCACAGCCATAATATACTCAGATAGGAGGCCTTTTTCTTTCTGCTCTTCCAGTTTGAGGGTGCAACAATGTAATGAGGGCTCACTGTATGTTGTTCCACATTTGGTTCCAAGACATCTATAGATATTCCATCTAAGGAGCACTCTAACCTCCCATTCTCTGATACAGGGATGAAATACCCCACTTCACAAAAGAGAAGAGCCACCCATCAGATTTGGTCATGATGCCCACATTCAGTGATTAATTCTCATGACCAGTCAGAAGCCATAGGCACAGCAAGCTTTAAGTTATGACTCAGTGCCAGGAGGTCTGAGCACATTTTCATATTTAACATGAAAGGCAGCTGATGCAGTGTGGGGATTCCTGTACAGTATATGTGTTGACACAATACCTCATTCTGGACATGCAGCTCACCCACCAGATGTTCATCCCAGCTCTAACAAGACTGCAGCAAGGCTGTTTAAAACTGCATTAATCCATGGAGTGCTAAAAACGAGTCAGTTCAACAAAGATATTCCCTGATGTTTTGTCTACAATGAATAGATGGGCACACATCACACTAATGATACCTTACTCATGCTATAATGTCTTCCTGCTTATACATTTATGGTTTTTAGCCTTCTGCCTGAGATCTTTGTCAATGCTCACTGCCCCTGAATGCAGTATATCAACAGAATAACCAGACTGTTTGTGTTTATCAGCATCAAACTACAGGTATGATACCGATCTAGATACATTCTTACTAATGTTTACTTTCTTGTGTTTTTAGGTATTTTCCATATGTTTGCCTTCAGAATTGGTTCAGATGCTGGTACAAGTGTAACACCCACTTAACGCACAGGATACAGTTTCATTTAACTTCACAAGATGCGGCTGTCAGTTGGTTGTTGGTTTAGATATCAAAATAAAAGATATAAAAATAAAAAATTATTTGTGCTTTAAGTCTGCCAGGTGCTGGAAAATAAAACTTTCTGTAAAATGAAGTATCCTGACATCTGTTTCTGGTAATTAATAAGCTAATTCTCCTAGAATTTCCGTATCAACACTTTTACTTCTGCATATTTGTGGACAGACTGCATTCTACAGATTTGTGATGTGCACATTCTAGCAAACAGATGCATTGTTCCTTCTTAATGCAACATAAATGAGATTTCCTTGGACTCCCCTGTTATAAGTCTTTGACATTTAATTAACACTGCAGTACAGTACTTTACAGTCTGAACAATTCTGCATTGCTCTTTTTTTATACTAAGGCTGTACCTTTGAATAAACAAATGTTTAAAGTCTTAATTCCTGTCACCACTCATCTGTCATGCGCATAATATATGCCACAATGTAGGAATGCCAGAACTGGATATATCCCACCCCGTCTCTTGCCCACCATTTGCCCAGCCCTTTGGATAATGGGATGTTTCAGATTTTTCTGTGCGTGTTATTTTACATCGAGCATATTTAAAGCTCTGCAGTTTGAATAAAATAACTGTTAGACTGATACACTTTGAAGTGAACTTTTACATTGGACAGCTGGTTTCAAGAGATCCTGAAAGTGAGACTCCCAGGTAAAAGAAGTTCAGAGATTAAAAATTTGTCTTGTTTTATATTCTGGGTGAATATGCTGTTGATGGTGATTTTATATAAAAACTCAACTCTGCAACACAGGACAACAGAGATGTATGAGAACAGGGAGGAATATTATTTATGACATGAGGACATTCTTACTAGTAAGAAAGTTTGCTTTTCTGTTTATTGTGGTCAGGTAGGTGGAGTAAAATCATAGTTCCTTAGAGGAGATAAGATTAAAAAGTAAATATAATACCACAGATGGATAACAATAAGCAACTATCGCAAAAAGAAGAAACTGGCAGTAGATACTTCGAAGCAGCTGTTTTTGCAAAGAACGAGGCAGTCATGTTCCTTTAGGGGACATCAAACAATGAAAAAAAAGCACATTTTATTTAACAATGGCCCTGGTTTTCAATTATTAAGGAATTCCCAATATTATTCTAGCATGTCCAAAGGTCAGTTGTCAATCTCCTCTCGACAGCAAGCAAAAACAGTAAAAGATCTGCAAGGCAGAGACCAAATAAATAACACCCACTCGGCCGCTAAAACAACATGCAACACACACCACACAGCAGCCCATGCAAAACAAAAGCCAAACAGTCACAGCCAACACAACTAAGCATACACCCTGATAGCACAGTAATAGGTGACTCACAACACGACTGATACACTTGTAAGGTCACCACTAACAAGGGTCACAGTGAGGTGCCGCGCCAGGAGCAGCCTCCGCAAGCTAGGATCCGTGGTGAAAGACAAGCACTCAGGTACACATAAGGCAATGTCACATAACACTCAGATGTTGTCATGACCTGATCAAAATGCATCCTGGACTATATGACCTGAGAGACATAAAGGAGATGATGAGCTGAGCTCTGAGCCCTGAGCCCACTGACCTTGACCCTGCATAAAGGTGACACTGACCCTCACCAGCCCCAGTGCCACAAAGATGATCAAGATGAACAATTTCATCAATTGGATTACTGGTTGGTGTCATTCAAGATGATCAATCCAAACAATTGGCTTATGATGCATTTTCGACAGATAAGTGCTTAAGCTAGCTTGGGCTGATGATATGCTCCGCTGCCACGGGCTTTGCGGGATATTTTAAAGGCTCTGCGCCCCCCCCTTACCTTTTAGTAAAGGCTCAAAGACAAACCCACCTCCATAGGTATCACAAGGGACAAATAATAAGAAACTAAGATCAATGCTACTCAAAGTCTAAACCCCAAGATGCACGCCTTAAAACTCCTTAGCATGGAGAACATCGAACATCGATAGTGTAACAAAAACAGGTTCAGGGTTCAGAGAGCACCCCCAGCACTAGCACTACAGGTTATACCCATGCTTTTCGCCTCAAAAACTTGGACCGGAATCCACAAAAGGAGGGGAGAGTATATATCATCGAAAGATACCCCCGCGCCCCCAGGTTGGTGGCAAAAAAGCAGCCAGAGAGACTATCCATGTGCAACTAACAGTGGGTAAAACTGCCTTCCAGTTTATAGCCTGCTACAGACCACCCCTCCCAAACCAGGAACCCCACTGCCTAAAGGTTCCTAGAATTTATAAACTCAAATGCTATAGAACAACTACCTGATCATCACCAACATGGGGGGACTCTATGCTCCAGACCAGAAGTGTATCCCCTGGTAAGATCAGACCATAAACTAATCTCACTGGATATTCACAAACTATAGGAAACAATAGAAGGAGGAATGATAAAAATGATAAAAAAAAAAAAAAGGAGGGGATCACACATCAAAAAAAAAAAAAAAAACTACATAAATAAAAAATTGTCTAAGGCCAGAGAAAAAAAAAACAGGACACTAAGGATAGGATAATCAGGCTTTCTTTAGTTAGTTTAGGAACCTGGGTGGTAATTCCCAGATATGCTCAGAATTAGTCCAAAAAAAAAAAAATACAAACGAACCCACAGACATTGCCAACATCCTAGCTGACAGGTTCAGCCAGGTAAGAGCTCGCAAAGCAAAAAGCACAGCATCAATGGGACCAGATGGTGTCCGTCCCGGCGCCCTACCTAAATAAAAAGAAAAGCTAAAGCTAAACCCAAAACTACTGTTACTGTTCAATCTCAGCCTTACTACAGTATATATGTGCCCAAAGTACAGCAACAAAACAGTGTCCCTCTCCATAAAGGTGGTGCTCAACGGATCCTGGAACTACTATCCCATAAGCCTGACCAGCTTGGTCTGCAAAGCTATGGAAAGGATCATCATGAATATATGCAGCTCAGCCATATTTGTATCCTTAAGGGAAGATAAAGGAAAAACATATTCCAGTAAGGAAATTAGCACCCCCATTCAGAAGGACATGAAAAGTTTCATTTGTTAGAAATTGTGTAACCATGTGGCAAGCTTGAATATAGAGGCCACTTTCTTCTGAAGAGTGTCAGTATGAGCTGTAAATGAGAAAGCTTGATACAGAATAATTCACAAATAATTTTTTGTGCTTGATCCCATACTGTGGGCAAGGATTTTTTTCTTTTCACAGATCATTCTCTGATCATCAAACCTCTCCACTAGCTGCTCTGTTGGCCCATTTGTCCCATATATTGTCAAAGGGGCAAGAGCCTACAGTCTACTTTCTGTCCTAGGGGTGAAGGTCAAGTGCACAGAGAGTGTTGTCATTATCAAGCTGGGGATTGGAGGATTTACTGCTGTCATAGACCTACACCCCCTGTGCATCCCATTGCAATCCAATGGTGGGATGTATGGTTGACCCCCTGTGCATCCCATTACAGTCCCAGGACCCCCTGTGAATCCCATTGCAGTCCCAGTGGTGGTGGGATACACATTGGACCACCTCTGCATCCCATTAGAGTCCCAGTGGTGGGATGTATGGTGGACCCCCTGTGCATCCCATTACAGTCCCTATGGTGGGATGTACAGTGGACCCCTTGTGTATCCCATTACAGTCCCAATGGTGGGATGTACAGTGGACCCCTTGTGCATCCCATTACAGTCCCAATGGTGGGATGTATGGTGGACCCCCTGTGCATCCCATTACAGTCCCAGTGGTGGTGGGATACACAGTGGACCTCCTCTGCATCCCATTAGAGTCCCAGTGGTAGGATATATGGTGGATCCCCTGTGAATCCCATTACACTCCCAATGGTGGGATATACAGTGGACCCCTGTGCATCCCATTAGAGTCCCAATGGTTGTCTGTATGGTGGATACCCTGTGCATCCCATTACAGTCCCAGTGGTGGGATGTACACTGGAACCCTTGTGCATCCCATTACAGTTCCAATGGTGGAATGTACGATGGACTCCCTCTGCATCCCATTACAGTCCAAATGGTGGGTTGTATGGTGGACCACCATGAAGAATGTTACCAACTTCTAGGACTGGTGCTCCCTTTTCAATGGGGTTTTTGTGCAGTCTCCAGTCTTCAACAGGAACTTTAGTTCAGAGATTATATGCTGGGCATGCAGACCCCACCCAGACGATACATTTTTCTATCTTTTGTGTCAGTTCATCTAATTTCCAAATTGCTAGATATCCCGTCTTGGCAATTTCAAAGAACATGGCTTTATTTATTTATTGTTTGTGTGTGTGTGTGTGTGTGTGTGTGTGTGTGTGTGTGTGTGCGTGTGTGTGCGTGTGCGCGTGTGTGTGCGTGTGTGCGTGTGTGTGTGTATGTGTGAGTAGAGAGTTGTTTATTGCTGAGTCATGATGCAAGCTTATCTAGGTCTATCTGGAGTCAGTCATTGATGGCTTGATGGCTGGAGCAGATAGTCCTCTCTTATGTAGGAACAGAGCAACAGCATAGCAGATGGGATTCCTTTATGTATTTGGTGTGAAATGAGAGCTTAAATAAAGGGAAAAACTTGATGGACCCGAAAATAGAGCCACGAGGGACTCCCTTATAAAGTTGAAAAAGGCTTGAAGAACTTATCTTGAACCATAGATATCTGTTCTGTCCATAGATAGCTAGAAGACTAGGTTTCAGCTGTTCTGTCCAGTCTGTGATATTTAAGATCAGTGAGAGGAAAAAGATGGGAGAAAAAGTTAAATGCTTTGCTGAGGCCCAGAAATAATACACCTGTCTAAGCATCATCCTTTATGCCGTTATAAATGGTATCAGTCAAAGAGATTACAGCAGTCAAGGATGTATACCCTTTGAAGCCATGTTGTCACTCATGCAGAAAAGTAGCTGAGCTGAGATATTCCTAAGATGGCCGCAGTCCACTTTTCCTACTGTTTTACAAATAGTTGACACAAGGAAGACAGGATGCAGATTAGATACAGAGGTGCCAGGTACATCTGAGGGATAAGGATGATGACAGGGGGTTTGAATGAACAATGAGAATCAAACAAATCTAGAGGAAAGTATCATAGATTTGTAGAACATCTGGATACAGACTATTTACCCAAAAGGCTTGTTTGCGGCCTATAAATCATTGTGTTTGATTGAGTGGGAAGGATGAAGATAAACTGAGAAGTGCTGTAGAAGGGGTTGTGGAAAGTCAGGGTTGAAGACTGGTCATACTTACAGGGATACCAGTAACTTAAAAAAAGAATCTTTTATCATGACATGCTTGGCACAAGTATTTCTATTAACTTGTTACTGGATAGAGGCAGACTCTCCAGGAGCTGATTTTCACACCAGAAGTTTCTGTGAGTCTATTGTGGTCATTTGTTATTTATCTGTTACCACATTTAGGATGGAGATCATTAGGGGAGAAAGTAGGAGCTGAAAAATTCATTCCTTTAAGTGTACAATAAATCCTGATGTCACCAATTAGGACATGGTATAATGGCAAAAGGTCACTGAATCTGCAATGTGCTCTATCATTTTATAGAGGATGCAGCAGGATGTAAAACAATCCCACTCAGAGTCTGAGATATTTATCAAGTAAATTTTCAGAGACCCCAGCTTGGGTTATTGTAAGTTTTGTTGCGAGAGGATCACATCTCACAACTGAATTTTGCAGAATGTTTATATTTTTGTCTAATATTTGCAGTCTATTCGTCATGAAATTTGTAGTTTTCTGGGACATCACTGAGGAATGAAATCACTAAATAATGACATACATTTGAGTTTCAGACCATATCTTTTAGAAAATGCATGCTATCATAAATCCTGTTATTGTAGCAACTGCCTAAGTTTATAAGATAAGTATTTAAAACCTGTCCCTATTTTTTGGCCTTTATTACTCCATTATCTTAGGCTTTGTCCAGATTTCTTGTGTTAAGAAGTTGAGAGGTATCCACATGATGTCAGCAGATGGCCCTAAAATTTCCTGCAAATGAGAAGAAGGACATCTCCTCATACCATCTATGTCCAGAGGTGCTGGGACGCACCCTCTGAAACACAGAATTCTCCACGCTTTACATATACTAGTGATGCCTTTGGAATAGTGTATTGAGTTTACACGCCATATATGAAAAAAAACAAAGATGTCAGGAAAAATACAGAAGGCAAACAGGATGAAAAAAGAGAATGTTGGAAATTTGCATGAAGTGAGTTTAGAGAGCATATGTGTCATTTTATCTAGTTGTCAGAAAGTAGGCAGATGGGATTCCCAAATCACTATGAGGAGTTGTGAAGGAAATTAACTGAAGAATAAGAACACATTTCAGTAAGAAGCGTCATGACTTCTAAATTGAAAGTATTGTTTCACTGACACAGCAGAAGGCAGAGAGAAGAGGATCTCAATTTTTTTTTAGGAAACAAGTGTGTCTATTAAAATTGTATGGGTTAATCCATAGATTGGTAGGGCAGGAAAGCAGGAACAGTTTTTGAGCAGACAAGACAGAAGACCAGTCTTTTTCCTCCCACCTTAAATATGCTTGTATTACGGTATGAAAAAGATTCATGATCAAGCAAGTGAGCAGATTATATTTTTGTGAAAGAGTGAAAGAAAATATTTTGTTTATATCAAGCAATAGATAAATCCTAGGAGACCATACGCTAACATATAATGCATGTCCAAGGATGGCAGCAGGCACACAAATTTCCCACTCGCGACTTGGGGCCCTGTAATTGGAATGAGTACACTTTAAATCCTTTAATGAGGATCTATTGGAGGGCAAGTCTGGTACCAGCAGCTGCAGTAATTCCAGCCTCAATAGCGTATATTAAAGTCACTGCAATTAAAAAGCTCATAGCTGAATCTTGTGATCAGGCTGGCAGTCCACTGTGAGGTGAGCTACTGACTATCCCAGCTCCTGCCTCTCAGTGCTCCCTTGATGCTCCTAATTGATTATCCTGGGGGTCCAAAGCATTTACTTTGAAAAAATTAGAGTGTTCAAAGCAGGGGGTTGCCTCAATACTTCAGCAAGGAATAAATAAATAAATACAGTTACTTTGCTGTTTCCCCATTGTAGTGCAATCTCAAAGTTGGTATATTTAGTTAGGGGGGTGTGGGGGGCACAACCTCCCACATTGGGCGGTGTGGGAGGCAAAGCCCTCCAGTTTGTATTGTTCATAGTGATGAGTTTTTTTTTTGTTTAGGGTAAGAGATTTCTTTCCCAGGGAAAGAAATTGCTTATATGCGCGTTCGCTATTTTGTGTTTTCGTGGTTTACGGGTCGATGAAGAGGAGTTCGATGAAACTCCACTTCAAGTATCTAATATAGACCCATGGAATAGGACTCTGGTTCTATTTTGTTGGTTTTTGGAACTGGAGTCATGATTAACAAGGATGGCTTTGGATATTCGTATTGTGCCACTAGAGCGGGAAATTCTTGGACTGGTGCAAGACGAACAAAACAGAAAGCATTTGCCAAGAATGTTTTCATTACACAGGAATGAAAATCAGAGGTTCAAAGACAATCAGATACAGTCGTAGCTCTGACCATAAATGACGCTGACTAGCGACCTGGTGGCGTTATTCCCATGACACATGAGGAAGCTTCCAGGAAACCAAAGTCTTTGGGTACCAGTGGGAGTACACTTCTTCTTTCAGGTTTTTCCTGGTTAGGGGTCATCACAGTGGATCACCTGTCTGCTCATGACTGGCAGTGGAGATTTACAGTGCTGAGGTGCCAGCCCAGCGCCCAACCTTCCACAGAAGGCGCACGTACATACACACACACTCACACCTAGGGCCAATTTGGAGTGTCCAATCCACCTACAGCATGTCTTTTGGATGTGGGAGGAAACTGGAGCACCTGGAGGAAACCTACACAACCACAGGGAGGACCTGCAGACTCTGCACAGAAGGCACCCCAGTCGAGAATCGAACCAGATAACCTTTTGCTGTGAGGTGGCAATGCTAATCACTGCACCACCATGGCCGCCCAGGGGGAGTATACTTGCAGAGCTGAAAATTAATGGAATTGATGGAAGGGCACCACCAGGAGTGGAACCTGTGGCTTAATTTGACTCAACAGGGGAGACCTCACCTGGCCAGTCATGGAAAGGACTAATAGATTGATAGCTCTTTCTTGATTCTGTGGGTGGTGCTGGTGTATGGCTATTCTTAGTTGGTGGAGTGATTTGTCCAGTTAATTCTGATAACAAATGAGACTTCTCCATGCTAACTAGTTATACTGCCCTGTGTGGTCATCTCCAACTTCTTAGAGGGACAAGTGGCTTTCAGCCACACAAGATTGAGCAATAACAGGTCTGTGATGCCATTAGATGTCCGCGGCTGCATGCGCACTACACTGAATGGATCAGCATGTGTCTACCCTTGTCCGACAGGTCTGGGCAATTCGCTGAACCCCATTTGTGATAGGGACCAGAGATTGCAATTATTTCCCAAGAACGACAAATTCCCAGTAAGTGCAGGCCATAAGCACACTTTGATTAAGTCGCTGGCCTTTGTACACACCGCCTGTCACTACTACTGATTGGATTGTTTAGTGAGATCCTTGGATCAGCCCTGCTGGAGTCGGTCATGGCCCTTGCAGTGCGCCAAGAAGATGATCAAACCTGACTATCTAGAGGAAATAAAAGTCTCAACAAGGTTTCTGTAGGTTAACTTGTGGAGGAATCATTAACACGGAGGGTCCTGGGATAGAGCTGTCTCCTGGGACCACCTCTCCTTGCTCTGCTGCCCCTATCCTCTCTGTCTCTCTCTCTCTCTCTGTCCTCTCTCTCCACCTGCCCCAGCAGAGGCTGCCAAAACTGAGACCATGACTCCCTGTGTGGCAGAGGGGGAGTGAGAGGTGTGGTGGTGGTGTCTATCCCCCTCACCTCTTGGCAGCAGAATGGGGGTCCCATCTGAGTGGTAGGAGGTGCAGCCATTCCTATGCTGCATTGAGGGAATGACCTTGCAGAGGGTGCCCAGCCAGTGGTGTGTTCCACCATGCACCCCGAAGGTGATGGACTCTTGGCGCGTGAGGGGGAGAGACAGTGCCGCCCAGGAAAGGGATGCTATGACCTTCCCTCCAGCCACACAGGTCAACCCTTGGTGTGTACACTTGTGTCCTCTCCCTTTGACAGTGGTCACCCTGCTCCCCACTCTCTGAATATAGATGATAAGTCAGCAAGCAAAGGAGAGTAGTATTGCTGAAATTGAATTCATCCTCAAGTCTTGGTGTGTACCTTCATGAGGTGGACCCTGTCTTTCACAAAATCTCACCAATTAGACACTGATATATAGACTGTATTTTATATAGCATATATCATGGACAGAAGTAAGTCAAAAATTAAAAAAGATAGCTGGGTGCACAAGACCTAGGATAAAAAAGTGACCAAGCCTGGCAGGCGCACTGGTGTCAGGACTGAAAAAAATGACAGTCTAAAATCCTCAAAATATGGAAACATTCCTACAGTGGGGCCAGGCCAGGCCCAGGGGGAGGATGCTCCCCCCTGTCGTAGAAGGAAGTAGCAGTCCATAAAAATCACAAAACTGATAGGCCAAAGAAGAGCCACAAATACAATAGAGTGGACTATTGAGGATAAGAAATAAATTAGGTATTGTTACTATTATGCAAAAGTCCAGGATTTCCAGACACAAGATATATAAAAAGAATAAGATAGAAATTAGAGGAAAGAAAAATACTTCCACAAGAAAAACTGTCAGAAGATTCAAATAAAAAATTGTGTTCATTAATACAACAAATTTGTGAAAAATATTATATAGACCAAGAAACTTTGATCTGTTTGGGAAAACAAGCATCTGAGAACATGTGAAAATATAAACAACAAAACCTAGCAATTTTTAAAAGTATAAAAAAGAAATATAGACATGGGAAAGAAAGAGAGATTTGATATGGTGCAATAGATATGCAAAGTTGAAAGCCCAATTAAGCAATACAAAAAAGGCAGCCCCAAAGATATTAAAAGAGAAATAGAGGCAAAGGCATCCAAATATGGAAAATTTCACAATAAAAATAATATCATAAAGAGAGAATGTAGAAAAGAAGATTAGTAAAGTATAAGTTAAAAAAATAGAAGTTGAAGTTATGGGATGCCTGCAAAATGAAGGATTTGGTGTAGAAGGCCTAACACAGGTTACATCACAGCATGATGGAATGAGTCCCCAAAGTAAGGAGAAACAGGAAGATCAGGAGACATCTGAAGAAAAAATATGGACATAGGAAAGAAAAATAGATTTAATATGGTGTAATATTTATGCAAAGAAGAAAGCAAAATGAATCAATACAAAAAAGAGCAGCACCAAAGATATTTGAAGAGAAATACAGGCAAAGAAATCCAGACATGGAAAACTTTACAATACAAAAAATAAGAAGACAGAGAAAAGGCAGAAAAGAAGGTTAGTAATGGATAAGTTAAAGAAATAAAAACTGAGCTTATGGAGTACATGCAAAGTGAAGGATTCAGTGTGGAAAACCTAACTCAGAAAGCACCACAGCAGGCTAAAGCAATGGACATCCAAATTAAGTTGAAACCAGTGGAACAGGAAGCCACTGGTCAGTTGCCATATGAAAATATTTTGGAACCTTCGACAAGAAACCAATATAAATGTTCACTTGAAGATGGACAGCAAGGGAAGGAACGGGAAACTGTGGCAACGCTGGTGCAGTCAATGTTGATGAGTGATAGGCCAGTGATTTCCCATATGACAGAGCAATGCATGACACAGGATGACATTGAAGAGAATGTGCCACAGGAAGATGCTATAGAACTTTCTATAGAATGCTCACAGGGAATGGAGAACAAAAATGTGCCCTCAGTTTAGAAGAAAATGAGCTAAGAGAAGAGTTTCTTGATTTAATAGATAGATATATTAAGATCAATAAAGGAAATAGACTGCAGAAGGTCAATAAAACCCCAAAAGTTGGAAGTCTGATAACACAAATGAACACAGTAATTAGGACCGTCCATAGAAAGCCATGCAATATAACAGAAGTAACAAGATCCATTCCTGTGCAGCTAAACTAATAACAGATACAATTATACCACAATTCTTCTGCAAAACTCAGGGTAGAAAGGGAAAGGAAAGGGAGAAATTGAATACCATCATGGAGGTATAGAATAGAGAAAACTATAAAGCAATTAAGACAAGAAGTGTCACTGTTAGAAGAGTATAGAAGAGGGAACAGAGCAGCAAAAGCACTCAGAAAGACATAAATGTTAAAAGCAATGCATATTAAAATGGATCATGATTTATCATGCATGCAAATAATAAGCTAAAAATATCAGCACAGGCAGAAAAACTTAGAAGATACACAGATGAATAGAAAGGAAAATTATAAAATAAGCAATTTATTGATGACCCAAAAAAGTTTTATAGAGAATTTGGAAACAAGATAAAAGGAACTGAAAGACCAGCAAAAAAAGAAATAGACACATTTTGGAGAAGTATTTATGAAGATCTTGTGGAACATAACAAAGACGCTAAATGGATAGAAGAATTAAAAGAAAGAATAAGAACTTCAAAGGTATAGGATATCAAATTGGATGAAGTAACAGCCAGAGAGATTGAAACAAAGTTAAGAAAAGCCTCTACTTGGAAAAACCTAGGCCCAGATGGAATACCTAACTTCTGGTTAAACGTAGTAACTTGTTTGCACGAACATTTAGCCATGAGTAAGAACTATTTATATGCCAACTCCAAACCAACACCAACCTGGCTAACAATAGGAAAAACATTGCTAGTCCTTAAGAGTGAACCTGCAAGCTACCCTAAAATTATAGACCAACAACTTGACTTCCGATGATATATAAACTATACACTGGAATTGATGTCGACAGAGTTTATAGTAATTTAGAAGAAAACTCAATTATAGCACTAGAACAAAAAGGTAATAAAAGAAATTCATATGGAACAAAGGATCATTTGTTGTTAAATAAAGTCATAGTGGAGAACTGTAAAAAGGGAAAGAATCTGTGTATGACATACATTGACTACAAAAAAAGCATTTAACAGTATCCCACATTCATGGATAAAAGAGTGCTTAAAAATGAATAAGATAGACCCTACACTGATTGACTACATTACAGTGACCATGAAACAGTGGCAAACCACTCTGCAATTAAGCCATGATAAAGAACAAATTATTATTCCAGGGATAAAACTCCAAAGGGGGATATTCCAGGGTGACTCTCTGTCACCTTTCCTTTTTTGCCTTGACCTTAACCCATTAATCTGTCTGCTTAAAAGATTAGGTCATGGCTATAATTTGGTTGCCAGAAAGTTACAAAGTATAAAGACTTCTCATCTTTTATTTGTTGATGATTTAAAACTGTACAGCTCATCAGATGAGGAATTGAAAGCACAACTGCAAGTACTCAAAACTTGTTCAGATGATAAAGACTGTCATTTGGTCTTGATAAAAGTGCAAAATCAACCTTTAAAGCAGGAAAGCTGCAGCACCAAGAAATATTAGTTTTGGACAAGAAGGTCATATAAGATAACTTGAGCAAGAGGGAGTGTATAAACATTTGGGAACTGATGAAGGATCAGCAATAAAACAAGAACAAATGCAAATAAAACTTAGAAATATTTTAGAATACTTAAATTAATCCTGAAAACAACGATGCCATCTAGGAACAAAATTCAGTCTATAAACCAATTTGCTCTTCCTGTCCTAAATTACAGTTTTGGAGTGACTGACTGGCCCCAAAAGGTGTTGGATAGATTAGATAGGAAAACAAGAAGGATGCTTCATGCTCATCAAATGATTTATAAAAATCAGTGCATACCATGATTATATATTCCCCATTCTGAAGGATGTATGTGCCTCCTTAAAATTGATTACATGTATAGATCTGCAATTGTGGGACTGCATACATATCTGCTGACCTCACAAGATCCAAACATAGTGAAAGTTTTGAAACACAAGGAGAATAAATCTAAGATGACTTCCCTTCTTAGTCTAGCAAAAGCACATCTGTGTCAAGCAGGAATGAAAATCAAACCAGAAGTAGATAAAAATCAGGCAGCAACTGAATTTGCCAAAAAACAAAAGAAAGAATATAAGGTGAAGGAACAGATGAGAAGGCAAGAAATGTGGAAAATGAATAAATATAGTTGCAATTAAAGAAAACTTTTGGAAAAACCTCATATTGATCAGGATCAGATGCAAGAATGGTTAAGGAGAGGCAAATTCAACCCAAAAGATGAAAGGTTAATGTTGGTGGCCCAAGATAGTGGGCTACATACACATTGGTTTACAGAGTCCATTGAACACGTGTAAGAAACAGACAAATGTAGGTTTTTAAAAACAGAATTGGAAACAGTTGTACATTTTGTTGCTGGTTGTGACATACTAATGACAGAAGGACTCTATACTGAAAGGTATAATGTGGCAAGGCTGTTGCAATGGAGATTGTGCAAACATTATGGTATTAAAGTGACTGAAAAATACTGGAAATATGAGCCACAAGGCATCATAGAAAATGTTGAAGTCTACATCACATGGGATCACCCATTACCAACAGTTCAAAAGATAGATGCTAGAAAAACAAATATAGTGGTCCATGAAAAGAAGACAAAAGTAGCATTGATCATTGAAATCTTCACACCCAGTGACTACAGTGTCTTGCGTACAGACAGACACAAAGTCATAAAATATCAGGATTTGCAGGCAGAAATTAGTGCAATGTGGAAGAAAGATACCCAGACAGTTCCAATAGTAGTAGGAGCAACGGGTCTTATAAAAACAAATCTGCAATTGTTTTTAAATATATTACCGATACATGCAACTCCATACCAATTGCAGAAGGAGTTATTACATGTAACTCCATACCAATTGCAGAAGGAGTTATTACTGGGCACATTGCGGTTGCTGCAAAGATTACTTCTGGCTAACATCAAAGATTGAAGCAATATTATCCTTTCTAACCCCTCATAGATTAGAACTAATATACAAGAAACATATTGATTGTTGGAGATGTAAAACGCATACAAAAGTAGATTGGGAACACGTTTTTTGATTGCCATTCACTAAATAAATATTGGTTTGAAATTAATTATTTTTTTAAATAATTTTTAATGATTCTTTTCAGTTATCCAAGTCATTAGTTTTGTTTAATGTACCCATACCACAATGTGTCCCAAAAGTAAAATATCATTTACTGTGGCCATTGCTTACCATTGCACATAAAGCCATAACAACTTACTGGAAAAATAAAGCAGCACTAAGTTTTCAAGATTTCAAGAAAATCACAGTCTTCATGTCCCAAATGCAAGTAGCAACCATAAACAAAAGAACTGGTAAGACAACATGCATCACTTATTGGAAGAAAGTTGAAGAAATATTGGACAAAACAAATTGAACTGATAAGTCAGCACAGCATTTTAATACAAATTGCATATTGCATATGGAAACATGATGTTATAGATTGCATACTTAGGCAACTGTATATAGTTTCTTTAGTTGACTAGCTGATTATGTTATATTATTTTTATGTTTCACTATTTATAGTTCAATCTGTTTGACGATATGGAAAACATTTTAATACAAATTTCTTTGAGCAAAAAAAGATTGAAACAGTACTAATTTTATGAATTTTAATCATACTTTGACTTAGGAATGGGGTTCATTTCTGTCACAGTATTAAAAAAGCAAAAGCTTTGCAGAAATTAAAAAAATAAAAGTGAATGTTATCTACCTAGCAGTCTTGGACTGACATTTTCAATCAGTTTATGATGTATGGAGAACACAGACTTCAAAGAGCAAATGTTAACAGTATAGTACAAGGTATTGACCTGATAGATACAGGTAAAAAGTTCCAGGCCTTAACAAGCACGGTATGAGTACAGACCATGCACAGCAGATTTCATGGGTTTGTAAACAGAGAGGAGTTTCTGGTCATTGGATCGTAATAACTGATTGAGAACATAGTTGTTAGAATAATATTTAGTACTGGACTAGCAAATGGATGCTGAATAATTTCATAGGTGGTAAGAATTTGTGTATGTTAATTGATGGGATAGTTCTAATCAATTTAAGCTTTTTAGTCCTATACAGTGGTGAGCTCTGAATGGGGGTATTTGCTGCAAATGTAGTCACTTTATTATAGCATTGTTCAAGTTTTGATTTTTCTGATGTCTGGAGGTTAGTAAGGATGAGAGCAGCATAAAGTAGTAAGGATAGGAGGTAAGTAGTGGCAAGTGTAGTTTTAGTTGCATTGGTGAGAAAGTGTTTGAATCTACAAAATATCCCTATTTTCTGATGAGTTTTGTTTTATGCAATTTTGTATATAGAGGTTGAGTTTAACATTATCATCCACTATCATTCCTAATAATTTGCTATGAAAGATGATGTCAATGGTTGCATCATTATAAGAGAGGATTTTACATTTTGTTTTTTCAAGAGAGAGGGGCTTGGGAAGAAAAAGAAGTAGTTTGTTATTTGTGGGGGGGGGGGGGCTAGCATGAGTTGTAACTTTCAAAGACATGTGTCAGTAGCTGTTTAAACGTCTCGAGTAATTTTTTGGAGATGTGCCATGATTTATGAAACTTCCATGCACATTTGGTCTTGTCCACAGTACAAGGACAAAATGATTGACTTCAACAATTGGCTAAGCTTCTGGTGTCATTCTAAGGGGATCCAGTATCTGTCTGCCTGGGATGATGATTAACAAACCACAATGCTTTGCCAGAGATGGGCTGCACCTGTCGCCCTTGGGATTCCGGATACTGGCTAAGGCTCTTGCTATCCCTATAGTGCCTTTTTTAGGCAAGATTCAAATGAAAAATTCACCGCCATAACAGGTACAAGTAAGCAAAATCTGGGGGTAATGCTGCTTAATGCTAGAAGTCTAAACCTCAAAATGCACTCACTCGAGGCATTCCTAAAATGGAGAACATCGACATCTGTGCAGTGACAGAGACCTGGTTCAAGGCTCCAGAGAGCACCCCTGCATTACCAGGCTATACTTCATACCACACCTTTCAGCCACCTAACCTGGACAGAAGCACTAAAGATGGAGGCATGTCCATATTCATTAAAGATATCCACACCTCCAGGCTAGTTACTAAGCATAATGCATCTGAGATTATCCAAGTGCGACTAACTCTGGGCAAGACTGCAATGTAAATTGTTGCTTTCTACAGATCCCCCATCATTCCCCAGGATTTTCACTCTTCATTTCTTGATACACTGGAAAATATTAGGGTACAACCTAACACCCTAATAATGGGTGATTTCAACTACCCCACCATTAACTGGGAAAACTACTCATGTACCAACTCTTGTGCTCAATGTTTTCTGGAATTCATAAATTCCAATGCCTTGGATCAACTTATCCACACCCCCACCAGGGGCAGCAATATCCTAGACCTGGTCATTACCAACATGGGCAACTGGTGTTCTACACCAGAGGTCAATTCCTCATTGGTCAGATCCGACCACAAGCAAATCACCCCAGACATCCACATCCCACCCCCAACCCCCATTAGGGAAACCACCGTAAAAAAATTCTCCAAAGCCAACTTCACTCTTCTTAAGACAGAAGTGGCAAACTTCACGACACCCATGATGACGGACAATAGAGATATGACTGCTGAATCCTATACAAATGCACTTTATAAGCACTTACATGAATGCATGGATCGTGCAATCCCTAACAGAACCAAGATGCTATCCTCCAAAAAAAGGTAGCCAATCTGGTGGTCACCTGCTATAAACAAACTCTACAACAGAAGAAAGAAACTGTTGCAAAAAAGAGTAAAATCCCATGATTGGAAGAACTCTGTGGTCAGCCTCAGTAAGAAGCTGAGATCCCTCATAAAATCCTCCAAAGCTAGTTATGAAAACAAAATCGCCACTGATTCTAAAGACAACCTCAAAGCATTCTATAGATATGTCAAGAATCTCAATGGCAACACTCGATCTGCTCTAAGTCAGCACAATGGCACTAAATATACAGAACCAACTGATATTGCCAACATCCTGGCAGATAGGTTCAGTGCTAACTTTACCCCTCCCTCATCCCCTAAAGGGCCCATCTCTATACCGGAAGAATGCAAAGTACCTGTAATCATGGCTGCACAGGTAAAAAACACACTCTCCAAAGCCAAGAACACAGCATCCATGGGACCTGACAACATCCCAGGCTGCGTTCTACATGAACTACAGAATGAACTGGCACCCCACCTAAGTACCATGTTCAGTCATAGCCTCACCTCAGGCTTTGTGCCCACTGAATGGTGCACAGCAACGGTTATCCCACTCCACAAAGGGGGAGCCACCACGGACCCCGGGAACTACTGCCCCATTAGCCTGACAAGCTTGGTCTGCAAGGCTATGGAGCATATCATCATAGAACTTATAAACAATGACATTGGTAATCTCCAAATTCTGGACCCTACCCAGTTCGGGTTTGTAAAAGGCAGATCATGTCTCCTACACCTGATAGATTTCTTTGAAGCTGTCACCAAAGCTGTAGATGAGGGTAAGGTGGTTCACACAGCCTGTCTAGATCTTGCCAAGGCTTTCAACACCATCCCCCACTCTGGAATTATAGACAAACTCACTAAACTATGTATAAAGCCCTATGTCACAAGATGGGTTGCCAACTGGCTCACTGACAGAACCCACACTGTGAAAGTAGCAGACTCTAAATCCAACTTCAGACCAGTGACAAGTGGAGTACCACAGGGTTCAGTCCTAGGTCCTCTCCTGTTTGGTATCTACTTCTCTGAAGTACAGGCTAACAGAGAAGGTCTTTGGCTAACAAAGTTCACAGATGACTGCAAACTAGGAGCCATAATCAAAACTCCTAATGATGTGGACATCCTACAAAAGGGCCTCACTGAGACAGATGCCTGGTGTCAAAGCCATGGCCCCAAGCTCAATGCCAAAATGTGCATTGTCATCCCTTGTGGTAAAAACTCTGTACCCATGAACTACCACATAGGTGGTAGTCTACTTAACACCAAAAGTGTGATAAGAGACCATGGGACACAGGTGGACAGTAGTCTCTCCTTTGATAATCACATCGCCACAGTAGTCAGGAAATCCTTCTACATGGCACACCTCATCACAAAAGGTTTCTCATCCAGGAAAAAAGAGGTCATTGTTCCCCTCTACTCATCACTCATTAGACACATTATAGAGTACAATGCCCCTTTTCGTATGTACATCATAAGACATCTACAGCAACTGGAAAGGCCACAGAAATACCTCACAAAGAGGATTACTGGCCTCAAACAGATGCCCTACACAGACCATCTCAAAAAACTCCAGCTTTACTCTGTAGCATATCGCCTACTCATTGGTGATCTCTGCCTAACATACAAAGTTATGTCAAACCCAGAGCTGTTGGACATGCTCCATGCAAAGAAATCCCAATCCCTCTGAGCTACATGTTCTAGGGACCTAAACCTTGTCAGCACAATAAACAGAACATGATGGAGGGATAGATTCCTGTCCCAGAGACTTCCCATACTCTGGAACAAACTACCTATCTATATCAAATAAAGCTCCTCATTAGCACTTTTCAAGAAAAATCTTGATGATTGGATGGGAGATAGGAAATTCACCCCGGGAATCACTTCTGTGGCTCTGCTTGACAGGGGCACAAGAAAATAATTTTCTTGGGTGGCAAAAGCCAGGTTACCATTTGGCTAGGCTTATATAGGCCCTAGGGCCAATAGCCTAGTACCTACCTATGAACCTATGAACCTAAACCACTGTGTACTATTCTCTCACCTGAACAAAACTGGTTTCGGACAGCAAGTTGTTTCATGTTTCAAAGACTTCCTGTCCATGTGATAATTTAAAGTAAAAACTGCCTCAGGCACCTTCTGCAGATGATCCTGTCCATGTAATAGTCCCATAAGGCTCCATGATAACTCCACTTCACTTTTCCACTTTTCCACTTTTATAAACAAACTACCCATTAATCTTCACACCCTGTCCCTATTATTATATGTAGACGAAATGGCCATATTTAATTACAGCTTCAAACAAATAGACAAACAAAATCCACTCAAATATGACCACACCTGCCTCTCTTCCAACAGGGTTCTCCATACTCCACGTTAAACCAAAGCAGTGATTTTGCCACTTACCTTACCCAAAAAAAAAACTTTGAATTAAAAGGCCAAAATAACCTCTCCATCTAAACCTCCACTACTTTCAAGTGTAAATGGTTGGATTAATTATTACATTTTCAACAGTGCATACAAATAAATAAATAATAAAAACAGGCAAAAAATCAACTACATCCTGTACTGGGCATAACATGAATCTGGATTCCTCTCCTGTCTACAGGAGCTGCCATAGATAAATGTATTTTGTTTGCATAAATGAAACATAGTCTACCACAAATAGCCAAAGTTGCTATTTACTGTTAACAATCTCAAGGGTGATAAACTTCTAAGTATGGGATAGCTTCCCTTGAAACAGACTCTGCTGCTGAAAGTGCAATTTGGCCACTTGTGCATTATGGTCTACTTGGCCTTTACACAAGTCATACATACTCTAAGTCATCTAACCTTAATACCTTGCAAAGGTGGCAAGATTCTATACCATTATTGCACCTGTTGCCCCATCTAGCCATGTGTCACCCATACCCTTTCCTTCCTAGACTAGCATTCTTCATTTTTGATCTTTGATGAAAATGGAAAAAGAGAAGCTATTTATCACTCATGGCTATTCTCCATCATGTGTGCTATCCTTTCAAGTGCTGATCACCTTGAACTTATCCATGCACTTTGTGCATCATCTGTACACCCTGCTATTGGGCTCTCAAGTCAACCTCCTTCTAGGCTCTGTGTTTTATGTTTTTTTCTGGTCCTGCATTCATTCTCCTACATGCATTATGCTTCTCCCTTGCTTCTTCCCTCACCATTTTTCAGCAGTTATGATCCTGTTGTCCTTTTCCATTAATTTGTTCTCCTCATCACCTAATGTAGTGTTCCCTTTATGCTGTCCTTAAACCTTTCCCACAGCTCGTGGGTTTCTGTCATTTTCTGTCTTCCTCTTAGCCCTATTTAAAAACTTTAATTACTGACTCATAATCCACACCATCTGTTATCCCACATTTGTTTCTCACTGAGTGGTTCTTCTCCTCTGACCCTTGAAGTGATCCATGCAATAACATGAATGTTATTTACTATTATGGTCTTGGCTTGCAGTTCCCACATATTTTCGGCCTTGCTTAGCAGCACATTCATGGTTTTATTGTTCCTATTGCAGTTTTGTACAAGATGAGTGAATCCCTTATTGTCCATAGCCTGAGTTAATTTACTCTCCCCTTCACCCTGAATCTGGGGATGCTGCAGTCTGCTCAAAGGGGTCTATATCGCTTCATCGAAGTTTGCTTACCTCGAACGAGTATTCATCGAACAGACATCATCGAATGGCCCTTCACTGAATGTTCAACTCAGCAAATGTTTTTCTCATAGTAAGAAATAACTTGGCCAGAATACCTACCTACACGCATGACACCGTACATCAAACCCACCAAAGTTGGGGGCTATGCTCCTCACACCCTCCAATGTGGGGGGCTGCATCCCGCCTACACCACCTACTTATATATACCAACTCTGAGACCACACTACAGTGGAGAAAAGGGAAAATTTCTGTATGTTGGCCAAGTGACTTTCTTCCCTAAGAAAAACTTTTGCTGATGTAAACGTTCAATGAAGGGCTGTTTGATGATGTTAGTTAGATGAGTAGCCGTATGAGATAAGTAAACTTCGATGAAGTAGTATAGACTCACTCAAAGTATGTTCAATCCCCCCATACATTCACACACACACACACACACACACACACACGCACACGCACACGCACACACACACACACACGCACACACACACACACACACACACACACACACACACACACACACACACACACACACACACACACACACACACACACACACACACACACACACAAACACACTTTCAATTCCTGCCCTTTGTTTCCCATTTCACAATCTTACTTCTGCTAACCTTTCATTTTCTCTCATCATTGAATCAGGTACTTGCTGCAATGCACCTGTCTGTTCACTCTTTCTTTCCTCCCCTTCTAGCCTGACTGCAGCTGAACATATTGTTACTTTGTTGCTGGTATCTCTGCTACAGCTGAACATATTGTTACTTTGTTACTGGTATCTCTGCTACAGCTGAACATATTGTTACTTTGTTGCTGGTATCTCTGCTACAGCTGAACATATTGTTACTTTGTTGCTGGTATCTCTGCTACTGCTCCAGATTTCCTTATCTCCCCATTACTCTTGATACGTTTTTTATGTAGAATGTTACTCCTTTATGACTTGAGTGTTTCTTCCTTCCTGTACTCCTTGTTCATCAAAACTGCAATCTATAGACCCCCCACTCTCATTTGTCCATATCTCTATTTTGCCTACAACATTAATTCCCATCTTTTATGGGCATTTATAGCTCCCTCTTCTTATCCCTTAAACTTCTAGTATTACAGACCATTATTATTCATTCCCTATACCGACCGACTTCTTTCCATTTCATCCTTTCTTCCACCCTGTTTTCCCTTTGGCCCCTAATTTCCCGATTTCAAGCCCTGTCTTCAGTCCCCCCCTCCCCAGCTTCAAATTTAATATAAAAGTATAATCCTGTGGATGTATCTTTCAAGTACAGACTTTAGCAAGACTTTCCCTTCTGGAATGAGCTGCAGCTCTCCTTAACATAGAGTTTTTTCCTCTAGCCAAGGAATCGCTGCATTATTCCAACAGTCCATACCCCTGTCCTCTTGTGTAAACCCTCAATCATCATTTCTGTTACATCACCCATAATTATATTGGTTACTGGTACATCTGCCATGCTGGAAAATGCTACTATTCACCCGAAGTCGCTACATGTGCTAGATACTTCTCTTCATCTCTTGTCCCTCGTCTCTGGAGTTAGTGTAAAGCTATGATCACTTTTAAAGAATGACTTATTTTTCTTTATTAACATATTTGAGTGATAAATGTGCATGAACTTATTTTTTTCTAAGTATAAATTAAATTTTAATTTATAGCAATATATAACATTTTTATTTAAAACAGCTATAAAATGGGCTGCCATAAAAAGCCAGGTGTACAGCATATAAATACAATTTAAGAAACACCCCCTCCTCCTGGCATGTAAGCCTCTGGAACATTTTGCACTAAAATTAGTTTTTGTTCAAAAAAATAAACAAGTAGATGTACCACAATCCCAAAAAATAAATTCATAAAACTATAATGATAAAATGCATATGTCCATCAGTAAATGAATTTGCAATTGTTCTGTTTTCTTACTCTAGATGACTGTTTTCCTAATGTTTTAAGACAGTGTGGGTATTGTTTCTTTAACACCTCACATAATACAGAAGCATAAAAGACTTGCTGAAATGTTTGCAATGAACCAGATCCAAAGCAAACAGTGGAATTCTGCATGAAACAGTTATGCAACCTCTCTTTCAGCTGTCATCACTCAACGCAGACAAAATGCTCATCTTTTTCTTAAGAAATCGTATCTTTCTTTTTACTTAACTTTCATTATTTTGGCTGCTGAGCAGTATTTCTGTGGTCTGTCTGAATGTAATATGTCCAAATACATGAAGGAAGGTGGAATGCATGGGGGGATGGGCGGGGGGTGTACCGTCTCAAACAGTTTATCACTTAATTCTTTAAGACAGACCAGGATGATGGTGAAATTTAATCGGGGAAATTCCCATTGTGTGGGTGGCCACTACCTTAGAACAACAAGTTCTTTTGCCCATGAATGAAAAAAACAAATACAGGCAATCTGGCTCAGATGTAATTTTTATCAGACTGATACAGTACAAATGTTTCTGCAATATTACTGCCACCTACTATTATTAGTTTGAGAGGTGTGAGTTGCAAAGAAAGAATAAAATAACTTTTGTAATTTAACAGATAGTCTTTAACAACAGGTCTATACACATAAGCTGTCTAATGCCATGTCTAATTATCATGGGTGTAGCTCAACAAAACTGACATAAAGGCAACTGGTCACATTACTAAGTAGTCCATGTTACATGCAGGTAAGGCATGTAACATAAAGTAGGAGGAGCTTACAGAAAAGCTAAATATAAGATGCCCAGTCTCAAAAGCCAGATTAGTGTACTAGGAAAGCAAGGTCATGCCTGAAGCTGTATGAAACAGAAAACCCAGAAAGCATGCCGATAGGTATGAATTACAGCACAGATGGGCGAAATATGCAGCATACCACTTCTGTTGTGACAGACTGTAAACATGATCACTTGCATCACAAGTAATTGCTCCTATAACTCTGAAAGCTGGTCATTACATGCAAATAATGTTAACAGCTCAAAACAAGTGTTTTCTGAAAGGTGGCAACCCCCCATACCCCTACAAGAATGTAAGCCCCCCCACACCTCCATACCTATGTGTACAACTCCATGGATGCACATATTTTTTTTGTTATGATTTTATACGCATAAGTTACCTGTTGTGGTAGCATGGTTTCTCCCAAACATTTTTGATCCCCACAATCCATGTTTTTTTAATTAGAGGGCCTGACAGATATTTGTATGTCATGCCAGATTGTGGGGTGTCAGATCTCCTATAGCGACATGTTTGTATGTTGGGTATGGTGTGGATCTGAGTGTTGTCATTGCTGCTCATTGCAGCATAAATGCTTGTATTAATGGTCATACACCTTACATCTTGATGGTCCTCTGGGGCTCTGGATTTGTAATGGTATATTGTTTGCCCTTTTCTGCTCGATCTGGAAATGTTGCAGTCTTCTCAAGATTGGGATCTTCCTCCCCATTTTTCCTACTTGCTACCTAACCCAACAACAGCTGCCTGCATGATTTCTGTCTTCTGACAAAGCCTGATTAAGAAGTACACCTCACCCACATCCCACCTGCATACCACCCACATGTCACTCTCAGCCTTTTCCTGGGAAAGTCAAGAAGGCACATGCCTCATCATTCCACTCTCGTATTTTGTCAGCTCCAATATGCCCCCAAGCAGCCATTCGAGTGCATATCACCTTGTTTGTACTTAAGGCTTAATCCCTCTATGCTAATAGACCTGGCTAAGTTGCAAAATACTGGGGAAGGGAAACAATCCTTGAAAACAATGGTCTTGTGGTCTTGAGCAAACCACATTTTATGCTCTAACAAGTAAGTGACTTCCAAGCTTTTGTACAGTAAGAACACACAAGGAGCTAAATCTCAAAATGCACGCACTCGAGGCCCTTCTCAGTATGGAGAACATTGATGTCTGTGCTGTAACTGAAACCTGGTTCAAGGCTCCTGAGAGCACCCCGGCACTATTAGGTTTTACCTCATATCATGCGTTCCGGCCCCAAAACCCGGACCACACCACAAAAGGAGGGGGTGTATCCATATTCATAAAGGATACCCACACCTCCAGGTTGGTGGCAACGCATGAAACTTCGGAAACCATCCAGGTGCAACTAACCATAGGCAAAACTGCTCTACAAATTGTAGCATGCTACAGGCCACCCTCTCAAACTCAGGAACCCCACACAGCCTTCCTGAAGACACTGGAGGGTATAAATGTATCTCCAAACACCATCATATTGGGTGACTTCAACTACCCGAATATAGACTGGGAACATTACTCAAACCCTAACTTTCTAGCCCAACGGTTCCTGGAGTTCATAAATTCAAATGCCATAGAACAGCTAGTCACTGTTCCCACGAGAGGAGAATATATACTAGATCTCATTGTCACAAACATGGGGACAAAATGCTCCACACGGAAGTATATCCTCATTGGTGAGATCTGATCATAAACTAATCTCACTGGAAATCCACATCCCGCCTCCACCCCAAACAAAAAAGACCATAGTGAAGAACTTCTCTAAAGCAAACTTCACACTACTCAAGACTGGTGTGGTATCCTTCAAGGCCCCTGTGCCAGTGGAAACCACAACCCAAGCTGCGGAAGCCCTTACAAATGCCTTCTATGAACACCTCCAGGACTGCATGGATCAGGCAATCCCAAATAAAACCAAGACTCTTTCCACAAAGGGCAAACATCCAGTCTGGTGGACCCCAGCCATTAACAAACTTTACAATAAGAGGAGAAAGCTATTACATGATATAACAAAATCCATAAAAGGGAAGTCACCCCTGATCATTATTAGTAAAAAATACGAGCACTCATAAAATCAACTAAGGCCAATTTTGAGAGAAAAATTGCCATGGATTCAAAGGACAATCATAAGGCCTTTTTCAGCTATGTTAGGAACCTGGGTGGAAACTCCCAGATATGCTCAGAATTAGTCCAAAATGATACAAAAATCACTGAACCCACAGACATTGCCAACATACTGGCAGACAGGTTCAGTGCAAACTTCACCCCCCTCTCCCTCCCTAAAGGAGAGATAACTATCCCAGCCGAGTGTAGCCTCCCGGACATCTCAAATGCGCAGGTGAAAGCTGCTCTCTCTAAAGCTAAAAACACAGCATCAATGGGACCGGATGGTGTCCCCAACTGTGTGCTACACGAGCTAAATGAGGAATTAAACCCGCACATAAGGCAGCTGTTTAATCTCAGCCTTACCACAGGATACGTGCCCAAGGAGTGGCGTACGGCAACTGTTGTCCCACTCCACAAAGGCGCGCCTCACGGACCCTGGTAATTACCGCCCCATAAGCTTAACAAGTCTAGTCTGCAAAGCTATGGAGAGGATCATAATGGAGCTCATAAACAAAGATATAGGGACTTGCAGACATTGGACCCGACCCAGTTTGGCTTTGTCAAGGGAAGATCATGCCTTTTGAACTTGGTCGACTTCTTGAAACAGTCACCAAGGCCATTGATGAGGGAAAGGCAGTCCATACAGCCTACCTTGACCTTGCAAAGGCTTTCGACACAATACCCCACTCGGTATTGTAGAAAAACTTACCAGCTTAAATGTAAACCCATATGTCACAAGATGGGTTGCAAACTGGCTTAAGGACAGAATCCACAGGGTTAGAGTTGATGGCGCTGTGTCAGACTCCAAGCCGGTCACAAGTGGTGTCCCACAGGGCTCGGTCCTTGGCCCCCTATTGTTTGGCATCTACTTCTCAGAAGTACAGGCCAACATAGGAGGACTTTGGCTGACAAAGTTTGCAGGCGACTGCAAACTGGGCCCCATAGTGGAAAGTGCATCAGACACGGATATCCTTCAGAAGGGACTCACGGAAACAGATAGCTGGTGCCAGAGCCATGGCCTGAAGTTAAACGCCAAATAATGCATAGTCATACCCTTCGGGAAAAACAAGGTAACCCCAAGCTACCATATAGGTGGCAATCCACTAAGCACAGAAGAGGTTATCAGGGACCTGGGGACCCAGGTTGACAGTGGCCTTTCTTTTGACACTCACATTGCTAAAGTGGTTAGAAAGACCTTCTACATTGCCCACCTGATCATGAAGGGATTCACATCCAGATCTAGTGAGGTTATTGTTCCCCTGTACTCTTCACTTATCAGACCAATGATAGAGTACAATGCCCCATTCGGGATGTATCTCACCCGACATCTGCAGCAATTGGAGAGACCCCAAAACTTCCTCACCAAAAGGATAAAGGGACTCCAAAATCTGTCATATGCTGCCAGATTGAAGAAACTCCAGCTCTATTCAGTCGCATACCGTCTGCTCAGAGGTGACATGTGCCTGACATACAAGGCCATGTCCAACCCGGAATTAATGGACATGCTCCACCTCAAAAATCCAAATCCACCAAAACCACTAGAGCAAGCGACTTAAACCTTAGCACGGATATAAATAGGACGTGCTGGAGGGATAGATTTATCACTCAGAGACTCCCTATGCTGTGGAATAAAATCCCGGTCCATGTGAGGCAGAGCACCTCGCTGACTCTGTTCAAGAGAAATCTAGACCTGTGGATGGGAGATCGTAGGTTTTCCCCGGGAATCATCTCTGTGTCACTGCTGGACAGAGGCACAACAAACTAATGGGCACAGTATTTTTTCATATAAGGGGTGGCGTAAGCCACAAAAATTTGGGCTAGGCTTATAAATGCCTTAGGGCAGATAGCCTAGTATAAACCTATGAACCTATGAACCTATACCACAATTTTGAAGCTACAGTGAAAAATGCTTTGCAAAGGAAGTAAAGATTTACAGAATAACAAAACATTCAGAGGAAGAGATGCAAAACATGGGTCTATATTATAACCTTGAACAATTAAAGAGCAAATGCTCTTTAATCGATCCCTGAAAATCGAAATAAATCCCAAACACACGGAACAGCAATTTTTTTCCCAGGGGAAAAAAATTGCTGCTCCGCAAAAATAAATAAATAAATAAATAAAATCCAAACACAAAATAAATTGGGGGGCTATGCCCCCACACCCCCCTACTTAAATATACCAATTATGAGATCACACCACAGTGGAGGAAATGGCAAAGTCCCAAAAATGGCCCAGTGATATTCGCTGTTCCATGTGTTCGGGATTTAGTGCTTTCGATTTTAAGGGGTCAATTAAAGAGTGTTCACTCTTTTAATCATTCAAGGTTATAATATAGACCCCAAAAAACAATAAGAATGATAAATGGCCCAAAAAGTGGTTAACAGTAGTACAAGTGCAAGTAACATAGAACATGTAAATACATTAATATAGGTAAGTACTAGTCTAGCTGCCCTTAAAGGCCACTTTAAACCCAGACAATTTCCCTCTTTGTGCTTGAAATGACGTATCCCATTTGGTTATAGATTTGTCCCGCCATTTTTGTTGTTGATAATTATATATTACCCCTAATAAGAATAACTGGGATCATACCATAGATAATCTGAGGGGAATCATGCATGGCATATCACATACAGGAACTTCCATTGTCTATTAGTAGTATAGGCGTGAATCCTGGGGTAAATTTTCTGTTTCCCATCCATAGATCTAACTTGGGCTTGAATATGGGCAGATATGAACTTAGTTTTATGTGAATGTGAACTTTACCTGTCCCTCCAAACCATTATGTTGATGTTGCAGAAGAGGTTTAGATCCCTAGACTGATTATTTCTGTTGCCATTTGACTTGCTGATGTGCAGTAAATCCATCAGTAATAGGTTGTAGGATGCCTTGTATGCCAGATACAGGTCACCTCTTTGTGGTCTGTAGGATACCAAATATAGTGACAGGGCTTTGAGTTGGTCCATCAAGGACATATTGTTCAGGCCTTGTATCCTTTTAGTAAATTATCTCTGTGGATATTCCAGATCTTGCATGTGTCTCTGGACATTTGCATGTAAAATGGGGCATTATACCATGACCCCCCCCCATTAATATTCCAAAACGTGCACGCTGATTGGTCAGCGTGCACACTGTAAATCGACTTATACTAATGGAAAAAGGTCTGGTCTCCTGGACTTTTTCTATTAGTATAAGTCTTTTTTAAAACACTGTCTCGCTACGTTAAAGGAGTTTAACATAGCGAGACAGGTTTAAAAAAAGCAACGGAGATCTCTGTTGCTTTTTTTAAAGCTGTCTCGCTATATTAAACTCCTTTAACATAACGACACAGTGTGTAAAAAGTAACGGAGATCTTGCTTTCTCCGTTGCTTTTTTTTTTAAACCTGTCTCGCTATGTTAAATGGGTTTAACATAGCGAGACAGCTTTAATATAAGCAATGGAGATCTCCGTTGTTTATTTTAAAGCTGTCTTGCTATGTTAAACCCATTTAACATAGTGAAATGGTTTGTAAAAAGCAACGGAGATCTTGCTTTCTCCGTTGCTTTTTTCAAAACTGTCTCGCTATGTTAAATGGGTTTAAAATAGCGAGACAGCTTTAAAATAAGCAACGGAGATTCTCCATTGCTTATTTTAAAGCTGTCTTGCTATGTTAAACCCATTTAACATAGCGAAACAGTAAAAAGCAACAGAGATCTTGCTTTGTCCGTTGCTTTTGCCCACAGCTCTGATGTACTGCATAGGCATACGCATGCGCAGTACATCAGAACTGCCACAGAATACCAGACAGCTGTGGAAGGGCAGCAAGGAGGCATTATACAATGCCATTATTTAAGAAAATTAAATTTTTTTTTCTTAAATAATGTCATTGTATAATAGCAATAACCCACTTCTGGGTGTGGGTAATGCTAGATTTACCCACGGTTGGCTTTGTTTGGTCCCTCGGGCTTTGCCCTCGTGACCAAACCACGCCAACCGTGGGTAAATCCAGCATTACCCGCACCCAGGCGGTTATTGCTGTATTATATTCAGTGACTGGCCTAATAATAATGGCTGAATATAAAGGGATAATCAATGACATCCCTAGATCTACACACAATCCCTTTGTTTATAAACTGTGCAATATAGAAGGACTTTCTTACAACAACAGACACGTTTGTCAAAAGTTAGATAACTGTCCACCTAATTTCCTAAATCCTGAACAACTGGGTAAACTCTTAGAAGCATATTGTCAATGTGGTAGTTCCCTGGGGTAGATGACTTCCCAAAGGATACAATAATGCATTTTTTGACATTTAGTTTCAGTCTATGATTTTGGCACCAGCTATTTAATTGGAAGAAACCTTCCTACAGGAAGTCATTTTGGGATTCAGTGACTGCTTCTAGCCTGTAAACATATGCAGACATAATCAGCCAGAGCCTTTGATATTTGTCTTTCCTTCAGAAAAGTAGATGCCAAACAGAAGTCCCAGCACAGAATCCTGGGAAAGTCCTCTGGTTACTGGTCTCTTTGTGGTGGTAACTTCCCCTAGATTATTTTTTATCTACAGCCTATCTGTGTGCCAGATGACAGTCAAGCAGGTGACATACGGGTCTATTCTCAGTTTCAAAAATAACAAATTCTTGTAAGGCACCAACCACTGCAAACAGAAAGATAATAAAATGGCAATCTTTTATTAAATGGTGAGCACTTTCATGCCCTACTGAGCACTTCTTCACTCCAATAAAACCAAATGCAACTAGCAACTAATATATACAAGAAGGAGGTGAGATTGTGAAAATGTGGAAATTGTAATTTTTGTAAGTACATAGAAAAGAAGAGAATATTTAGACATCCAACAACTGGTCAAGAGTTTGAGCTCAAGGCCGGTTCCACTTGCTCGACTCATAATGTGGTTTATTTAGCATGCTGTCAACCATGCCCCTATTTCTACATAGGGAAAACTAATAGGATGTTGAAGGAGAGGATAAAAGAGCATCTCCTGGCCATTAGGAATAGGGGCACTAGGAATGCCCTAGCTAAACATATAATTGAAAGAGATGATACACACATGCATAAGTTTAGGGCTCTAGAATGCTTAAGTTTTGGTAAGCGCCTTGGGGATGTTAAGAATTTCACAGACCAACATGAATTAAATTGGATTGTAAAGTTTCAGGCTGATAAACATCCAGGGTTAAATGGCTATGTCCCCTTAAAACCTATTTTAAAAGCTCGTAAATTATTTAAATAGTAGCTATTTATTTGTGTATTAGTTAAGTGATGTCACTTCCTTCTTGTATATATTAGTTGCTAGTTACATTTGGTTTTATTGGTCTGAAGAAGTGCTCAGTCAGGCATGAAAGTGCACACCATTCAATAAAAGATTGTCATTTTATTATTTTCCTGTTTGCCATGGTTGGTTCCTTTCAAGAATTTGTTGTTTTTGGTACTACATTTGTTATTCTTGGGACCTTTTCACAGTAGAGTACTATTTTGTCTTTTTTCTGTTCTCAGTTTATTTAGCTTTTCCAGTATGCTTGAGTGGGGAATTGAATCAAAAGCTTTAGTCAGGTTGAGATATGCAGTCTGCAGAAGCATAGCTGGTACAACCAGTGCCATAGGATGGTACTATGAATCAGTGCCCCAACTTGTTGGCTTTTCAAATGAAGAGAAACATAATCATAAGCCAGTCACTACAATGTTAGTGATTGTCTTATTACAATTAGATCTGTGCCCCCCCCTACTCTTCCACTGAAGAGAGAAAAAAGGAAATTCCTTTTACAGACCCACCAACTAGGTGTCGAGCTGCACAACCCCTCTTTCTCCTGCCCCAGCCATTCAGGTCCCATTTCTGTGCCCTGATCCCAACCCTCCTTCAACACATTTTATTGAAAAGAATATATAACCACCCTTCATGAAATGGGTCTATATTATAACATCGAAGTCTTAAAACTTCGACTGTTATAATATCGAACCATTTCGATCGAAAGACCATAACAGCAAACACTCAGTATAGCAAATTTTTTCCCAGGGAAAACATTTTCTGTTACGATACACATACACACAACACAAGCACACCAAAATAAATAATCCACACACATACACTTCACAAAACCCTACACTAAACCATACATACACTACTAGCTATCCACTTACCTTCACCCAACCCTAACCCTAAGGTCCCTAACTACCGCACACTCACCTTACCTGCTCCCTTACCCTAAGGTCCCTATCGCACACTCACCTTACCCACTCCCTAACCCTAAAGTCCCTATCGCACACTCACCTTACCCGCTCCCTAACCCTAAGGTCCCTATCGCACACTCACTTTCGTTCGCACACTTACCTTAACCCGGTACATAACCTTCGCTCCACAGTCGAGGAAATAGTGAAGCTGCAGAAATGGCCCACTGAATACTTTCCCTAGGAAAGTATTTGATATTCTGCAGCTTCGCTATTTTCAGCGTTCGGTGCATAGGGTTCGATATTATAACATTTGAAGTTTTAAGACTTCAGTGTTATAATATAGACCCCATGAAACTCTACAGCGCTTAAAAAAAATCTTATTTTTAAAACTATATATTAAAGTGTTTGTTATAAATGTAGCAAAAACAGTTGCTACCGTTTATACCCTGCGTGCATGGAGTGCTGTGGTGCTCATGGTTTAGTTTGAAAAAAATTATTCTTTTTAAATTGCAGCAAACTGCTTGTTACAAATGTAGCAAAGAGTTATGACATGTTATACCTTGCCTACACAGAGCACTTAGGTTTTAGTTAAAAAAGCATATATAGATATATATATATATATATATATATATATATATCTATATATATATATATATATATATATATATATAGATATATTCATTTATTTTTTTTTACTAATTAAACTGCAGTGTGGACTTGCTACATAAACCACACATGGAGTGCTATAGTGCTGAGGTTTGAGCACAAATGCAATACCAGCATTTAAAAGCTGGTTTAGGATTAAAGAAAATGGGATTGGCTGATCCACCTCCCCCCCAACACTTTACACCCATGGCAGTTGCCCTTCTCACCCCGCCCTAGCTATGTTACTGCCATCAACCATTGCTTTGTTGGCTTTTTCAAAAAAATCAATCAGGTTGAGTAAACGTGACCTACCCATGACAAATCCAAACTGAGATGAGTCCAGTGTTTAGCAGTTCCCTGTATTCTGATTGATTAGTTCCACGATAAGTTTTCAATGGGTTTGCATATGAGGCTGGACAGATTTATGGGTCTAGAACTGCTTGGGTCTGTGGAAGGTCCTCCCTTATGCAGGTAAATGACTGAAGCTGTTCTCCATTCACTTGGTACAAAATCTGTTTGGAGGCTGAGATCGAACAGTGTTATTAGGGGAGTGGTTGATTCATGCTTCATGTATCTAGTGATATTATCAGAACCCATCAATGCAGTATTTTTATCTTTTGATAACAATTTTAAGAGCTGGTCTTGTGTTATTGTTGGAGGTGAGCCAGTTTCAGGTATATCTTGAGGGATAGATGAAGGGGAGAGAGGAGTAAAGTTAGAGTTCAATTTATTGGCCAGTAGGTTCACTATGTCTTCAGCCTCAGTGTAGGTAACATCATTCAAATTCAGCTCGGTACATTGCTGCATTGTACTTATGAGATCATAGACACAACTAAAAATGCCTTGTGATTGTCTTTTGCTTGGGTAGCTATTTCAGCCTCAAACTTGGATTTATATAAATGTATGGTTGCTTATGTCATAAGTGATGATTTAATAAAGATGTTTCTTGTTTAAAAAAAGGGTGCAGGAATTGAATAATTTATGTAATGTTGCTTAGGTTATAGGATATATAGCAATACATGTGAAGTATAATGGCTGTTAATGTTAATTTGTTAATAGAGTTTGATTACTTTTGTATAAATGTAAATTTGCCTATGTCACAAGTAATAATTCAATAAAGGTGTTTAAAAAAATTGTATTTTTACGGATTTTATTAAGCTCCTGAGTTGTTTGTTTATTTCAATGACAAGAGCTCTAACATTCTGGGAATTGCTCTTCCTACTTTTGGTCAAAATTATTTTCTTTATATTTTAAAGCTTGTTGATATTATGGTTCTACCATGTGGGTTTGTTTCTGAAGTTTGCCCTGCACTTGTTCCTACAGAGTACAGTTGTATATATGCAGCTGTTTACATGCTGGTATAATGTGGTGGTGTACATTTCTACATATTCATTGGAGTTAACTGGCATTGAGGGGATTTGAAGCTTGCCAATGTATCACTTAGGAGTAGGCAGTTTGTCTTAAATTTCTAAAGGTAACCTGGGTGGAAAGGATCCCTGGTTTCAGTTTTATTTTGAAGGAGACTGCTTTATGGTCAGACCTAACAAGTGACAAAGATATGCAATGGACAGTGCAAGGTGCTCCTATACTAGTAAGGACAAGATTCAAGCTGCTATTCCCCCTAGTGGTTACTCTGTCTAATTGTTCCAGAGCATTTGTATTGACAAAGTCCAGGGGTCTCTGTGCCTGTGCACTAGTGGTGGTGTAAGTTTCCCAGTCTATACTTAAGCAATAACCAATGACGTGGTGTGGTATATTGAAGATTTATCCATGGTTGGTGTGGTTTAATCATGAGGGCAAAGCTCGAGTGATTAAATAAAGTCAACTGTAGGTACATTTCAATATACCACAACCATGGAGTCGGTTATTGCTATTATACAATGACATTATTTAAGAAAAAAATACTTACTTTTCTTAAATAATGTCTTTGTACAACAGCACATTACTGTTCTTCCACTGGTTGTGGTACAGTGCTTCCTTGTTTTGATGTACTGAGCATGCGTATGGGACTTGCATACCCAGTACATCAATGCTTTAAAACGGAAGCAACGGAGAAAAGAAAGTCTCCATTGCTTCGTTTTTTTTCTTTTTTTTATTTGTTAAAAAAAATGTTTTAAGACACTTTATACCAACAGAAAAAAGTCCAGGCGAATGGACCTTTTTCCATTGGTATATTATGGAATTTTCAACAGGCACGCTGGCCAATCAGCATGCACGTTTTAGAATATTAATGGGGGGAGGTCATTGTATAGTTGAATTGTTTAGATCACCTAGGAAAATGGTATTGGATTTAATACCAAGTGATTTTTGCTCCTGTAAATAAGTATTGTCACTTTCTTAGATCACAGATAGAACTCTGTAACTAGCTAATATATGGTATGGGACATTTCTGGTAGTTATTTGGATACAAAGAAGCTTTAGTGCATAAAAAACACAACATTGCAGTTTAGCACAGGGACTTGATTAAAGTTATGGGTTTTCTCCTGTACTCTGGGTTAGGGTCCCTCAATCTCAATTTGCCTGGTAAATCAGTCTGCAAAATCACTTAAAGAGACAGTATTCACAGGTTGCCCTAAAAAAAAAAAAAAAAAAAAGGCATTTATACTCTGGATTTATTTGATTAATAAATATCAAAAGCAAATATTATTGTAATAGTGCAATATGATAATAATAATAATAATAATAATACACAAATGTAAATCAGTGATGTCATCAGGAAGGTAATAAAATACCCACAAATGGCAGGCAGTCCATTAAGTCACAGGCATATATGATATAACATATTTTATAGATGGGGAACACACTGTGGGCACCATGCCAGCATCAACTGTATACAGCATGGAACTGGTGGAATACCACAGGGATCCAGCCACAATGAAGCCACAGTGATCAGTGCAGCAGACAGAAACACATGTGAGCATGCACAAACACAAACATGCTCACATGGAAACACACACTTGGGGGTTCATAAAGGTTAACATGAGGTGCACAGCATGTGTACTCCTTGAGGTAATGTTTCTGAATTCAATAATAGCCCTAGGACAGTGTTTCTGCTGCCCATTCATAAGGGTTATTCAAAGTGTACACATAGTGTACACCTTCTGGTAACCTTCATGAATCCCCCCCCCAGAATGTAGCCTTGCTCAGTGTAACATGGGATAAGGTGAACAAAGCAGTCCTAAGTAACAGGCTGAGACTGCATTTAATGTCATGTATAAAAAGATAACCATTTGAAATATTGGGACCAGCTAGAGTCACTCCAAAAATACAGAGACTGAATAACCAAAATGAGTGACTTATGTATAAGTCTGAGATGCCATTTCTTGGATAATACCCTTTTCTACTAGGTAGGGTGATCTCAGAGTTGGTATATATAAGCTCGGCAGGATGGGGTAGAGGGGTGCAGGGGCCTTGCATCCCCACAAAAAGACATTGAAAGGAGAAGCACATGATAAGAGATGAAACATATAGTTGTTTAGAAATTATTATTCAATTAATAATGACATTCTTGATAAGTGGAAGTGGGCAATACATTTTGTATAGGTGACAACAAGTATGAGATTAAATTTAAACTCAACTGCAATTCTAGACTAGTAGTCTATATAGCAAGATGTGTCTGCTGTCCCGCATTCTACCTGGAGAAGACTGAACGCAGACTGCGGGACAGGGTTTATGAACACACCTATGCTATCTCAGTCAATAAAATTGACAACCCACTAGCAAGACATATAGCAAATAATGTGGGCCACAAATTTACCTTTAAAGCTATAGATCAAGTTCAAGCTAATTTGAGAGGAGGCCCCCTGAACCTACTTTTAAAGGAACATGAGCTGGAATGGTAAATCCGTTTGAATGCATTTGTTGTACCAGGTTTAAATGATGCTTGTAACATTGCCTGTCTTCTGAAACTAAGAAGTTTGAGACGGTAACTGGTATTGTGCTTGAATATAACCCCATTCATTTTAGCTCTACAATATTTTAGAGAGATATACCCGGTTGATTATTCCGTAATTTTGAAGTTTAGTCTAACTTTGTTATTGTTTGAGTCTAACAGTTTATTGCCTTCTGTGTAACTATTTATAACAGTTTTGATGACACTTTTAATCTAACAAACTTGCAGCTTTTGTATTTAGGTTTTATGAACACGTTTTTTTTAGCAAATGTTTCTTTAAGAACTTGACTTACTGGAGGTGCGGTTATTACATGACATGTCTCAACTACTTATAAACTACTGTTTGAAACTGTGTATCTTTTCTGAAGAAGATGCCACATTACAAGCAACAAAAAGCACTTCAATAAATTGTTTTATTTTACATTTTTTGGATTCCTGATACTTCCTGTGGTGGGTCTTGGTGCTGCTGACTTGGTTTTTGTGTTTCAGTAAACAAGGTAAGTTATACATGTTGGAATCAGCGGTAAGACAACATCTTCTCTTAAATGGAAGATTTTCACATGGAGGTTTATGAACAGATCCTTCTACAGACCACAAATTACGAATAACATCAATAAGAAAATTAATCTATGGAAGAGGTGCGATTCAGAAATAAATATAGGATGGGCACACCTGTTTTATGATTGTTCTGAATTGAAACTTTATTGGGAAAATATTAATTACTTGTTGAAAGCTTTATTTACAGATTGTTTTACCATACATAGATCTATGGTTCTTTTTAATACATCTATTCCCACATGTGTTAAAAGAATAAAACTTCCTCTAATTTGATCAATTCTAGCTGTAGCCAGAAAAATTAGTACAAGAAACTGGATTTATGAATCCCCTCCATCTTTTTCAGAGTTTAAAACTGCTATTACTGATCTCTGTCACTTAAAACTTTTAACAATTAAATCACGAACACTTAGAATGACAAATGCATATAATATGTGGGTTAATCTACAAAATTTAAAAAAAAAAGAATAAATTGTTTCATGTAATATTAATATGTTTAAGTTCAAATGTAAGCACATTTAGGTGGATGTTATTGTAAATACTTTTATTTAATTGATGCTATTTGGTTGCTTACTTTATTATCAGTTGTATATTAAAGTTTAATGAAGATCATTTGTGTATACATGAAAATCAATAAAATTGTTTTAACAAAAAGATATAAGCACGATTTTCAGAATTTGCTCTTCTCCTGTGTTTTCTGTCTTTTTTTTCAGCTCATCAGTTCACAGCTTTTTTGAGTGCCAGTAGTTCAATGGGAAGCCATTCAAATGCATGCAGGGAAATGTTTTCTTAGCTGCCTGTTCAGCTATTCATATATACACACACACACACACACACACACACACACACACACACACACACACACACACACACAAACACACATACCTTTGAGCATGTGCATGCATGTAGATATATACAGACAGTTTTTATGGTGGTATACACCCATGTCCAGCAGAGAAAAATGGACAGCTTACTTTCGCTGAATATTGCACAGGTCCATTATATATGAATTAATTTTCCCATTTATCAAGAACCAAATTAGCACAGGTGTTAGCAATGGGAGTACCCATTTCAACACTTGAAATTTGGTGATAGATTTTATCAAAAATAAAATAATTATTATTACAAACCAGTTCTAGCAATTCACATAAGGATGCTGTGTATCTTCCTGTACATTGACCATACTTAAGTAGTAATTCCCTAATGAAATCTATTCCATATGTATTTGGTACTACTGTGAATAGCAATCGTATGTCTAACACCACCATTTGAAAATTTCTTATTTCACATTTATGAAACTAATCATATAGTTGTGTTAAAAAATCACTAGTGTCTTTAATATAGCTCTTCACAAATCATAAATACTTGGAGAGAACCATTTGTAAATGCATTGATATCAGTTCCCTTAACCATCCCCTACCAGAGACAATAGTTCTCATTGGGGATTAGTAAGGGATTTATGAATTTTAGGTAGTCCATATAATATGGGTATTTTGGGGGAAGGAACAGTAAAATAATTAAACGATTCTATATCAATGTCGTTCATTGTTTGCAAACCAAATATTGCTATATTAACATTTTCATTACAATTAAAGAAGCGGATAAGGGTGCGCCATAGTTTTGATGAATAAAACTGATTTAACTGCTATGTCTGTCTTTTTAGCTAATGATAGTACTTTTAAGGATGTGACAAATGATGATGTGGATAAGTGTATTAGTAATATTATTATGTGAATTGTTAGAATTGTTTCTAAATAATAATTTCATTTTTGATAACACGATCCATCACCAAATTTCAGGTGTTGCAATGGGTACTCCCATTGCTAACACCTGTGCTAACTTGGTTCTTGATGAATGGGAAAATGAATTCATATATAATGGACCTGTACAATATTCAGCAAAAGTGAGCTGTTTTGAGTGATTTTGGAATGATATATATTTTTTGTGTGGTGTGGTACGGATGACGAACTATGTTCTTTTATTGAATATTTAAAGAATATATTTAAGAAGTTGCCACATTACAAGCAACAAAAAGTACTTCAATAAATTGTTTTATTTTACATTTTTTGGATTCCTGATACTTCCTGTGGTGGGTCTTGGTGCTGCTGACTTGGTTTTTGTGTTTCAGTAAACAAGGTAAGTTATACATGTTGGAATCAGCGGTAAGACAACATCTTCTCTTAAATGGAAGATTTTCACATGGAGGTTTATGAACAGATCCTTCTACAGACCACAAATTACGAATAACATCAATAAGAAAATTAATCTATGGAAGAGGTGCGATTCAGAAATAAATATAGGATGGGCACACCTGTTTTATGATTGTTCTGAATTGAAACTTTATTGGGAAAATATTAATTACTTGTTGAAAGCTTTATTTACAGATTGTTTTACCATACATAGATCTATGGTTCTTTTTAATACATCTATTCCCACATGTGTTAAAAGAATAAAACTTCCTCTAATTTGATCAATTCTAGCTGTAGCCAGAAAAATTAGTACAAGAAACTGGATTTATGAATCCCCTCCATCTTTTTCAGAGTTTAAAACTGCTATTACTGATCTCTGTCACTTAAAACTTTTAACAATTAAATCACAAACACTTAGAATGACAAATGCATATAATATGTGGGTTAATCTACAAAATTTTTTAAAAAAAGAATAAATTGTTTCATGTAATATTAATATGTTTAAGTTCAAATGTAAGCACATTTAGGTGGATGTTATTGTAAATACTTTTATTTAATTGATGCTATTTGGTTGCTTACTTTATTATCAGTTGTATATTAAAGTTTAATGAAGATCATTTGTGTATACATGAAAATCAATAAAATTGTTTTAACAAAAAGATATAAGCACGATTTTCAGAATTTGCTCTTCTCCTGTGTTTTCTGTCTTTTTTTTCAGCTCATCAGTTCACAGCTTTTTTGAGTGCCAGTAGTTCAATGGGAAGCCATTCAAATGCATGCAGGGAAATGTTTTCTTAGCTGCCTGTTCAGCTATTCATATATACACACACACACACACACACACACACACACACACACACACACACACACACACACACATACCTTTGAGCATGTGCATGCATGTAGATATATACAGACAGTTTTTATGGTGGTATACACCCATGTCCAGCAGAGAAAAATGGACAGCTTACTTTCACTGAATATTGCACAGGTCCATTATATATGAATTAATTTTCCCATTTATCAAGAACCAAATTAGCACAGGTGTTAGCAATGGGAGTACCCATTTCAACACCTGAAATTTGGTAATAGATTTTATCAAAAATAAAATAATTATTATTACAAACCAGTTCTAGCAATTCACATAAGGATGCTGTGTATCTTCCTGTACATTGACCATACTTAAGTAGTAATTCCCTAATGAAATCTATTCCATATGTATTTGGTACTACTGTGAATAGCAATCGTATGTCTAACACCACCATTTGAAAATTTCTTATTTCACATTTATGAAACTAATTATATAGTTGTGTTAAAAAATCACTAGTGTCTTTAATATAGCTCTTCACAAATCATAAATACTTAGAGAGAACCATTTGTAAATGCATTGATATCGGTTCCCTTAACCATCCCCTACCAGAGACAATAAGTCTCATTGGGGATTAGTAACGGATTTATGAATTTTAGGTAGTCCATATAATATGGGTATTTTGGGGGAAGGAACAGTAAAATAATTAAACAATTCTATATAAATGTTGTTCATTGTTTGCAAATCAAATATTGCTATATTAACATTGTCATTACAATTAAAGAAGTGGATAAGGGTGTGCCATAGTTTTGATGAATAAAACTGATTAACTGCTATGTCTGTCTTTTTAGCTAATGATAGTACTTTTAAGGATGTGACAAATGATGATATGGATAAGTGTATTAGTAATATTATTATGTGAATTGTTAGAATTGTTTCTAAATAATAATTTCATTTTTGATAACACAATCCATCACCAAATTTCAGGTGTTGCAATGGGTACTCCCATTGCTAACACCTGTGCTAACTTGGTTCTTGATAAATGGGAAAATGAATTCATATATAATGGACCTGTACAATATTCAGCAAAAGTGAGCTGTTTTGAGTGATTTCGGAATGATATATTTTTTGTGTGGTGTGGTACGGATGACGAACTATGTTCTTTTATTGAATATTTAAACATGAGTACTGATTTTTTAAAGTTCTCTATGAACAGCTCTATGCACAACATTAATTTTCTAGATGTTTCCCTACTATATGATGGTACTAATATACAAACAACAGTATTTAAGAAACCTGTGCATAAGAATACATTTTTACATTGGACTGGTATGCATGCCCCTCATGTTTTTAGGGAATAGTTAAAGGGCAATGCTAACCGCTGCACCACTGCGGCCACCTATCAGGGTACACGCTACAGGGTCAAATTCCTGATGCACTCTGGTGCAGTTTTGCACTTCCTATCAACAGGGTTAGAGACACAGATTGGGTTGTAGTAGTAGCCCACTTATATCCACTGGGGGAAGTGCAACAATATGTCAGCTAACATGGCAAAGGTGGCATAGAGAGTAGTCCACAGTGTACAGTAGAAGTGTGGCACACACACACACACACACACACACACACACACACACACACACACACACACACACACACACACACACACACACACACACACATACTCAGAGTCTGAAAGTTCACACATGCAGGTATGATGTTCCCTCCTTGTGAACATCCTGTTGGCCAATACATCTAGGGCTCACTTATATGTCAAAGGCTGCCTAATACTACCACCAGACTTAAGAGAGAGCAACACTCTATTCTGCAGAACATGCTACTGGACTAATGCCCAACTTCTCAAATAAAACTTGCCTACTAAAAGTCCAGTTTTAGTCAAAAAAGCATGAAAGCCTCCTGGAAAAAAGTTTCCCATTCTATTTAGTGTTATGACAAGGTACTTGGGCTTTACCCCCATGAATTACCCCAGTGAGATCCTGAGAGCTATAAGGCACTGGCAGTTTAAGATAGAAAAAAATGACTCATTCACCTTAGTTTATCTGTTTTGTGCCATCCAACATATTTGCATTTGGATGATGTGCCTTCCTCATAGTTGCTGACACTTAAAGCACCTTCCTGTCTGCCACAATGCATAATTTTAAAATATAAAATAGTCAGGTTAATTTTAGGAGGGGAGCAACCCAGGGTCACAAGTCAGTTTTATATTCTTGAAGGATTTAAGGCTGTGAGTACCACATTTAGCCCCCTATTAGCTTGTATTCACCTTAAAGCTCTCTCAGTCAACTAACATAAAATTGGAAACTGCCCTCCCTCACTGCAGGGAAAAAAATATTTCTAATTAGTCAGTGAGTGGCTTTCATAAGAATGAAATGTAAAAAAAAAAATCTCTTCTTATCCAATACTCAGTTTGCACTGTGGGGTTGTACCAGAAAAGAGTCCATTTTTTTTGCCAAAGAGAGATCCTGTAAATTGGCCTGCCTATTAGAAGAGGGGAATGTGGGAAACTGAGGACAGAATGCTAAAATTAGGTTGAACCGTTCTTGTCTTAAAAACAAAAGTCATGAATCTTTCAAAAATCCAAGGCAGGGCATAGGTAGGCTCTTGCAGAATACACATACTTTGGAGACATAAAGAAAAATAAGTGCTGCTACCATCTGAAGGTTGTAGTTCCCAATGAGAAAAGTATCAAAACCAAAACTGGACACAACCACCACGATGTTATAAAACCAGTATTTAATGTCGAAGTAAAACAAAATGAGATAAAATAAGCGCTTTCACATGCTACACAGGCATGCTTCTTCAGATTTCACAAACACATTTTCAAACAGTTCTTAAATACTAACTGCACAACCAAATAATTGAATAATGGATTCAATAATTGAATTCAATAATTGATTGATTGAGCAAGCAATATTTTTAAGGCAACCAGCTCCTGGTTGAAAGCCAGATATAAAGTGAATCATATATAATGAAATGTGTGCATGTGTATCCTGAATACAAAAAATACAATGTGATAAGCAATATAAAGTAATAGTTAACTAACTAAAAATTAATAATTTAAACAAAACACAATTTGCAACATCATATTACACTATCCGATATAAAAAATATATAAAATATATCAAAACACTGTTTACTAAAATGCGTGTACTAACGTGCATCTAAACCCAGGGTATAAATTTGGGTCCTTAGGCATGTCCAATGCTTATAATTCATTACCTCTTAAAACATTAATGGAGGGAATATTAATAATATATATAGTATGTAGTATAAAAATACAATATAAAGATATATATATATATATATATATATATATATATATATATATGGTTGAATCCAAAAATACATCTAAATACGTGCATCCAGTATTGGTTTAATGCTAATAGACTGGTTGAGCCCTGGTTCTACATGTGCTCTCATTCTAAAGATCCATTCAAGCTCAACTGATTCTAAGTGATTCAGGTTACTAGCTCCTCGTTTATTCTGCAATATCATCTGTAACACCCTGAACCTAAAAGTATGACCTACATTTAAACTAACATGTCTGGCCAACGCATTCTGGTTGTTCATTTTCCTGATATCGTATATATGATTATATATTCTGTCTTTTAACCTCCTCGCTGTCATGCCTACATAAAACCCTGTACATTTTGTGCATGTAGCTAAATAAATTAGATTCTTACTATCGTATGTAGCATAAAACTTAGGTTTAAACTCAAACATCATGGTAGGGTGAACAAAATGTTGTTCGAATGTCATATATCTACACATATTACATCTCATACAGCAAAAAGTACCCATTTTATTTATATTTAATCTATTGATTCTATCTTTTGTGTGTTCCTTACATAATAGCCTTTTTAAATTCTTACTATTTCTATAGTTGAATCTTGGTTTATGTCCCACTATATTCAACGTTTTAGCATCTATGGTGAGTACACTCCAATGTTTGCTTATTATGTCCACCACTTTCCTATTGTCATTAGTATATCTCATAATAAACGGGGTTATAATATCATAACTCCCTCTTGATCTATTATTCACATGATTCATGGTGATGATCTATTATTTGCATGATTCATGGTGATTTTAGTATTCTCATTTATATTATCCATAATGGAGCATCTAACTTTATTTATCATAGAATCATTATACCCCCTGTCTAAAAACAGGGTGTGTAGATCATCAAGCTGTCTCTGTAGGTCAGGATTCTCTTTACATAACCTATATATTCTGACAAACTGTCCTTTTACCACATTAGGAAAGACATGTCTAGGGTGCATGCTACTATAACATAAAAGTGTATTCCTCCAACAAGGTTTTCTGTATAGACTCGTGGAGAGACCACCATCCATCATCCTGGTTATTTTAACATCCAAAAAACCTACTTCTCTTGCAGAGATTTCTGAGGTAAATCTCAAAAAAATCAGTAGTCGACTCCAAGAAACTGATAAACTCTAAGAGATCCATCTCAGTTCCTTTCCAAAATAGTAGTATGTCATCAACAAATCTTTTATATAGTAGCACTTGTTGGTAATATGTGCTACTAAATAAAAACTCCCTCTCCCAATAATGTACCACTGAATTCGCATAGGAGTTGGCACAGGGGGTGCCCATTGCTACCCCCCACTTTTGTGCATAAAGTTTATCACGATATATAAACACATTATTGTTAAGGATGGTATCCAATAAAGTACATACCAATATCCCTTGTTCATTCATTACCCCTTCTGTTATTGATAACATACTCCTAACGGCTTCTATGCCGTAGTCATTGGGGATTGCTGTGAATAAATTCCTTACATCTAAAGTTACCATTAAGTAAGAAGTAGCTTTAAATTTATCCTTGATGGTTGATATATCATAGATTAGCTGATAGCTATCTTTTAATGCTCGGAATGTTACGAACAATAGGTCCTAGTACGCTCTCTAGATATTGTGATATCCTTTCAGTCACCCAGCCCTCACCTGCTACAATAGGTCTCATGTGGAGGGGAAAAACATCTTTATGTATTTTGGGAAGGCCCTTAATACATGGTATTGTGGGAAATTCAACCAGAAAAAAATCATATAGCTTCTTGGTGACCTGCCTGCACATCAATAGATCATAAATATCATCATATACTTTGTTAATAATTTTCATGAGTGATCCAAAACCTATCTCTACATAAGTATTAATATCACATAGCAAAGTCAGCATTGCATGGTCATAATCTACATCATCCATTACCACTATCCCTCCCCCCTTATCAGCAGATTTTATTACTATGTCATTATTAGAAGTTAGGTTACTCAAAGAGCTTCTCTCTTCTTGGCTTAAGTTAAAGTACATGCATCTAGGTCCTTGTTTAGAAAAATATGCATAAAAATCATTCTCACATAGATTAATATAACATTCAATATTAGTTGGTATTTGTGGACAAAAAGAACTTTTACATTTAAAACGATCTATCAAACAATCATTATTATTTTTATTGTTAGCGTGCATTAGCTTTAATGCCACTGAACGTCCAAAAAGTCTGAGATCGACCAAAAGTTTGCTGAGTTTACTTGCCTGAGAGGGAATAAAAGACAGTCCCTTATTTAAAAGGGAATAGTCAGCAGTAGTAAGTTCAAGTCGTGAAAAATTGTAGACCAGCTGGTTCAGCTTCATAACCTTTGTCTCATGCCGAAGTTGTCCCCTGAAAACTTGCGTTTCTGACGACCACAACTGTATGATCTGTCCCTTTCTCTGTCGCGGAACTTCAGCGGTAATGGAAAAAAATCTTCCGGCTTCCTAGATGATACCTTCGGTCTTGCCCCTGGTCCTTCACTATCTTCTCGACTCCATTAGGGCCTCTTGGTTACAAGGAAGAGCAGAGGATGCAACATCATCACGTTACTCTTTTGATGACATAATCACGTCAATACTGTGTGAGCCTTTACTTTCCTTATTGCAAACAGCAGTTAAGACTGTTTATGTTGTTATATCAAGTTCATAGACATATGCATTTTCTTTATCTAAAGTTTGGGGAACATCATTATTGTCCGATGTTTGCCCTGAACGTTGATTGTATTTGGGCCAAACAAACACCTGACCAAGCAGAAAATCCTTGTGATCGCGTTGCAGCTTAGGATATTTGACTTGCTGTAACCTGTCACTATATAATGTGACCTGAGTGTAAACACTGTCAATTCTTTTCTCAAACATCGCTCCCTTGAAGCGGTGTTGTAAATCTCTATTCAGAGACTCTACTTTTTGTGTAAGTTCCACTTCAATAGGGGAGAAATATTCAATCAATAATTTTATATAATTAAAACTTAATTCTAGATTTAATTTCTGCCATCTCTTCAACAGTTCGGTATGATTATTACCATAAGTAGGCATGCATAAAATTCTCATGCCTCTGGATACAATACGAAAATGAAGGCATGCCTCCATATGCCTTCTCTGCCATAATAACCTTTGCAATTTGTATAGATCATTCTCCAGCTCTCTAAGCAAGTCATTAAACTCTCTCAAATTATCCACAGTACCTGCACTTTGGAGACATCTATCCATCCATGCGTATGAGTCATAGCCAACTCCTAAAGTGACTACCATCTAAGGAGCTGCTAGGCAAGGGAGGAAGGAAGAAGTAGATTGGCAGGCCTTTATTCCATACCATATACATGCGTGTGTACACCCCCACACACAAACAAACACACATGCACACATGCAAACAGACACACACAGATACACACATGTACATGTGCACACACACGCACACACGCAAAAACATGCATACACACAGACACACAGACACACATGCACGCACACACACACACACAAACACACACACACACGTGCACGTGCACATGCACAAACACACACACTCTCCTAGCTACAGACAATTTAGAAGTTATGAATTTATGTATTGCATGTCTATGGAATGTATGAGGAAATGGAGTATCCAGAGAAAACCCCCCCAAAAAAAACACATGGAAGGAATGCAGACTCAGCAAACAAGGTAGAGAGAACCTCAAAACATAGATGTCAAAGATGTTTCTCATACCTACAACAAGCCAAAAGACAGAAGTTAAAAGCCACTCCTAAACTCACATGTTTTTAAGGAAAACTTCTGAAGATACTAGGTCAAAACACTTAGAAAATGCTGACCATGAAGATGTATCCTAGACATATAGGCCAAAAGAGTATGATAGGAATGTCCCAACAATATTTCCTCTGATGAGTAAGTACTGCCTTTCCAGGCTAATTTGAAAAAGAGCATCAGTTTCCCAGTGGCAATGGATCCCACTGAAATCCCATTGGGGGAGTGGAGTGGGGTGGGGTAAAGGAGATTGATGCATGACGGAAATGCGGTCAGCAGTGCACTAATTACCCTAGTTTGGTGTGGTACTGCTCACTAGCCCTCGACACCTGGAAAAATTCTTATTGAGAAGGCAACCAACCCCTGGGCTACAATGTGTGTTTTGTGGTTTAACAACAAATGCCTAAAGCAATGTTAGGGAAGATATGGAGTAGATTTTAAATTTCTCTGCATCAGTTATCTTTTATCACTTATAGCTGGAATCACATTCTCAACACCCTAAAAGAGTTAGCTAACAACAGTAATTATTAGCAAATGCTGATAAGTTTACAAACCCTATAGAAGGTTGTCTAGTAAGTTTCTAACTTCATTTTGAGGCTTTTTTTGACATGGTATGTGGCCTGCTGGGATTCCTGCAGTTTTAACGATTTTCTTCCTTTGAAAGCAGAAGAATATTCAATCCTAATGGTATTCCTCGTTAGGAGGCAGGAGACTTAGCCAGAATTCCTATACTAGTGCAGCCAGCCAATTATCTCACAAAGTGGTTACATCATTTTTCTTCTTCTGTGTTTCATCTAAATGTCAGTTATTTTTTTTTTCTGTTAATGTACATCATTTAATTGAAACTCTTTAACTTTTGTTTCTGATGCATCACTACATGTAAATTGGTAACTGCTTACAGTTTGCAAAAGTATAAAACAATACAAATATCAGAAAAAATATAACAATGGTGGGACAGACATGCAGCAGTGAACAAACTGGGAGGGTTTTAAAACTTTTAGTGCTAATATCCAAGGGGAGCATGCACTGTTCAAATATCCTAACTATGAATGTTGTATTTTACTGCAGAAATTAAGTTATGGCATGAAGTTGAAAGTGATGAGATTGTTGGGACTTAGAGCATGCAGTGTTGGCTAGTCTTAGTTTTAAGGGAAAATAAACAGTGCAGATCATTGAGACTAATATATAGCTATGTATGGACAGCCGCCTTCTGCCTTGTGCTCTCTCTCTCTCTCTCTCTCTATATATATATATATATATATATATATATATATATACATACACAATAATGTTTCAGTTTATGATCAATAAATGCAACAGATCACAAGAAGCAAATTCACAAAGAACAGGTGTATGAAACAAAACAGGTATTTACTTCAGGTTACAGGGAAAAGTATAAATGATAAAAGCGTTATTTGTCAAGGATGAATGCTCCAATGAATTACAATGTTTCTAAGGATGCAGCTAGTCATGGTGTGGAAGGCTACAATGTTTCTAAGCATTCAGTTAATTATGGTCTAGAGAACTACAATGTTTCTAGGGATAAACCTAATCAAACTGTTATAACATCAAAACACACACATAGATCACATTTAATCAGACAGCTTCTTTTAAAACACTGTACAATATTGCGCGCAGACCTCATACAATGAGAAGGTATGGGCTATAATTGCTGCAGCATATTTAGAAATTTGCCCACACTTTTGTAATGTATCTATAAATAACCATACCATCAATGGGGACAATGAAAAGCACAATGGGCATCGCTGCTTTACTCTGATTAGCTAATACTGGTGTTTTAGCATCTCTGAGCCTTTAAGAGACTCTGTTGAGGCTAAAATATGTATTTTTATGCCCAAAGTGCTTCTTGCACATTTTGCATACCTTAACAAATCATGCAACTGAATTTTAAAACATGAATCACTGTTTCCAGAGCTGCAGCATATACTATGGACAGTTCATAGGTTCATAGGTTGGTACTAGGCTATCGGCCCTAGGGTCTATGCAAGCCTCGCCATAACAATTCCCAGTTCCCTGGATATTTCTTCCCACAATATTTACTTCTCTGGGCCCCTGTCTAGCAGGGCGACTGACATGATCCCCGAGGTGAATTTCCTATCTCCCATCCAATCATCAAGATTCTTCTGAAGAGGGCCAATGAGGCGCTCTGCTTGACATGTATGGGCAGTCTATTCCAGAGTATGGGGAGTCTCTGGGTCAGGAACCTATCCCTCCAGCATGTTTTGTTCATTGTGATGACAAGATTTAGATCCCTGGAGTGTGTGGCTCTGAGGGATTGGGATTTCTTTAAGTGGAGCATGTCCAACAGTTCAGGGTTTGACATGGCCTTGTATGTTAAGCAGAGATCGCTTCTGAGTAGAAGATATGCTACAGAGTATAGCTGGAGTTTTTTTAGATGGTCAGCATAGGGCATCTGCTTTAGGCTTGTGATTCTTTTAGTGAGGTATTTCTGTGGCCTTTCCAGCTGTTGCAGATGTCTTGTGAGGTACATACCAAACGGGGCATTATACTCTATAATGGGTCTAATGAGGGATGAGTACAGTGGGACAGTGACCTCCTTTTTTCTGGATGAAAAGCCCTTAGTGATGAGGTGTGCCACATAGAAGGATTTCCTGACTGTTGTGGTGATGTGGTTATCGAAAGTGAGACCACCTTCCACCTATGTCCCTAAGTCTCTCATCACACTTTCAATGTTTAGCGTCCTGTCACCTATGTGGTCATTCATGGGTACATGTTTTTTTTCCAAAGGGGACAACTATACATTTCTTGGCATTAAGCTTGAGCCCATGGCTCTGGCACCAGGCATCTGTTTCTGTAAGGCCTTTTTGTAGAATATCCACTTCATTTGGGGATTCAATAATGGCTGCCAGTTTGCAGTCATCTGCAAACTTTGTTAGCCAGAGTCCCTTAGTGTTGGTCTGTACTTCAGAGAAGTAGATGCCAAACAAGAGTGGTCCCAGGACTGAACCCTGAGATACTCCACTAGTCACTTGTCTGGAGCTGGATTTGGAGTTGGCTACTTTTACAGTGTGGGTTCTGTCAGTAAGCCAGTTGGCAGTCCAATGAGTGACGTAGGGATTTATGCCCAGCTTAGTAAGTTTATCTATGATTCCAGAGTGGGGGATGGTGTCAAAGGCCTTGGTGAGGTCCAGATAGGCTGTGTGGACCACCTTACCCTCGTCCACAGCTCTGGAGACTGATTTGAAGAAGTCAATCAGATTCAGGAGACAAGATCGGCCCTTCACAAACCCAAACTGGGTGGGGCCAGTGTTTGAAGGTTGCCAATGTCTTTGTTTATAAGTTCCATGATAATGCGTTCCATGCCCTTGCAGATCAGGCTTGTCAGACTGATGGGACGGTAGTTCCCGGGATCCAAGGCGGATCCTCCCTTGTGGAGCGGGATAACTCTAGCTGTGCACCACTCAGTGGGCATGAAGCCTGAGGTGAGGCTATGATTAAACACAACACTTAGGTGAGGTGCCAGTTCATTTTGTAGTTCATGTAGTACACAGCCTGGGATGTCATCTGGCCCCATGGATGCTGTATTCTTAGCTTTGGAGAGTGCGGTATCTACCTGTGTGGCCATGGTTATCAGAATTTGGCAATCTTTTGGTATTGAGATAGGGGGTGAGAGGGGGGAGAAATTGGCACTAAATCGATCTGCCAGGATATTGGCAATATCCTTGGGATCAGTATATTTAATGCCATTCTGTTGTAGCTCAGAGCAGATCTCAGCATTGCCATTTAGATTCTTGACATAACTATAGAATGCCTTGTGGTTGTCTTTGGAATCTTTGGCAATTTTATTTTTATAACTAGCTTTTGATGATTTTATGAGGGATCTCAGCTTCTTACTGAGGCTGGTGAGGGAGTTTTTTGCATTCTGGAATTTTCCTCTTTTCTGCAACAGTTTCTTTCTTACGTTGTATAGTTTGTTTATAGCAGGGGACCACCATATTGCCTTCCTTTTTTTGGAGAAGAGCATCTTGGTTCTATCTGGGATGGCACGATTCATGCACAAGTGGATGTGCTCGTACAGCGCCTTAGTGTAGGATTCTGCAGTCGAACTTCCAGATCCCGTCTGCATGGGTATTGTGAAGTTTGTCACTTCTGACTTCAGTAGCATGAAGTTGGCTTTGGAGAAGTTTTTTAAGGAGGTTTCCTTACTGTGCGGTGGGGGTGGGATGTGGATGTCAAAGGTGATTTGCTTATGGTCAGACCTGACCAATGAGGGGGTGAACACTGGTGTGGAGCATCTATCTCCCATGTCAGTAATGACCAGGTCTAGGATATTGACTCCCCTGGTGGGACAATGGATTAGTTGATCCAGGGTGTTGGAATTTATGAATTAAAAGAACTGTTGGGAAAAGGAGTTGGTACCCAAGTAGTTTTCCCAATTAATGGCAGGGTAGATGAAATCACCCAGTATTAGGGTGTTTGGTTGTATCTTAATATTTTCCAGTATGTTTAGAAAGGTGTAGTGAGAATCTTGGGGCATGGTGTGGGATCTGTAGCAAGCTACAATTTGGATTGCAGTCTTACCTAGTGTTAGTTGCACCTGGAGAATTTCAGATGCATTGTGTTGGGCAACTAGTCTGGAGGTGTGAATATCCTTGGTGAATATGGACACTCCTCCACCTTTAGTGTTTCGGTCTTGGTTTTGTGGCTGAAAAGTGTGGTAAGAATTGTAGCCTGGTATTGCAGAGGTGGTCTCTGGAGCCTTGAACCAGGTCTCAGTTACTGCACAGATATTGATGTTCACCATTTTTAGGAGTGCCTCGAGAGAGTGCATTTTGAGGTTTAGACTTCTAGCATTGAGTAGCATTACCTGTAGTAGTTCTGCAGTATGCAATGTGGATTCAATTACTGAATTAATTTCAAAAACATCTTCTTCTTCTAGTTAAGTAAGCACAACACTGCTGTACTTAGTTCAGGTTCAAACATTTAATATTATGTACAGTTTAGTTGTTGTACCAAGTTAATGATTTGTGTTGGAATACATTCACAATGAGAAGCAGAAATACAAAACAGACCTGGCAAACAGTACAACTGAAATAATGCGTCTATATTAGATTGAATGTTTAGGTGATCGAACACCTAAACATCGATCTTCTAATATCAAACCTAAGAATATCAACTCCCCCAGGGAAACACACACGTTGGCCAGTAAAATAAAAAGAAAAAAACTTTACATCCAAACTAAGTGGGGGGCTTTGCCCCCCCCCCCAAAGCACCCCTCACACCCTCCAGACAAACTCTGAGATCGCTCAATAGTACAGAAATGGCAAAATCTGGCAAACAACCAAGGGAAATCTTTCCCTGCATTAAATTGGCTGTTCGCCATTTTTTGCTTTCAATATTAGAATTAGTAGATCAATGTTTAGGTGTTCGATCACCTAAACATTAGATCTTCTGATATAGACCCGAAATAACATATTTTTAAAGATATCAAGCTGGTATGTGGTGTCATCCACTAAACCCTTTTATTTGAATCACCATGAAAAAATGAATTTGAGCACCCTAGCCAGTTTGTTTTTTCAACAACCAGGAGAACAGGTTGCCCCAAAGATCCATTTTCGCCTCAGTTTAGCAATAAGGCAGATGAAATGGGGTTATGCAGTGGGGCATAACTTCTTTTGCTTTTTTTAATTTTGGAAGGATATTCTGACCTGAAACTGGATCTAACAACCCATAATAGCTTGTAACAAGCAAAATTATCTTATCTGATTTTATTTTGTTTGCAAAGAAGGTTGCATACTGTTCAATTTTTCAACATTTTTCCAAAAAAAAATCATACTCAATGCATCTTTTTTAAAGCGGTAGATGCATATTTCAAGTCCATAAGAAGTTCTAGTTTTCATTGTCTTAACATATTTAATGACTGTGGTGTAAAATACTAAATTTCTTTTAAAAATGTTATACTGTTGACTGTCATGATGCAAAAAATATAGCATACAGAATTTCTGTACAGAAGCACAACAAAATATGGGAAACAGGTAAACCTTAAAAAAGTACCATATTAGATAAATGTAATTTCTGCATAGGGCCAAGGATAAGTTATCTCAGTTATTTATTTATCCTTTTTGAACAACTTAATATAGGTGGTGCAGTAGAATGTAGGAAACACATATGTAAGAGACACTGAAAAAAGAGTTATTGACATTTTTACTGGGATTCTCAAACTTGCCAGCATTCCCATCACTTCTGATCTAAGTGAATGACATTGTAATCTGACAACAGAGACCGTAGTCCCTCGCAGTGCATTATGGATGAGAAATAGCTTTCCAAGGAAGCAAAATCATATCAGTATATTTGTCCAATGAGGGCATTCGGGATTAGAAAAAAACATAAAATTAGTAATAAACAGTTATTGCGGTATTGGCAGGTTTGGATTGTGTAGAAACTCATGATAAAATACAAAATATCTATTTTTTTTTTTTTTTGTTTTTGTCCATGTTGGTCCTTAATCTCTTCACCTGAACATGATGTACATGCTATTTCTAATTCAATCACTTTCAATTCTGCCAAAATGATGAAATCAGGCAAGAGTTTATGATAAGGATTTGTTTAATGACATATCCTTTAGTATGTCATTCTTCTGCCATTAATAAAACTACAACATCAAATTAAAACAATATTAGTAGTAGATTTTGAAAGAAAACCAAACTAAGTTTCATGTAGCTGTTTTCTTACGTACATTCCAGGAAATGATAATTTTGGCAACATTTTTCATACCAATAAGAAGAAGGTAACATATTATACTTCTAGAACTCTCCTTCTCCAGCTCTTGAAAATAATGATGCATACCATATTAGATGTTAGGAATAGTGAACTTCATTACAGCACCATTAAAATAAAACATCAGATAGTCAAATTACAAATCATTTATATATCTGTATAATTAGCACCTCAAGCTTTGTGGCATTTTTGGTTTTGAACAGCTAAAATCAAAACCTGAAATGAAAAGTAGACCGTACATAACATACAATGTACATACAAATTTACACAGATTTCATTTAGATATCTTAACCAAAAAAGGTACCACAATAATTCTTTAATAGCTGAAAATAAAAAATGCCTTAAACTTTCATGCAATAATAACCTGCGTTATTTTTAGTTTTGAGTGCACAAATTGTGCTTCTTAACATAAATCATTTTTCTAATACTGTGACCTGAATATCTTCAGCTTTGCTTGCTGATTGCAGAATGTTCCAAAAATCTGTTTGTACAGCAACGTTCTGCAAATTTGTTTTATAACTTATAATACTTCCAATCATAGAGGCAGAGACAGATAAAGGCTGGGGTAATATTTCTATGTCTACTATAACTAGCATTTTAATGTTTTATACAAGTCATTCACCAAATATTTTATAGAATTTCTACTCATCTATAATATAGGTGATGTGCATATGTCAAAGCCCTGTTTGTGTTCACCTAATGAATAATTATGGGGGGGATTCAGTAATCCTCCATGTAGGATGAACAAAGCCCTACTTGGAGACTGCCATCTAAGAGTATGACGTCAGCGCGTCATGCATATGCATGAGGGTGCGCTGACTCAACTCTCTGGCTAACACGGAGCATGTAGGAGTGCAGGGGACATGTCAGACTGCCGAGCAGTCCAAATATCCACGCCCCTGCAAGTGCCTAAATCTGCAAATGTCAGCAGATATGAGTGAGTCCGCTCAAATGTGTATACCCCCAACACTATACTCCCCCACATTGAAAAGCCCTGTACAACTGAAATAAAATGTAAAACATTTTTTTTTAGTATACCCAATATAGCTGCCCGTATTTGCGTGTGTGTGCGCAGGTGTGCCCATTGCTTAGCTACAGTTAGCAGTGTAGACATCGAAGAGGATAATAAACCACTTATATGCTAATTAAGCCAAATAGCAATAGCATAGTGGTAGAGCCTTCGCATAAAGAGGAGGCATTCCTGGTTCGAGTCCCACCACTCCCCTTTCCATTTTATGTAGGAAATCCGTGCATAAAAAGACTGTCTGACATTTACCTTTTAAATTTTATTAAAATGCATCGAAATGGCCCATGTAGTAGTGAACAATATTTTAAATATATATAAGAAAGTGAAACGGTCATGCATACTAATGAATGCATAAGTAACCTATCTTAAGCAAAGTGAAGCACTGTTAAGCAACGTTTACCAATAGTAAGCACATTTAAGAATAATTGCCCATAGCTAAGCACTGGTTTAACTAGTGCAACAGCTTTGCACGGAGCTGCACATCTTGCCAACTAGCACAAACAAGACATGTTTGTGCAAATCGGCACACCACGCTAACTAGCACAACATCGGGCAACATCGGGCAACGTTGGTAAACATAGAGCAACCTTGGGCAAAGTTGAGCAAAGTCGGCTAAAGCCAGCCACACCCCCTACCAGTCAGGTCAGTAGTAAAATAAAAAAAGCAATGACAGGTCTCGAACCTGTGATAGTGTGCACCATAATCACAGCACTAATCCACTAAGCCATGACAGCATTGGATGTTCATGGACTGTCAACACACATATACATATGAATCAAAGTTTACCCAGTGCTAATCAGGTGTGCACTCAGCTGAGAACTTTCAAATCCGGCCAATCACAAATAAGTGCAGGGAATGAGGCATATTTAAGCTCCATAGGTGGGAATACTCGTCATAACTGGTTGCAGCTCCCATCTGCAGGCAGCAATGGCTGGTGTCGGAGAGGGCTCTCACTTCCGAGCGCAATGGTGGGGCATTGAGAAGTCAAAAGTGATGGTTTGGCTCCTTGTCCAAAGTCATGATGCTAGACTCCTGCAGGGCCAGTTCCAGGGCACGGAATACAAAGTGGAGGCCTGGAACCATCTCGCACATGAACTCACCAGTGCCACAGGCATCCCTCAGACTGTTGAGCAGGTTAGACATCACCATGCAGTCCTAAAGAGACGTAAGCAGGACCAACTGAACCAATGGATACAGGAGGCCCGTGGGATGCAAAATGCCCCACTACTGAGTAGGTAGCCATGGACTGAAGTATGTAAAAATTGCTAGTGTAGTCGATAGTATGGATAGGAATATGTCTCAATATCACTTCATTTACTTCACAGCTGCAGGTGTCTGTGCTGAGAATCAGCAAGCCTATGAAGATGGGCTGCTAAGGCTGCGCCACCAGGCAGGTTAGTAATTTTTCTGCATGTACTGTTATATAAAATAAGTGAGAGAGTCTGACTAAAAGTGTCTCAGCCCAATAATAAAGGTATAATAAGGCTTGAATCACCTCTCTGCATGAACTGTTATGTAAAATAAGTGAGAGAGCCTGGAAAAGAGTGTTGTAACCCATTAATAAAGGTATAATAAGTCCTGAATTATTTATCTGCATGTATTGTTATATAGAATAACTGAGAGCCAGAAAAAGAGTGTTGTAAACCATAAATGAAGGTATAATACATCCTGAATGAGATATCTGCATGCACTGTAATAACAAATAAATGAGAGAGCCACTAGAAAAGTGTGTAATGTAATTAATAAAGGTATAACACGTGTAGTGTGTCTGTGTCACTTTCTTTGAAATGTAGATGTACTCTTGCAGTATAGAAATAGTAGTGTTGTATTAAGCACGGTCAACCCACACTTGGGTAGGCCCATAGTAAGAGTACGAAGGGAGTGCCAGTATCTCTTAAGCATATATACAGTCCCCAACTGTAGTTTCAAGCCTGGCATGTATAGGTAAATCTGGCACATGAGTAGCTTGTAATTGTGTGCACCGGAAATGTCAGTGTGCTGCTAGAAATGTAGGGGGCTGTTAAAATATAACTGATAATGTCACCTGAACACATCCAGATATGTAGACATATGACTATAAATAAAATATATAAATATGTAGCAGTAACATCTGAATCCTGGACAGTTTGTATAACAGATCCAGGTCAGGTACATAATGAACTAGAAAAACACATCCCACAATATAATGGACATTGCCTAGTGTAATAATACATGTAGGGGATATATACCTGCAGTCAATAGGAATGTAGTGTAAAGTATAAGTTCATATAAGTTGTTAATGGAGGTATCTTTTTACACCCTACTGTATGTGCATAAACAATGCAATTTCACACCTCAATGGGTATATGTAATTTCAAAATATTTGTTGGGATATATGTCCTATTGGTTTATAAATATCTGCATAACTTTGATGCATGTGCCCTGTTCAAACACCACAATCTTGGTGGCCTGTTGCCACCATTCATTCCTGCATGCTGTTGGAATGTCCACTGTTGTTCAATATATGCATGTGTTATGCTTGTTGTTCAACTGTTGGAACTCTGGTGTGTTGGGTTAATGGGAATATTACCGCATGCTGTTACAACTAATTTGGAATGCTGTTGGCTATATTGTCATTAAATTCACCTAAAGACAGAATGTATGGGAAGGCCGGTCCCAGTGAACCCACCTGTCCCACCTCAGCTGGCGATGGCACCTGGCACCAGCAGGTCCGGTGCCCAGCCCAGGACCTCCTCCTCCATTGGCCCTGTGCCACCTCTGGGTGGAAGCGCTGCAGGGGATGGGGCTCATCCCCCCTGTGCAAGCGTGGCCAAAGGAGGGCCACCTGTCACCCACCGAACAGTCCAGGCTGTGGTGCGTATGGAGATCCAGCGTTCAGTCGCTGATCCCCTACTCCAGCTCGAGGCAAGAGTGGCACAACTCATGGGTAAGCCTGCCCGTCCTATGCAGCCCCCAGCACAGTTACCCTCCAGGCTGTGAAGGTGCAGTGATGACTGCCCATGGGTGGGGATCTCAGTTCCACTATTACCATCTGTGGGCTCACGGGCTTGTGATTTCCAAACATCTTTCCCCATCAATTGTGTTCATCCACCCCATGTGTCATATGCATCTTGTTTGTCTCATCTGTTTACCTCCCCAACCTACCTCCCAAAACATACCTACTTCCCCTACCCCACATTCCACTCTCACCTGAAAAAAAAATGGGCAATCTGCTCCAACAAAAAAATTACGCCCCATACATAGCTGCCCATTTTGCACAAATGTCTGCTGGACACAGAAACTGAAATTCAATTGGCAGTACAACATATTTTGTTGTCCTCACCCCTCTCTCAGGGGTGGAAGGTTTCAAAATTCCCTCCAAATTACTAGTATATGCACAGCTGTTGCTGTTAAAGAAATGGGCAGCTATGGACCTTCCCTACACCCATCCTGCACATCCTGAGATGTTTTCCCCTACTGCCTTTCCCTCTTTGTGCCCCTTTTTCACCACTTTCCTATCTCCCCATTTTATTTTATTTTCTTTCAAAGAAATGAGCTAAGGGGTTAGCAGGAGTAAGCAACTTTAAGCAGTAGTAAGTGGGTTTGAGTGAGTGTGCACATGTGTGTGCTTAGCTATGTATTGCTAAGCGTTGTGCAAACCCACTTACAACTGCTTAGAAGTGTCTTAGTCACCCTGCATATGAGGGGCCTTGTTCTGCTCAGCAGCAAAATAAAACACGACTGCCAGTCTCGAACCCTGGACCTTGGATACACTAGACTGCATGAAGTACCACTAGGCCACAGTAGATATACAGCAGGGTGTTGCTGAAATATATATATCATGCATCAGAATGTGTGAATGTAAAGGAAAGATAGGAATGCCATAACACAAAACCTGTTCTGTGGAACTTTACCAGCAGCTGTAGTGGAATTGCATTACATGACTGTGATAACAGAACCAGACATTCTAGCAGTAAATAATGTTACAGCAACACTTCACAACCCCCACATGGTATCATAGCAGGACAATCCCCACCCAAATGTACAAAATACCAGTGTGTTCAAGGTACAGCAAGGATGTAGGTAGGCATACTCAGTACTGGAATTGTCCAGTTTCATGAGCATCCTGTGATAATGTCAACAAAACAAAAAGCACAAACAGTGCAGAAGTGAGTACATTAATATCCACAGTATAGCTGTTCCCAAACAGTTCATGTGCAACATCAAAACATTGCAATAACTACATATGTATGGCAGCTAATTGTAGAAGTTGTAAAGAAACTCCATACTCCCACGTAACCTGTGTTAGCATTTCTAGGGGTGAGTACAATTCTACACTGTCAACTGTGTACTGGAAGAGGCAATATTCAGGTCTGGGTACAACATATAAATAACTGGATACACCCTTAGCAACAGTTAGAAGAAATATACCAACCTTCTGAGTTACACAAAGGTGTCCACAGCAAACAAGCATGGTCCCCACTCTGGAATTCTGAAAGGGCTACACCTACCTGACCTAGCAATTTATAGCACTGGGTTGTTATGACAGTGAGTACTGCAAGTACTACACAGCAGGCTGCATGGAATTGCCAAATGGTGGCCACCAATTGGTACAGAGGCCATCACATGGACATGTGCAGATACCTATAAAAGAAGTCTGTACTTGTTGTCCACACATGCAATCATTGCATTGCAGGTACGGAGAGAGAGAGAGAGTGAGAGAGAGAGAGAGAGAGAGAGATAAAAAAAAAAAAGAAGTGATGTAAAGAAAAATAAAAAAGTATATATCGCAAACAAATTAATTAACTGACAAAAGAAATTATATTGAAAAAAATATTGAAAAAAAAAGTATATTAAAACAAATATTGCAAAAAAATATTGAAAAGAAAATATATAGATAAACAATTAAAAAAATATATTGAAAAAGAAATATATTGAAAAAATATATTTTGAAAGAAAATATTTAGAAAAAAATATATTGAAATAAAAAATATATTGAAAAGAAATATATTGTGATATAAAAATCTAATGAAAAAGAAATATCCTGAACAGCAAAAGATATATTGCAAGGAAAACCTATATCGCAAAACTAATATACCAGGATATACGACAACAAATACGAACACATACAAAGGAAAGGTATGTAACAGCTATGTATTTACTGGAATGTAGTAGATGTTTATGAAGAGTACTGTACATAGTTTGAATCATCCATATGTGGCAGCAGTACGTATCGATGCACAGATGCCCTGCATAACTACTGGCATGGGGAAATGAGTGTGTAGCTGTGTGCAGTGGGATGTGATGGTGAAATATGTAGTTCAGCATTAAACGTCAAACATCTGATCCATGTTATCTGTGTTCTGTACAGTAGTGTGTACAATGTCTGTCTGGGGTGGTAGCCCATATGGTTATGCAAACATGGATGTGACAGAGTAACAAATGCATGATAGTCATATTAACGTGTAGCTTACCATTGGCAACAGCTGTACCAGGCTAGTATGCTAATTCAGCATTAGCAGCTATGTATACACCCTCTAATATTACTGTGTGCTCACATGTGACACCTGTTCATGTTGCAGCAAGGCCCAACAGGTCAGCCATGAGGCACACACGTACGGAGAGATCAGCCCGTGTCAGATATATTAGCATCTGTACATGTGCATTGAGCAAGGGACATACTGCAACTGTTTGTGAAAGGTGGATATATATATATATATATATATGTTGTTGAAGGTTGTTATGTGCATATTTCTATGTAGGTTGTAGTGTGTGGCAGACCAGACAGCATACAGTGCTGGTATATGACATGTGGTGGTTAAACGCTGTGGGTATGATTCGTCAGGTTTGCAGTGTTGCAGCCAGTGAGGCCTGCTAAAGCTACATGGGCTGAGAACACCTTCAATGCATTCCGCACAACACTGTGCAATGTTATGACATAACTGTATACCTCACAACCTTCCCATACTTGATATTCCCACCATGACAGGTGGACTGTACATGTGCCTATATGTATATCTATATGTACACCAATGGATGTTCATATGTATGTGTGTGTGTGTATATATATATATATATATATATATATATATATATATATATACACACACACACACACACACACACACACATATATATATATATATATATATATATATATATATATATATATATAGAGAGAGAGAGAGAGACAGGGTCATAATTGCTGCAACAGATGCGTCAAACAGATGCCCTATGCAGACCGTCCCACAAACCCACAACTAGACTGTGTCGCATACCACCTACTCAGAGGTGACCACTGACTGACATACTAAGCTATGTCAGACCCGGATCTGTTGGACATGCTCCACGTAAACAGATCACAATCTGTATGAGCTACACGCTCTAGGGACCCAAACCCTTTGACCACAATAAACAGCACATGCTGGAGGGATAGATTCCTATCTCAGAGACATCCCATACTCTGGAACAAACCAACTATCCATAGCAAACAAAGCTCCTAATTATCAGTCATCATAAATAATCCTGGAGATTGTATGGGAGATAGTGAATACACCCAGGCAATCACCTCAGTGTCTCTGCTTGACAGGGCCCCGTGAAATGTAATTACCTGTGTGTCAGAGCCAGGGTAGCATATGGCTAGAGTCCTATAGGCCCTAGGGCCAATAGCCTTTTACCTACCTATGAAGTGATACACACCCACATGTACTTGTTGCAATAATCGATATGTGAGGTTGACTGAATGTGATGGTGAATGTGTTGGTGAATGTGTCAGAGTTCGGTATATGTGTGATAGCTTAGTGGGAAACTGTTTCTGTCATGGTTTTATGTGTCCTAGCTGTGATCCCAGCAAAAGATGTGTATGCAATTGTTAGGCAGAAAAAGCAGTATGCCATACGGTCTGACATAGTCCCTTGTTGTTGACTGGGGTGTCCCATTGCAGGCTAAAGCAGTACATGTATGCTTATTGGGTGTTACCGCTGGTGAATCCAACACCTGTATGAACTGTAGTACTACCTGAAGCTGTATGCCTAAACAGCACAGTATGGTGTATGTGCACATTTATTGCAATCACTGTTATGTGTTTTCCCTGTAGTCCTCACAGATTACATACCTTAGGCATAAGGTCTCGTAACTACTGACACACAGTACTATACAGTACACAGGTAAAGGTCACCTGGGTTGCCATACCTTTGTGTCTGTTATGTATGATTGCTGTGTGTGTGGGTATGCCTGTACCTTGGCCTCGGTCATGTGTGTGTTACAGGATATAACTGCATATCTAGCAAAATGTATAGTCTAGTACAGCAGTATGCCACCTATATTAATGAATGTGCACATATGTTAGGCAAGGGTCTGCCATCAACGACTAGTGTGGTATACTGGTAATACTGTCAGTGGACTTTACAATCATTGCAATGGATTACATATTTCATGATGCATTAGCATGATATATACCTCCTGTGGCTAGGTGGTGCATTGTGTCATATACAGTGTGCTATGTACTGTTGTATAGTCTTACATACTGTTTTAACTTTGTTGCTGTGCAAAACATGGTTTGATATATAGAGTGTGCCAGGCACTGTCAGGCATCTGTGGGTTGAGAACTGATATGTGGTATTTAAAATGTGTATCTTCTGACAGCCAATAGGTTGCTATATATGGCAGTTAATTGATATCTGTACTTTAGAATGTTACGTGTGCCACATGACTTTGCTGACACATTTTGTTTCATTGTCTTCCAGGGTAATGTCCCACCATCATAACCCGGCATATAGCACGGCTGAGGAGGAAGCCATCATAGTGAGCCTGGTGCAGTACTATGTGCTGCTGTTCTCCAGAACCAGCCAGGACCAGCATGAGCGGTCTGCGCTGTGGCAAGATCTTGTCCATAGGGTAAATGACATAGGCATGCATAACCGGACATATGAGCAGGTATGCCATCACTGCAGTGATTTAATTAGACATGTCCGGCAGCATGCATCTGATATCCGCAGACAACAGCTTGCCACAGGTGGGGGGAGCCGTCCATCCCCCCCTCACCAGAGTGGAGGAGCTGCTCCTGAGCCAGGTGGCTCCTGGCCAACAACAACCACAACAAGTAACATGTATCATCATGGAGGCCGGAGCCACCCAGCAAGTTAACATGGAGCGTGCAGGTAACATGGCATAGCTGTAGAATACTGTTACCTCTATTGGTAGAGCATGCTTATGCGAGATGTGTACTGTGTAGATAGACGATGTGGTGCCTAGTGTTGTGCAATACTAATAATTAGGAATATAATCTGTAGGCCTGTGACTGTCAACTGTTGTACTACTGCAAGATTGCAAACACACAGTAGCAATGCCACAGTTGTTGCCACTGACAAAGTGTCTGATATCCTTGTAGGTCCCTCTAGTGTGATGTGACAGCAAGGCAGCAGAGCCATGCTGGTGAGTGTGTTATACCTCTAATATTGCTAATTAAATGTGCATGTCATAGGTGAGGTGTAAGCCATGTACACGTAACACACCTATGCATAATACATGCTGTGCATGTTTGCTGTGAGACTATGCACATCCTAGTAACATGGGTAACTGCCTAAAACACATACAATACACACAGCATCCAACACAATTGTGGCAACACTGTAGTGGACATTGGATAGGCAGAGTCGATACACATGCACATAACATACACACCTTTGTCATACACAGTATATGTTAACATGCTACACATGGCATATTCAGACACCCGCTGTAAGGTCACACTACAGTATCCCAAACCTCATCCACACAGCACACATAATATACCTGAGGGGTAGATGCCTCACATGTGGCTGTGCAACACTCTTCAACACATAACACATTCATGTTAGGCAATGCCTCCTATTGGGCACCTCACAAACCCATGTAACAACCGGCCATGAAATGGTGAATGTAGCCATGGTACTGCAGTTCAGGTACAGCATGCTATGTGCCGGTCTGGCACACATTAGTAATCTTGAGTGACCACATGATGCTGCATGATGATGGCTCATGGTACTACACCCCATCCAGTTACATTGGCCACAGTACTACACATATCATGAATTGCTATGCACCTCAATGTTGTGTGTGTGCAGACACACCTATACACAATATGCATAGCAGTCACCATTTGTAGAACGTGCCACACATATGTCTTGTAATGCTATGGAGTGTATAGGTCACATGACACATATTGTGTATGTGTGATGTTTCATGTTGCAGTTGTGTGGTAGCCTGCCATGTCATGGCTGGCACTGGCATGCCCACAATATGTCCTACACTCACCATAACCACTGTATAATCGCTATGTTGAGCAATGGTATTCCATCAGGTATACATGCACCACTCATCCTGTGTGTATACATAGCATGCATGTGCTACACCTGTGTCCACAATTATCTGCTAAAGACACAGATGCTCTAGTCAGAAATGGACATCTATTTGAGACACTGATACACATCCAGCCATGGTATGCATACCTGTGTCTGATGGTGCACAGGACATTGCAGGGCTTTTAATACCTGCACAACAATGTTGTGTCCATGTACACATTGCGTTCCAGGGTGAGGACATTCACTGAACAAAACACACATGCATCAAGGCCATGTATACTGTTATTAGCAAGGGCTGTCTACACTCACACTGCATGCTGTTGAGTAACACACGTCCTGCATGCTGTCACATTTTATATAAATGTTTGGCTTGTGATACTGTACCCCAACATCACACGCTATTGAGTATGTTCATGATTACTGGTGACAAAGTCATGGATTCAAGCTCAATGTTGACACTGCATTGGCATCCCTCCTTGCAAAGACTCAGTACCCATGAACTATCACATATGTGGTAGTCTACTTAACACCAAAGGTGTGATAAAAGACCATGGGACATAGGTGGACAGTAGTCTCCCCTCCAATAGTCACAGTGTGTGTATGTGTGTGTGTGTGTGTGTGTGTGTGTGTGTGTGTGTGTGTGTGTGTGTGTGTGTGTGTGTGTGTGTGTGTGTGTGTGTCTGTTCTAGTGAGGAGTGTATTTGTGTGCATGTGTGCATGTGTTCATGTGTGCATGTGTTTATGTGTGCATGTGTGCATGAGTTCATGTGTTCATGTGTTCATGTGTGCATGTGCTCATGTGTGCATGTGTTCATGTGTGCATGTGTGCATGTGTGCATGTGTTCATGTGTTCATGTGTGCATGTGTTCATGTTTTCATGTGTTCATGTGTTCATGTGTGCATGTGCTCATGTGTGCATGTGCTCATGTGTGCATGTGTTCATGTGTGCATGTGTGCATGTGTGCATGTGTTCATGTGTTCATGTGTTCATGTGTGCATGTGTGCATGTGTTCATGTGTGCATGTGTGCATGTGTAATGATATCATGTACAGGTCGTAAAATGCATTTCCTGTCTCCCTCTCACAGGTGCTGATACTGGGCTGGTTCAATGCAGCAGGGAAACTGATGTCACTGAGCATGATAGTGACAATGATGATAGGTGTATTGAGGCACAGGCATGTTTGCCAGGGTCTATCGTTGGACTACCAATTGACACTACACAAGTGTCCACCGCATCCATGCACTGCCAATACATCCGTCACCAATGCCCTTAGCAGAGGGACAGTGTACAGCCAGCATTGGCCAGGACAGTGTGGTATCCATGGCACATGCATCCCGACACAGCAGCCATACGCAGATGTCTGGAAGGGTACCACATAGGCAGATGTCCAGGGGTTCTCATCGGAGCACTGCTGCCCATCATGCCACTGGCAGATGTGCCACAGGTCTAACAACCTCACACATGTTCCAGGCTGTCATGGAGGCACAGGCACATATGGAACGGTACACCAGACAGGGACTGAGGGCACAGAGGGCACATAACACTGCCATAATAGACAGTATCCATGACCTAGCTGGTGCCATCTGCAATTAAACTGTGGTCACCGATAGATGTTGGGGGGAGACATTAGATGTCCTCCACGATGTCATGTCCATGTGTCACGACAGTGCTGGATGGTTGAGTCGTCGACATGGACGTATGCCAGCAACATCAGCAGCTGGCAGTTGCTGCGGATGTCCCTCAAGCAACAGCTGGTCCCGTAGTGCCAGTACCAGCCCCAGCAATGCTGGGGGTGGGCTGTCCATAGAACATCCTAGAAGACCATGTGCACGTGGGTCTGGACAGTCCCAGCAGGGACCATGGTCCAGTGTACATCTATCTACCTCTGGGGATAGTACCCAGTCTGGCTTGGTACCTGATAGTATGTAGAAAGCAGAAACCTGATCTCACCGCAATGTAGTTGAAGTAATGAGCGGTTGCTGTTTAAAGTACACTTCCCAAATGCACAGTTCAAAGAAATTGTTGGCAGCCGTAACAAAAATAAAACTCTTCTTTATTATTGATATAATTGAAAGGTAAGCGCTTTCGCGTGGTCACAGCCACGCTTCATCAGACAAATGAAAATTCTGCATTAAAGTGCTTATATACTACATAAATTACATAAATTAAAACCAAGCCCTATGTAATTAGGTACTTCATAAATATTTAATGCAGCAATGCTTAGCTTCCGAGATCAACTGACAAACTGTCAGAAGCAATGCTTTCATTAATAGTGCTTACAGATTCTAAAATAATGAGTCTTAAACATAACTCATGATGCAATTTGTAAATTAAAAAGTATAAATTTATGTATATATAATATAATATGTTAGACAAACGAACAATTGTAGAACTTGATGTAATACAACAATAACTCTGTGCTTAAATGAAGTAAGTAAAAGCAATAAGAACACTGCGCAACTGAATGCTATCAGGTATAGCCCTGGAAAGACTTGTTTACAGTTGCCATTGCAACTAAACAAATAAGTAGACTTTTAAAGAACTTAATGTAGTTCAACAGTAAGTCTATGTTTAGACAAAAGGCAATAAAAACCTTGCGCATCAGAATGCTAATAGATATAATACTGGGTGAACTTTTATGCGGTTACCATGCAGTAATCGAGCTTTCATTCATTTGACATGAGTTATTTAAAAATGTTCACCAAATTTCTATTAAAGCATTTCTAAAGTTAATACACTTAAAACACCAGTTTAGATGCATAGTTATTGTGAGTTCTATCTATATCTTTTAAAAACAAATGAAGTCATTTAAATGGTATTGCAGACTTGACTAAGTCTTGCTATAAAAACATTATTAAAACATAAAAATACGATTCAAAACTTAGACCAAGTAACATATAACTTTTGGAATATGTATCACAGACCAAATAGAACCTGAAACAAAGTCAATTGAAATGTGCTAGTGACTTGAAGCATGAACGTATCCAGTGGGGCGCGATAATAATGAAGTTGAAAAATATGTAGCAATGCTGAGAAAAAATGAAACCAAACAGATAAGAGCACATAAATAGACAAATCCATATTAATATTAATGTAAACTGTTAGAGTTTATATACCTATAAACTCCTGTAGATATGATAAAGCATTTTTTGTATGCTAAATTTAATAGTTCTCGTTTATGTATTTGTTTGAGAAGAAAAGTTTTCTAGAATATGAAATTAATAAGATAACAAATAGCAAATATCAAATGTTAAAAGTTAGGTGAGTAATTAGATATTTAAATAACCATTAATAAAAAGTTTTTATATAGAAACCTCATTTTTATGAACTTATATAATTTTATATATCAGAATACTTCCTTTACCTTAAGGCTAATAAACAAAATCTATTTTGGTAGAATTAGTTTAATTTAATTTAATTTAATATAGCATAGACCCAGGAATATAACTATATATAAAAGTATAACCATATAAATATTAAATTTAAACATAGCTAAATATGCTAATTGCCCATAAGGTACAAGACAAATGAAATGTAAAAAGTAAATTTAAAAAACATAGATAAAAATGACAGGTAAAAATGCCTAATTTTGAACCAATATTATTATTATAAAAATATATTAGATTATATAACATATATCATAGTTTTAAAGACATTTTAGGAATAAAGGACGTACATCTAAAAAATAATAATTGTACATAAATTTTAACGTTTCCTATTATTTAAAATGGGTTTAATAGAAACTGAGGTATTCAGTCCTGGGTAACTATGGGCATTAAATTTTAAAATCCACTTTAATTCTGCCAGGGCTAGATTATTAATATTATCTCCGCCCCTGGGATTTAAATTTATTTTTTCAAGTACCCTGAATAGAAAAGTATGTTCTTTATGTTCTATTATATGTTGTGCTAATGCATTAGTGTCTGTTTCTTTCTTTATTTCGTACAAATGATCATAAATGCGATCAGTTAACCTTCTTTTAGTCAATCCAATGTAAAATGCTGTGCATTTTGTACAAGTTGCTAAATAAACCAGGTTTTTTGTCTGACAAGTAGCTGAAACATTGATATGGTAGGTGAAACCTAGAGTGGAATGAGTAAAGGTTGAATCTAGACAAATCATTTTACACCTGGTACAAGAACCACAAGAAACTGTTCCCATTTCTTGGGTAGATTTCTTAGTATTTAGTACAAAATCTTTACATAGGATTTGCTTCAAGTTGGAACAGTTTTTGTACAAGAAGGAAGGAAAGTTACCCACCAAATTGGTTACTAAATAATCTGTCTGTAATATGTTCCAGTTATTCCGTATAACATTCTCCAAACATTTAACATCACTAGTATATTTTAAAATATATGGTATTTTTATCGTGTCATTGCTATTTTTATGTTTAAAGGAAGTGTATTTCTTAGCAGTAAATGGTGTAAATTCTGTGGAATGTATAGTATTGTTTTTAATGGAGTTGACAAGCTTAAAATTGTAACCTCTATCTAAAAATAATTGCTCTAATAGGTCAGATTCTTTTTCTAAAGCAGTACTTTCCTGGCAAAGTCTAGTCAGCCTAGTAAACTGGCTTTTGACTATTCCTGGGAACATATGCCTAGGATGCATGCTGTTGAAATGAAGTAGTGTATTAGTCCAAGTAGGTTTCCTGAAAATAGAGGACGTGATTTTTCCTTGCTCAGTAAGTGTCAAGGAAACATCCAGGAATTCAACTTGTTTCATGGATGCTTCCACTGTAAATTTCAAATAACTAGTAGTGGTTTCTAGGTGATGTAAGAAACATGTAAATTCCTCTAGGGTACCTTGCCAAATTAGGAGAACATCGTCTACAAAGCGTTTGTAGAACTTAATTTTGTCAAAAGCAGGATTGGTAAACAAATGTTCTTTTTCCCAATTCAGGACCACTAAGATACATGATATTTAGCATGGGGTGCCCATGGCTACACCCCATGTCTGCAAATACGTCATGTTATCAAACATGAAGATGTTATTGTTAAGCACTAGATCCAAGAGCTGACAAATTAGTATAATTTTATCAGTGGAGAAGTTGGTATCTCTTACAAGTAGTTCTCTAATTGCTTCCAAACCCAAATCATTGGGAATGGACGTAAAAAGATTTTTTACATCTAATGTGATCAGCATATACTCATCTGTCCCAGTATTCAGTGTTACATTCTTAAGGCTGCTTAATAAGTCATAGGTATCTCTTAATAGGGTTGGAACCGAATCCACTACAGGCCTAAGATATTTTTCAAGAGCAGTGGAAATAGTGGCAGTTACCCAATTACAGCCTGAAACTATAGGCCTAAGAGGTATAGGATGTACCTGTTTATGAATCTTGGGCAAGCCTTTTATTGTAGGAGTAGTAGGGAACTCAATGTATAAGTACTTATATTCTTCTGGTGTAATTTGTCGGCACATTAGAAGGTCATGTAAAGTTGCATGTACATTAGTTATAATAGAGCAAACTTTTTTCTGGGAAATAATGGAGTAAGTTTCTTGATCTGATAACATATTTAACATCAAAGTAACATAGTCTGCTGTATTCATAACTATAATACCACCACCTTTGTCAGCAGGTCTAAAGGTGATGTCAGAAAACTGCTTGAACTTCTTCAAAGATGCCATTTCACCAGAAGTTAAATTAACATAAGCTATTTTGTTTTTCTTAGTAGAAAAGAGTTTATAAAAATCTCTCTCACAAGCCTTTAAGAAACAATCAATGCTGAAGGGTAATGGAGGTGAAAAGTTACTTTTTTGTCTTAGTGACACAGAATCAGATTGTAGAGTTTCAATGTTATTTGATGTAGTGGTGTTTTTAAAAAACATTTTAAGGGCTACATTTCTACAAAAAATACGTAGCTCACATAAAACATCAGCCAAGTTACTGCACTGTGCTGGTATGAAATTTAAGCCCTTGTTAATCAAACTAGCATCTGATATACATAAATCATAGTTAGATAAATTAACAAATATGTCAGTCACATCCTTTGCCTTCGATTCGTTCCATATCTCTCTTCCGAAATTTTCCTTTTTCTTGGCCCTCTGCTTTGAGAGCGTCCTCTCCCTTGATATTGTGTTTTTATGGGATAAGGTAAAAAACGACTTGCTTCTTGAGCAACTTTAGGTTTCGCACCTAAACGAATGTCATTATGCATATTAACAAAAGCTAGTTGGTTAGGAGGTGGTGTTGCAGAGTAAGCAGTCAGTCTAGGAAATTCCGTCTCACCAAGTTGAGTAGAATTATTATCAGTTATAGGTAGAGTAGACGGGGCTGAATCACCAACAGATGTAGAAGCAGCATCACTAGTTATAACATTGTCATTAACATGTGTTAAAGAAGCTGGCCTTTGCAATTGAGTTTGTGCATTATTGTATCTGGGCCAGACAAAAATCTGACCTGTTTGGAAATCATTAAAATCCCTCTGCAACTTTTTCAATTTAATTTGTTTCAGTTTCTCACTGAAAGAGTTCACTTGTGAGAAAATGGTTTGCAGTCTATTTTTAGCAAAATCTGATTTAAACTTGTCAGTTAAATTTTTATGGGTTATGTCTATTTCAGTACGTAATTTAGTCTCAAGTGGTAAAAAATATTCATTTAAAAGTGACATATACCTGAATCCTTGCTCAATATTTAGGTCCTGCCACTTTTTCAAGAGCACCGGGTGATTAGTTCCATAAGATGGCATGCAAAATACACGCATTCCTCGGGGTACGATTCTATGATGTATGGATGCTTCAAGATGTTGCCTTTGCCAGGCGTACCTTTGTAATAGGTATAACTTGTCTTCAAACTCTTTCACAACCAGGTTGAAGTCAGCAAGATTTTCTTCAGGTAAGGTGGAAGCAGGAGTGTTAAGCGGCCCACCTAGTTCCAAAGCCAATAAAGGGTTAGCGACGTGATGCAACAATCCTTCTGGTATAGCTGAAAATTCCCTCGACTCTGGTCTGTAGTCTAATTCTACAGTGGTGGAATCCATCGCGTAGAGCAGTTACCACACAGACAAAATTGAAAAAAACCAAGAGGTAACTGCAACTCCAAGAGGTCAGGTAACACAAACGGGTACAATGTAGAAAGCAGAAACCTGATCTCACCGCAATGTAGTTGAAGTAATGAGCGGTTGCTGTTTAAAGTACACTTCCCAAATGCACAGTTCAAAGAAATTGTTGGCAGCCGTAACAAAAATAAAACTCTTCTTTATTATGGATATAGTTGAAAGTAGCGCTTCGTGGTCACAGCCACGCTTCATCAGACAAATGAAAATTCTGCATTAAAGTGCTTATATACTACATAAATTACATAAATTAAAACCAAGCCCTATGTAATTAGGTACTTCATTAAATATTTAAAGCAGCAATGCTTAGCTTCCGAGATCAACTGACAAGCTGTCAGAAGCAATGCTTTCATTAATAGTGCTTACAGATTCTAAAATAATGAGTCTTAAACATAACTCATGATGCAATTTGTGAATTAAAAGTATAAATTTATGTATATATAATATAATATGTTAGACAAACGAACAATTGTAGAACTTGATGTAATACAACAATAACTCTGTGCTTAAATGAAGTAAGTAAAAGCAATAAGAACACTGCGCAACTGAATGCTATCAGGTATAGCCCTGGAAAGACTTGTTTACAGTTGCCATTGCAACTAAACAAATAAGTAGACTTTTAAAGAACTTAATGTAGTTCAACAGTAAGTCTATGTTTAGACAAAAGGCAATAAAAACCTTGCGCATCAGAATGCTAATAGATATAATACTGGGTGAACTTTTATGCGGTTACCATCGTAACCGGAGCTTTCATTCATTTGACATGAGTTATTTAAAAATGTTCACCAAATTTCTATTAAAGCATTTCTAAAGTTAATACACTTAAAACACCAGTTTAGATGCATAGTTATTGTGAGTTCTATCTATATCTTTTAAAAACAAATGAAGTCATTTAAATGGTATTGCAGACTTGACTAAGTCTTGCTATAAAAACATTATTAAAACATAAAAATACGATTCAAAACTTAGACCAAGTAACATATAACTTTTGGAATATGTATCACAGACCAAATAGAACCTGAAACAAAGTCAATTGAAATGTGCTAGTGACTTGAAGCATGAACGTATCCAGTGGGGCGCGATAATAATGAAGTTGAAAAATATGTAGCAATGCTGAGAAAAAATGAAACCAAACAGATAAGAGCACATAAATAGACAAATCCATATTAATATTAATGTAAACTGTTAGAGTTTATATACCTATAAACTCCTGTAGATATGATAAAGCATTTTTTGTATGCTAAATTTAATAGTTCTCGTTTTTTTTTTTTTGGTACCTGATAGTGTCAATAGCACCCCTGCCAGCCACAGGTACCATGTCTGTGGCCAGAAATGGTGATCTGTAAAGCCTTGCAGGTACAGTCTGTGGCTGTCCCATAAGTACCCGTATGTGGCAGCCACATGGTGGAACTGTGTGCATGCAGACACACACACATAATCCAGACACCTAGAGCTAACACATATCCACACACATTACATCAACATTAGCCCATACCATTATTCTTGCCTCACACACACACACACACACACACACACACACACACACACACACACACACACACACACACACACACACACACACACACACACACACATAAATGTCGATTGGATGGCTTACTGTAGGCCTCTGGCAGACCAGAAACACACCCTGTGCATATGATGAAACCTGTGCCACCTCCTGTCATCTGTAACATCGATGCAGGAACAGGCTGCCATGGTGCTGATGCACAGGGTGTCTTTATAGCAGTATAGCAATGTTAGCATGTTGTCAGCAGTAGAGTGTAATGATATGCTTGAAGTTGTAGCTGAGCAGGCATGATGCATTAAAGTTATGATTGTCATTGTAGTGTTGTTTACACAAGTGTTAGTTCCAACTGTATATTGTCCACCCACGTGCCACTTGGATGATGTGTGCAGTATTGGCAGCATGTGTTAGAGAGTGGACAGTATGTGTGGGATGTGTGTAGCACATATTTTGCAGGTGTACAGTTGTGGAAATGGTGGAGGTGCACTGTCTGCATGTACATGCATAGTGGACGCATGGGCAGGGTGACATGCTCTATATTACACAGTAACACTCCATAGTTTCTATTGGTGGCCAGTATGCATTGTACTACACACATTTTGGAACCTGACTACACGTGTGTATGGCATGGTTTGACACTGCTGTGTGTGATACTGTTACCATCTGTCATTGTTTTGCATTCTAGTAGTATACATGACTTCAACAGCCTGACCATAACCAATCGTTAGCTGATGTCCTGACAACTGACACACAGATGTAGGACACACAGCAACATTTGGATCATTCAGGTACTATACTATGCCAGTAACCAGTGGTATTCAGCTGCACCCATTATTGGGACCACTCCTGTTCGGCATATGGCTCTCTTAGGTACAAGCAGTCACAGTAGGGATATGTCTGTCCACATGTGCTAATGCATACTGTGGCCTATACTGCATTCTCCAGGTGACACACATCCTCCACAAGGGTATCATAGAGACAGATACCTGTTGTCAAACCCATGCTGTAAAGCTATAGGCGAAACTAAGCGTAGTCATCCACCTTTATTATAGTATCCCCACAGTACCACATAGGTAGTAGCCACCAACATCATGAACAGTTACCGATATGTACATGCAACCTAGTGTTACGTCATCTCTCCTTTGATAATCACATTCCCTAAGGTATTTTGGAATTCCTTGGTGGATCACATAAGCAATCATGCATGTCCACAAAGGTTGTTGTACACCTATAATGCATAGTCATCATTGACAGACTCTGCTGCGTTTGAACAGGTCTGACATATACCTCAGCCATAAACCCTCACACACACAATTCAATAGAAACCGTAATGAGTGTGTGTGACATGGATGACCTAGGCCAGGCATCACTGCAGTGGCTGGCCTTGTCACAAGCATACAGATGTGACCTAAGGTCTGTGAAGCAGCAGCACAGTTTGGCAAAGATGACAACTGTGTACTTGGATAAAGCAGGGTTCCCACACATGCAATACTTGAGGTAACATGTACGTATATGTATTTGCCTCACAGCTACCTCATGTGCAATGCCTACTGATATGTCATACGGTAGTAAAAGCAAACCCCCAACACATTAAACAACACTGTCACACACACTCACCAAGTGCAGGATTCAAACCCCTACCTAACTACTTCATAATACTAGAGGAGTACGCATCAACATGTTGTGCTATACACATTACTGGGAAGCATCTTTTCCACAGGTATATTTGTAGGATGGTGACATAATCAGACTTGACAAAGAATAGTTTACCACTTTTAAGGTGTTTTGCTACTCTCCTAAAAGGTTGCTCTTTCCTAAGGGCACCACACGCAGATGCACACAGTTGTCAAGTGCAGGATTCAACCCCCTACCTAACTACTTCATGATGCTAGAGAAGTATGCATTAACACAAAGCACAATACACGTTACTGGGAGATGTCTTTTCCACAGGTATGTTTGTAGGATGGTGACATCATCAGACTTGACAGAGATTAGTTTAACACTTTTAAGGTGTTTTACTACTCTCCAAAATGTTTGCTCCTTCCCAAGGAAACCACACACACTTGTCAAGTGCAGGATTCAAACCACTACCTAACTACTTTATGATACTACAGAGGTACGCATTTACATGCCACACTATACACATTACTGTGAGTTATCCTTTCCACAGGTTTATTTGTAGGATGGTGACATCATCAGACTATACAAAGTGGGTTACATTAGGTGACATTAGGTGGGCTATATTGAAGGAATGTCTAAACACTTTGGCCATATCATCATCAAAGGGGTGTGTACTATCTACCTGTGTCCCCAGGGCCATAATGACTTTCTCTGTACACACTGGATTACCACCTATGTGGTAATTTGTGTGCACTTTATTGTAACCAAAGGGGATGACTATGCATTCTTTGGCATTCAGCTTGAGGGCATTGTTTTGACTCCAGGTATTTGTCTCTGTAAGACACTTCTGGAGGATGTCTGTGTTAGCCGTGCAGTTGAGTATGGACCACAGTTACCATTCATCTGCAGACCTGTTCAGCCATACACCTCCCATGCTTGCCTGTACCTCTGAGCAGTATCTACTGAACAGGTGGGGTCCCAGGACCAAGACCTGTGGGATGCCATTTGTGACTGGCTTAGAGTTGGACATGGCACCAGTAACTCTGAACATGTGTGTTTGATCTGTGAGCCACCTGGCCACCCATCCTGTGACATAGCTGTTAATGTTCCAGCTAGTATGCTTGTCCATGATGACAGAGTGGGGAATGGTGTGGAAAGTCCTTCGTGAGGTCCGTGTGGGCTGTGTGGACTACTTTCACCTCCATCTATGTCCTTGGTAAGTGTTTGAAATAAGTCAACAAGGTTTAGGAGCCAGGATCTGACTTTAACAAGGCAAAGTTGTGGAGAGTCCAGTGTCTGGAAATCTCCAATGTCTCTGTTTATGTGTTCCATGACAATTTGCTCAATAGCTCTATAGACCAGGCTGAGTAGACATATTGGGCAATGGTGTCCATGTTCTGTTGTGGCACCCCCTTTCTGGAGCTGGATGACTGTTAGTATATGCCATTCTTTGGGTACATAGCCTGTGGTATGCTTGTGTCTGGACAGTGAATGTGAGTGAGGGTCCAGTTCCTCATGGGCCTAGTGTATGATGCAGCCTGGGACACCATCCAGTCACATTGATGCTGTGTTCTTAGCTTTGGTGAGGGCTGTCTTTACCTGCATGTCCATGACATCTGGGGCTCTGCATCCTTCTGTGATGGACACAGGCCCTTTTGGGGGTGATGGGGGGGTGTTTACACTGAACTTGTCCCCCTGGATGTGGGCAATGAAAGTTGGTTTGGTGATTTCTTTCCTTTTTTCAGTAGCTGACAGCATATTTGGAAGTTGACACCTACATGTCTGGTATAGCTACCGAAGGCTTTGTGGTTGTTATTCTTACATTCCTTGGCTATTTGTCTTTAGAAACTGTCCTTAGATTATTTTATGAGCGATCATTGTTTCATCCTGATAATGATCAGTGATGCCTTTCCTTTTGTGACGTTTGCTCTATCATGTGTTTGTTTCCTCCTTCTGTTGTCTAGCTTATTTATGGGCAACAACCACCTGATTGTTGTCCTATTTTTGGAGGTGTGCATCTTGGTTTTATTTGTGATGTCTCATTCCATGTATCCCTGTAGATGCTCATAGGATGCACTCATAAATGATTCTGTGGATTGTATACCATTATCCTACAGCAAGAGGTCTTTGGAATGCTGCACTTTAGTCTTGGGAAGTGTGCAGTTTGCTTTTGTAAATGTCTTCACAGTGGTTTCATTGACTGGGAGGGGGGGCCAGATGTGGATGTCCAGTGTGATTACTTCATGATCTGATATTACCAGCGAGGGGTTTATCTCTGTAGTGGAACACTGGTACCCCATGTTGGTGATGATCATGTCCAGTATGTTGTCACCTCTAGTGGGAGTGGTGACCAGCTGTTCCAGGGTGTTAGGGTTTTTAAACTCTAGGAAGCATTGGGTGAAGGACGTTGTACACAAGTAATTCCACCACTCACTGTTTGGGTAGTTGTAATCTCCTCATATAATGGTGTTTGATAGGACCTTTATACTTTCCACTGTTCTCCGGAATACTGAGTGAGGTTCCTGAGACAAGGTACGTGATCTGTAGCAGGCTACAATCTGATGGGCAGCTTTGGCCAATGTTAATTGCACTTGCATGATCTCCAAGGCCTCATGCTGTGCCACTAACCTTAAGGTATGGGTATCCATAGGGTAAATGGGTACACCCCTTCCTTTTGTATTTCACTCGTGGTTTTGGGTCCAAAGGTCAGAGGGATTGTGAGTGTTTTATGTGGACCATATCCAACAGCTCTGTGTTTGACATAGCTTTGTATGTTAGGCAGTGAACACCTCTGAGTAGGTGATATGCAAGGGAGTATGTATGGAACATTTTGAGATGGTCTGTGTATGGCATGTATTTCAGGCCACTAATGCTCTTTGTGTGGTATTGCTGCTGGCTTTCCAGTTGTTGTAGTTGTCTTGTGAGGTACATAGCAACAGTGGCATTGTACTCTATTATAGTTCTAATGAGTGATGAGTGGAGGGGAACATTGTCCTCTTCTATTCTGCATGAGACGCATTTTGTGACGAGGTGTGCCACATAAGAGGGTTTCCTGACTACTGTGGGAATGTTATTATCACAGTTGTATCCACTGTCCACCTGTGACCCAAGGTCTCTTCTCATACTTTCAGTGTGAAGTATACTATCACCTCTGTTGTAATTCTTGGCTACAGAGTTTATAACATAGGGGATGACAATGAACCTTTTGGCATTGAGCTAGAGCCCATGGCTTTGACAACAGCCATCTGTCCCAATGAGGCCCTTTTGTAGGATGTTCACATCTTTTGTGTTTACCATTATGGCTCCTGGTTTACAGTCCTCTGGAAAATTCAGCTGCCACAGACCTGCCATGTTAATGTTTAATTCAGGGAAGTAGGTACTACACAGCCTGGGAAGTTATCTGGTCCCATGGCTGCTGTGATACTGGCTTTGGAGAGTGTTTATTACCTGTGCAGCCATGATGACAGCAACTTTGCAGTCTTCCATTATAGAGATGTGCTCTTTCATGGGAGATAGGGGGGTACAGTTTACAGTGATCCTATCTGCCAGGATGTTGGCAACATCAGTTGGCTCTGTACATTTACTGCCATTGAGCTGTAACTCGGAACAGATCTGAGTGTAACCATGACATGAACCTGTCTGTTGGGCAGAGATCTCCTGGGTAGACAGTATGCCACAGAATACAGATTGGGTTACATTCAGTCTTGTTGCATGGAGCGACTATTTGAGGCCAGTAATCCTCTTGTTAAGGTACTTCATTGGTCTTTCTAGCTGCTGAACGTGCCTAGTCGGATTTATCGCAAGTGTGTTGTGGTACTCTCTGACAGGTCTGATGACTGCTGAGTAGTGGGAACCTCCTTTGACCTACATGCACAGACCTTGGCAGTTTGTGTGAACACATAGCATGATTTTCCAACCACTTTGTGAATGTGTTTCTGGAAGTAGAGATGACTATCCACATTTGTCCATAGATCCCTAATTATCACATCTGTATTTAGTCTGTGTGTTTGAGCATGCCCAGTCTGACCTTTCAGTATGTTGCTGCCTGACATTTGCTTCGTTTCTTTAAGTGTGTAAGCATGCCCAGTATGACCTTTCAGTGTGATGCTGAATGGAATCCACTACATTTGTTGGAGTGTGTGAGCACGCCCAGTATAGACATTTATACTATATGTGTATGGAAAATCAAGTTGTATTTTTACAGCAGGGCTCACCTTTGTGTCATAGATCAACAGGGATCATGCTGTGCCTGCAGGGCTTCCATGCGACACTTTGCATAGACTTATCAACATTTCTACATACAGGGGGAACAGCTATTCTTTGTACATTTCTACCCGGGGGCACACCTGCTTGTTACTGTGGGTGTACATAGGATGTGGGTTTCACCTGACACTTATACACATTTGCTATGCCTGCACTGCTATGTACAGGACACCATTTCAGTCTGTACTGTTGCCTATCCTAGTGGCTTGAGGCATACTACTGTACTATAAATGTTGGCATCCAATGTCACGTATATTACACTGCGACTTCATAGCCTACACAACCCACATCACACCGCCTAGCCTGATGTTCTCGGTCTGCATAGGTGTGTGCGGGAGCTTACCCATTTACCTCTTTAGGGGCATGATACTGCATTTCTTTGTGTTTGCATTAGTTTACAATTGTCCTGTTGTGTCTGTGCCACTAAAATGCTATCATGGATTAGTGGTTCAGTACTGTGACTGTAGAGAGCAAAGTATCATGGGTTCAAGTCTTGTCATTGCTTTTTATTGCCATGCTGGGCAGACCAGACTGCTTAAGGAACAGTAAAGCAGAAATGAGCATGTTTAACTGACTTTGCTCAACTTTGTCCAACCTTGCCCGATATTGTGCTAGTTGGCACGAGCAATTTTGTTTACATATACTAGATATTGGTAGAAGCTGCTTAGCACTGCTTTATATTGCTTAAAACATGGTAATCATGCCTCAGGTGGTGCTGCAGGGCTGCCTATGTTGGATGCACATACTACACTCCCTATACATATTTGGAAACAGGTAGTGTCAAGTTAGGCATCCCTATTATTTTATGTGTGAGTCAGAGGGAGGTACCATTTCCAGGGTTCCTACTGAGCCAGTGTATGTGCTATGCGTTGCCTCTTTGCCAAGGCCAAGGCATACTGAGCATGCCTCCTTCTGCCAGTTGGGGCAGGCTCAGGTTGTTCCTCCTCCGAGTCATGCTGTGCCTGTGCAGGCCTTGGCAATGGTGGGGGGCTGTTTGGCCCTGCCCCCTGCTGTTCCTGCTGCAGCTGTTTTCACAGGATCATATTGTGTAGCATGGCACATACCATGACAATTTGGGTACATGTAGTTGGTGAGTATTGCAAGGCTCCACCAGATGTGTCCAGGCAATGGAACCATGACTTGAGCATTCCAAACACACACTCTATTACACTTCGTGTTTGTGCGTGTGCCTCATTATGGTGTTCTTGTTCAGGTGTGTGTGCATTTCTGATCGGTGTCATCAGCCACGGCTCCAGTGCGTATCCAGCATCCCCACTAAGTGACCGTCAGGGATGTCCCCATTGGCAAATGTCTGGTACAGCTGCGACAGATGCCAGATATGGGAATCATGGTAGCTTCCAGGGCAGCCAGCACATACATTCAGTATTATGCCCTGTGCATCACACACAACCTAGCAGTTGATGGAGTGGAAGCCCTTGCTGTTGATGTAGGCCCTACCCCGCTCACCGGCTGGTGCTTTGATGTGTATGTGTATGCAGTCAATTGCACCCACTACCTCAGGGTATTCTGCTATTTGATGGAAAAGATGCATGTTGCTGGCCAATACCTCATGGGAATTGGGGAAATATACATGATCCCAGACATGTGCTGACATGGCATTCAGGAACTGGTGCAGTACCCTGGATGCTAATGCCTGTGAAATCCCCCATCATATCACCTTTGGAAGGTACCTGTTGCTAGTATTCTTAGGCCAACACATACCTTGGTTTTCACTGAGATGGGTTCCCCTCTGTTGGTTCTGTGTGTAAGGCGTGGCCTGCACAGCTCAACAATTTGCTGCAGGAGATCTCTGTCCACTCTATAGTGCTCCATTATCTCCAGCTCATGTAGCCCTTGGTAGGTTACCCTGGGTCTGTACACTCTTCTCCGTCTCCTCACTGTGGGTTGCTCAGCAGCATTCGCAATGGCACCACCCTCAGCATCTTGCACATGTCACCTTATAATAGCAATGGCAGCCCCTAACATTTTTTTGTCTCAGTTAAGCTTTTAAGTTTACACTTCTCTTTGTAGACTGCAGTGTTGCAGTGTTTCTGAGAAAAACATGGGGGAATGTTGTTTACAGAGTTTTAAGTGCTGTGCTGGGATAGGCTAGTGTGCTGCCTGTGTAATTGATTGATTCTGATTGATTTCACCTGGCAGCTCTGCTAGTTCTCCTTGGTTAACTTCCTACTACTTCCTTTCCTTCCTTTTCCCATTTCTGTTTCCACAGGGGGCAGCGCTGCACAAACAAGTGCAAACACGTGTACACGAGCGCACACGCAGCACACAGCCTTACACAGGCTTACACGGGCTTAGGTGGGTGCACAATCATGCATACACGCTTAGACAGCCTTACACAGGCTTACACTGGTGCACACATGTGCACACAGGCTTAGCCCGGTTTACAGGCATGCACACTCATGCACACAGTGTAAGCAGCTTTGCAAGAAACTTCAGTGACAGCCACGGCGTACACCTTCAGTTTCTGAGTTTCAGTTTAGACAACTGTAGCCACACCTCTTCCAGTCCTGAGTACCTCATAGCAAACATGCCACTCTGCTCCAATAAGCTTACAGTCTTTCTGATACATACCCCCTCATGATGTCATCTATCTTCTACTCTGTTACTCCCCTAATCTTACTCTTACACTCCAGGGACATGGTTCACATGGCAGGGAAATTTGGGATTCACTATCCTTATACTCATTTGCATAGGATTGCCTACTAATGCTTGGTTACATCTCTCAGACTGAGCTTCCCCCTTAGCAACCACTACTCAGTTGCCATGTTGTCTTCAGCCTGCCATTCACCTGCATGGCAGATGAATATTTTGAATAAAGTACCTATTTGTGGCTTTTATTTTTTGTTTTAGGTTTTAGAGCAGACGCTTGCAAGCAGCTGACTACGCTTAAACATCAGAGATTGAGAAAAACATTTTTATTATTGTTGCAACGGATAAAAATGCCAATGGCCATATATTTGGCCATTGGCATGCTTCCTCAACTGAATGCATCCTTTATTTGGAGCTGTCATAGCTCTGTTTTGCTATTTGAAGAACGGTACTCAGTTGCCAACCGAGTACAGTTCTGCAAATAACACTACTCTTACTCGGACAGGTTAGTGTTTCCTGGATCATAATTTACCTCATTTGCATAGCTTTCAGCAGCAAATGAGGTAATTTGCATAAACTAACCCTGTCCGTGCAAGAGACGCTTTAGGAGCTCTCTTGCACATCCCTGCCGGCTGTTCCTGGATCACTTGGCAGACATGTTGGCTTGCTGAGTCTTACTCTACTCTTAGACTCCGTGCAAGCCTTCGTGAATCCGCCCTATATTTTCTGATGAAAAACATTTCCTTATTCAGAGCAGACACAATATGTCTGATGAGTTTTATTGTGTTATTAACTGTGAAATTCAGAACATAATATATTGGGAAATTATCATTTTTTGCATGCATGACTATCTTCATATCAATTAAAACATTTTTTTGAAAATTTAAATATAGTAACATTAGAAATGCAAATGTCTCAATTAAAACAAAATGTTCCTTAGCCTCCTATATCAAAAGTGTTCAAAGCATGCATTTCTAAACATCAGCAGATTTAATATTCTTTAAAGGAATAATGTTTTTTTCAATGTCTGTTATTAGTTTATGTATTTATTTACATTTGTTGACTGGGAGTATCCAACTGGACATAGGTCCATTTTCAGCGGAGGCCCGGGGAGAAAAGGTCCACAGTTAAAATAAACAGACAGTAGCTACATTGGATTACATTGCAATTAACAATTTAACATAGCAATTACTTACAACATATTTACAGTACATCGGCAGACAACTAGAATCTTTATCTATGAAGTAAATAACAGACATTAACAAATGTTACATTAAGAAGTTCCTGCTGTATAATAAGTACTAGGCTTATGAGCATCTGAGCTTACTATAATCAAGGTAGTTAGTGGAGTGGATAGAAAGGTAGTGGTTGGATGGGGTGGGTGATATTAGAGGGAGTTGCAAGGGCATAGCCAGCATGTTTTTAGGTGCGCTTTTAGTAAAGTTTTGAAGTGGGTGCATGATGGTATGGAGGTAATTGTGGGTGGGATTATTATTATTAGGATTATTTAATCAAAGTAGTTGGAGACCACTGTCAATTATCTGTGAAACCATGACATTAGTTACAAGAAAGCATAAATACATTTAAACATTGTTACTCTTTCTTTTTATCCATGGTGGTGCAGCGGAAGCATTGTTGTCTCACAGCAAGACGTTCTCCCAATCGATTCTTGGCTGGAGTGCGGGGAGTGCCTTCTGTGTGGAGTCTGCATGTCCTCCCCGTGGTTGGGTGGGTGTTCGAAAGGCATCCATAAATGGACGCGGCTCGCTGAAGGTTAAACATCGACCTGGCACCTCGGCGTTCATCAAAATCTACTGCCAATCATTAGCAGACCAGAGTTCTGCTGTGGTGACCTTTAACCGGGAAAAGTCAAAAGGCAACAACAACAACTCTTTCTTTTTATTACAACTGGTATTCAGTTTACTTCTTTATTATTTTGTTCCCAGGATAGGTATAGCTGCCTTCATTATTAGATGTCATGAGCTAATGTTAATGACAATATTTTCTGAAATGCTTCAAAATTTCTTCAACTTTATTGTCCAAGTTGTCAAGTTTCAATTTTTCTTTGAAATTGCCTTTTTGCATATTCCTCCTACTTTCTCACTGCAATTTTATTCCAATTAATCAATAATTAATATGTGGTTATAGGTTGTACAGTATTTACATAATGCTTACATATAACATTTGCAGTTAGACCATGAAGACTATACCCACGTAAGCTAACAAAAACACACGTGGGTAAATACTGCATAACACATACCCCCATACCATGTCTAACATTTAAGTTTGTTTAAATTGTTTGCATCTTTTTATCTCATATTCTGTATATTTCATAGGTCCATGTGTATTTAGAAACTAGTTCCCTAAAGTCTGTGGGGTGCTACAGTTATCACTTAATGGCATAATATATTTTATTAATTCAGTTATTTAGCTGAAATACCAGACTAGAGGCTTCTGAGTTTCTAAGAAACCATAAGTTGCCTGTTTTTCTGCTTATTTATACTATGTATTGCACTTTTTATTGCCTGCTGCCTATCTTTATACTGTATTTATTTTCTGTGTACTAAACTACCCTGGTATAGTGCAATTGCCTGTTACACTGTGCCAGTAAAATCAAATTTTATTGCTGTGTTCACTTTTTAGCAAGCTTTGTTGTTGCTTCCACTGTTTAAGTATTTACTGGTATTTTTTCACTGTTTTAAAGCTATCTGCTCTGCCTGCTCTGGTTTTCCCACCAATTAGTACTTAATTAACTGATCTGTTAACTGTTTAAATTATTCTTAAGAGCCTCATGGCTGATTTTCTGCTGTTTTTAAAACATTTTCAGTGTCTCACTGCTATTTTTCTGCTTGTTAAATCTTCTCTAGTGTTTCCCACTAAACTTAGGGTAGCTAGCAGCTGTAGCATAGTCTAGATCTAGGCCTGCTGTTTCTGGAACTGTTTGTAGTGGTTTGTTTGCTCTGAGCATGTTTTGTAGGCCATCTTGGATTGAAATGGGCCTATCTGCACTTTTGTGAGAGAACTGTGTTTGATTGGCACCTGGCTGGTAAAGGGAGGCCAATGTAGGGCTTGGAATATGCATCTTCAGTGATCCTTTCAAATTTTGTTAGAGTTTTTTTTTTCAAGTTTTAGCTTCTGGTAGTTAGGCCCTGCATCTGAGTAAGTATCTGCTTGTTTGTGAACTGTGCAGCACCGTGCAGTACCACGCAATTGTGCGCCAAAGGTGGACAGTTAAATTTAACAAATTTTCCCCATAAAACCGGGGTAGAAATATCCATTTGCCAAGCTCCCCTGTGTTCATTTCTGAAAAGCCATCTGTAGTGACAACCATCTTCAACCTAGCATTATGGACTGTTGGCTATCCTTGTTTCTCCTGCCAGCCTTGTTGACTTGGGTCTCTTGAGGCAGTGTAGCAATTACCTCATGTACACAGACAACCCTCTGCTCTCTCTCTAATTCAAAACAGTAACACAGAGAAGGTTGTCAACTCACCCATGACATATTCACATAGTACCACTACTCATACACATAGTACGCATCAAACACGTAAATCCACATAAGTGGAGGTTCTCTAGAAAAACTTACCAAAACACCAGAAACCTTCAAAACACAAGTCTACTACAGCTAACACAGTCTCCACAGCACCCATAACACATAGCAACACCAGTTTGTCACCCACCAAGCCCGTAAGGCATAACATTCAAAAAACAAGTTTTCTTGCCATTGGAGACTCAATAGTGAGACACACAAATGTCATACTCACCAAGTGGGACAAGGAGAAAGTCATGGTCAGCTGTCTGTCCAGTGCCAGGATTAACAAAATCATGCATTAAGTCAGGCCTGTCAGCAACAAGTACCGTTATGACTCTGTCATAGTTCATGTTGGTGTGAATAACCTGAGATGTACCTCACTGGGCTATTTGAAGAGAGACATGTTTGAGCTCTATGAGGATGTGTCCCAGGCAGGTATGTCCTTAGCCGTGAGCAGCATACTACCCTCACCTAGAATGATGCCACAGTATAAACAAAAAATGATTAATTTCAATAAATGACTTAGTTTTTGGTGTCATTCCATGGAGATCCAGTTCCTGTCTGCCTGGGAAGCCATGGTCGACAAACCTCGCTGCTTTGCCAGAGGTGGTTTATACCTGACACCCCTAGGCTTTTGGTTGCTGGCAAAGGCTCTTGCCTCCCTCATAGTGCATTTTTTAGGCAAGGTTTTGAAAATAACATTACCAATGTGAAATTAACCAATCAGAACAAAATTAGGGTCATGCTGCTAAATGCTAGGAGCTTAAACCAAAATCTGCACTTCTTGGAAGAACGTCTATCACTAGAAGACGTAGATGTCTGTGCAGTCACAGAAACCTGGTTTAAGGCCTCATAGCGTACCCTGTCCCTGCAAGGCTACAATGCCTTCCACACCTTTAGACCACAAAATGAATATGTTAAAACCAAAGGAGGTGGTGTTTCAATCTATATAGATTAGTCTAGTTAGACTGGACAACTCCATGGAGTTACTCCAGATCAAGGTTACAGTGGGTAAGACCTCCATTCATGTCCTAGCCAGTTATAGATCCCCCTCCATGGGTCACGACACCCATGTAGCTTACTTAACCAAACTGAAGACAATCCAAATTTTACCAAACACACTGGTTATGGGGGACCTCAATTATCCCACCATCAACTGGGAAACCTACTCTAGCCCAAACTTGCTAGCACAAAAGTTCCTTGACTTTGTGAATTCAAATGCCCTGGAGCAAATTGTCCATACCCCGACAAGAGGAAAAAACATTACAGATCTAGTCCTCACCAACATGTCAAACAGGTGCACTGCTGCAACTGTTGGATCCTCATTAGTAAAAACTGACCACAAATTAGTCACCTTCGAACTGACACTAACACTATAACTCACAATTGGTGAAATCAGACTAAAAAAAACCTTCGCCAAGGCAAACTAGATTCTTCTAGGTGAAGGTAAAAATTAATTCCAAGCCCCACCCCAAGTAGGTAACTATGTCGAAGCTTACACTAAAACCCTGTACAATCACTTGAATAAGTGTATAAACTAGGCTGTACCAGACAGAATCAAAGCCAGAGCCCCAAGTAAAATCAAGCTGCCAGCATTAACAAACTCTACAAAAAATGGAAAAAGTTGCTGTCCAAGAAAACAAAGACAAGGACCCAACAATGGAAAAGCACCCTCCACAGCCTTAACAGGCAAATAAGACAACTTGTCAAATCCTCCTTTGAGAGAACCTAGCAAGTACTGCCAAGGATAACCATAAGGCCTTTTACAGCTATGTATGTTGCCTAAAGGGTAGGACCCAAGCATGTGCAGAACTGATGGCCAATGGTATCACATTCACTGACCGGACAGAGACAGTGAACCTGCTAGCAGATAGGTTTGGAGAAAATTTCACTCCCTTATCCCCTCCTAACATACAACAAACCCTCCCCCAAACTTCCCCAATCTTGCATATCTGAAGAGAAGGTCCTCAAAGCCCTGTCCAAGGCAAAGAACATGGCCTCTGTGGGACCAGATAATATCCCAGACTGTCTTCTAAACAGGCTAAAACATGAACTAGCATCACCACTAAGTACCCTTTTCAATCATAGCCTAACCACAGGCTTTGTTCCTGTGGAATGGAGAACAGCTACAGTTATTCCCCTCTACAAAGGTGGCCTAGCAACAGACTCAGGGAATTACAGATGCATAAGCCTGACCAGCCTTATCTGTAAGGCCATGGAATGTATCATTATGGACCTCATAAATAAAGACATAGGTGACCTCCAAACCCTGGATCCTATCCAATGGAGCTTCATGAAGGGCAGATTATGCCTGTTAAATCTGGTGGATTTTTTGGAAAGTGTGACCAAGGCCACTAATGAGGGTAGATATGTGCACACAGCATACCTCCACTTGGCAAAGTCTTTCAACATAATCCCACATTCAGGCATTATGGATAAACTTAGCAAACTGAATGCAAACCCCTTTGTTATAAGATGGGTAGCCAAGTGGCTCAAAAACCAGAAACACACTATCATAGTGGCTGACTCCACATTAGTCATCAGACCTGTTACCAGCGGGTTCCACAGGGGTCAGTGCTGGGCCCCTTACTGTTTGGTATATACTTCTTAGAAGTTCAGGTCAATACTAAAGGGTTGTGACTGACCAAGTCTGCAGACAACTGCAAACTAGGTGCAATCATTGAATCCCCAAATGATTTCAATATACTCCAGGATGGCCTCACACAGACCAGCGACTGGTGTATTAGTCACGGTCTCAAAATGAATGAAAAGAAATGCATTATCATTCCCTTCAGTGCAAACAATGTCCCTTCACTCTATCAAATCAATAACAATTGAAGTGGTAAGGGACCTGGGATCACAGGTTGACCGTGACCTTAACTTTGACCATCATGTGTCTACCATTGTAAGGAATGCTTTTCATGTAACTCACTTGATTAGTAAAGACATCACCTTGAGAGCAAAAGAAGTTATAACCCTCTCATACTCAGCACTTATCTGGCCCATAATTGAGTATAATGCCCCATTCAGTATGTACCGTACTAAGTAAGCATCTAGAACAATTAGAGAGACCTCAGAGGTTTCTAACAAAGAAGATCAAGGACCTCCAGCATGTGCCTTACATGGACTGCCTTACATCCCTGTCACTATACTCCATATTGTATAGAACTTCTTAGGGGAGACATGCCTGGCCTACAGAGCAATCCAAGACCCAAACCTGCATATCCATAAATCAAATGGGTCTAGGGCTACCCATTCCAGGGAATTAAATATGGCCTGTGACTTAAATTGGACATGCTGAAGGACAGAGTTATCTCCCAGCAACTGCCACATCTTTGGGACAGGCTACCAATTCATGTGAAACAGAACACATCATTGACACTGTTCAAGAGGAACCTGGATGACTGGATGAGGCGCCATAAATTCTTACCGAGGATAGTGCCCACAACCCTCCTGGACATGGGCAGTCATCACTAAATGCAATCTTGGGTATTGACTAGTACTTCTACGGTATTACATTAGGTTGAAAAGGCTAGCCTATTATTCTTCTATGATCCTATGATGCTATTTAACTGTGCAGCTGAACTGGCTCCTTATAAGATACAGAAGATAGCAACAAATTTATCATAAAAAGTATATGTGCTGCTGTCTGTAAGTTTTTAGAAGTGTAATTCTTACACAGCATATTTTTACGTTGCATATAATTTTGAGCAAATTGTATTATTTGCTTAAAGTCAATTTTATCATTGACAATATATGATGCATTTTCTTTTTGATGTACAGCAGACTGTGATAGTAGGAGTAGTCAGAAATGATTTTTCATAAGGTAAAATAATAACCTTGGGTATCTGAAACCACTACATTTATTTTTCGGAGAGGAGGTTTTCTTGATTTTTTTGTAAAACATTGCAGTGCTTGCTGCATTCTTATTTCAACAGAAATGTTATAGAAACAGGCTAGCACTATGTTACTAAATGTGTTATCTCAAATGACTGATTTACAGACATGTCTTTTGGGATGAGCCAGTGTATGTGCTATGCGTTGCCTCTTTGCCAAGGCCAAGGCATACTGAGCATGCCTCCTTCTGCCAGTTGGGGCAGGCTCAGGTTGTTCCTCCTCCGAGTCATGCTGTGCCTGTGCAGGCCTTGGCAATGGTGGGGGGCTGTTTGGCCCTGCCCCCTGCTGTTCCTGCTGCAGCTGTTTTCACAGGATCATATTGTGTAGCATGGCACATACCATGACAATTTGGGTACATGTAGTTGGTGAGTATTGCAAGGCTCCACCAGATGTGTCCAGGCAATGGAACCATGACTTGAGCATTCCAAACACACACTCTATTACACTTCGTGTTTGTGCGTGTGCCTCATTATGGTGTTCTTGTTCAGGTGTGTGTGCATTTCTGATCGGTGTCATCAGCCACGGCTCCAGTGCGTATCCAGCATCCCCCACTAAGTGACCGTCAGGGATGTCCCCATTGGCAAATGTCTGGTACAGCTGCGACAGATGCCAGATATGGGAATCATGGTAGCTTCCAGGGCAGCCAGCACATACATTCAGTATTATGCCCTGTGCATCACACACAACCTAGCAGTTGATGGAGTGGAAGCCCTTGCTGTTGATGTAGGCCCTACCCCGCTCACCGGCTGGTGCTTTGATGTGTATGTGTATGCAGTCAATTGCACCCACTACCTCAGGGTATTCTGCTATTTGATGGAAAAGATGCATGTTGCTGGCCAATACCTCATGGGAATTGGGGAAATATACATGATCCCAGACATGTGCTGACATGGCATTCAGGAACTGGTGCAGTACCCTGGATGCTAATGCCTGTGAAATCCCCCATCATATCACCTTTGGAAGGTACCTGTTGCTAGTATTCTTAGGCCAACACATACCTTGGTTTTCACTGAGATGGGTTCCCCTCTGTTGGTTCTGTGTGTAAGGCGTGGCCTGCACAGCTCAACAATTTGCTGCAGGAGATCTCTGTCCACTCTATAGTGCTCCATTATCTCCAGCTCATGTAGCCCTTGGTAGGTTACCCTGGGTCTGTACACTCTTCTCCGTCTCCTCACTGTGGGTTGCTCAGCAGCATTCGCAATGGCACCACCCTCAGCATCTTGCACATGTCACCTTATAATAGCAATGGCAGCCCCTAACATTTTTTTGTCTCAGTTAAGCTTTTTAAGTTTACACTTCTCTTTGTAGACTGCAGTGTTGCAGTGTTTCTGAGAAAAACATGGGGGAATGTTGTTTACAGAGTTTTAAGTGCTGTGCTGGGATAGGCTAGTGTGCTGCCTGTGTAATTGATTGATTCTGATTGATTTCACCTGGCAGCTCTGCTAGTTCTCCTTGGTTAACTTCCTACTACTTCCTTTCCTTCCTTTTCCCATTTCTGTTTCCACAGGGGGCAGCGCTGCACAAACAAGTGCAAACACGTGTACACGAGCGCACACGCAGCACACAGCCTTACACAGGCTTACACGGGCTTAGGTGGGTGCACAATCATGCATACACGCTTAGACAGCCTTACACAGGCTTACACAGGTGCACACATGTGCACACAGGCTTAGACCGGTTTACAGGCGTGCACACGCGTGCACACAGTGTAAGCAGCTTTGCAAGAAACTTCAGTGACAGCCACGGCGTACACCTTCAGTTTCTGAGTTTCAGTTTAGACAACTGTAGCCACACCTCTTCCAGTCCTGAGTACCTCATAGCAAACATGCCACTCTGCTCCAATAAGCTTACAGTCTTTCTGATACATACCCCCTCATGATGTCATCTATCTTCTACTCTGTTACTCCCCTAATCTTACTCTTACACTCCAGGGACATGGTTCACATGGCAGGGAAATTTGGGATTCACTATCCTTATACTCATTTGCATAGGATTGCCTACTAATGCTTGGTTACATCTCTCAGACTGAGCTTCCCCCTTAGCAACCACTACTCAGTTGCCATGTTGTCTTCAGCCTGCCATTCACCTGCATGGCAGATGAATATTTTGAATAAAATACCTATTTGTGGCTTTTATTTTTTGTTTTTAGGGTTTTTAGAGCGCCGCACGTTTGCGCAGCGCTGGACTACGCTTAAACATCAGAGATTGAGAAAAAACATTTTTTTATTATTTTTGCAACGGATAAAAATGCCAATGGCCATATATTTGGCCATTGGCATGCTTCCTCAACTGAATGCATCCTTTATTTGGAGCTGTCATAGCTCTGTTTTGCTATTTGAAGAACGGTACTCAGTTGCCAACCGAGTACATTTCTGCAAATAACACTACTCTTACTCGGACAGGTTAGTGTTTCCTGGATCACAAATTTACCTCATTTGCATAGCTTTCAGCAGCAAATGAGGTAATTTGCATAAACTAACCCTGTCCGTGCAAGAGACGTTTTAGGAGCTCTCTTGCACATCCCTGCCGGCTGTTCCTGGATCACTTGGCAGACATGTTGGCTTGCTGGAGTCTTACTCTACTCTTAGACTCCGTGCAAGCCTTCGTGAATCCGGCCCTATATATTTTCTGATGAAAAACATTTCCTTATTCAGAGCAGACACAATATGTCTGATGAGTTTTATTGTGTTATTAACTGTGAAATTCAGAACATAATATATTGGGAAATTATCATTTTTTGCATGCATGACTATCTTCATATCAATTAAAACATTTTTTTGAAAATTTAAATATAGTAACATTAGAAATGCAAATGTCTCAATTAAAACAAAATGTTCCTTAGCCTCCTATATCAAAAGTGTTCAAAGCATGCATTTCTAAACATCAGCAGATTTAATATTCTTTAAAGGAATAATGTTTTTTTCAATGTCTGTTATTAGTTTATGTATTTATTTACATTTGTTGACTGGGAGTATCCAACTGGACATAGGTCCATTTTCAGCGGAGGCCCGGGGAGAAAAGGTCCACAGTTAAAATAAACAGACAGTAGCTACATTGGATTACATTGCAATTAACAATTTAACATAGCAATTACTTACAACATATTTACAGTACATCGGCAGACAACTAGAATCTTTATCTATGAAGTAAATAACAGACATTAACAAATGTTACATTAAGAAGTTCCTGCTGTATAATAAGTACTAGGCTTATGAGCATCTGAGCTTACTATAATCAAGGTAGTTAGTGGAGTGGATAGAAAGGTAGTGGTTGGATGGGGTGGGTGATATTAGAGGGAGTTGCAAGGGCATAGCCAGCATGTTTTTAGGTGCGCTTTTAGTAAAGTTTTGAAGTGGGTGCATGATGGTATGGAGGTAATTGTGGGTGGGATTATTATTATTAGGATTATTTAATCAAAGTAGTTGGAGACCACTGTCAATTATCTGTGAAACCATGACATTAGTTACAAGAAAGCATAAATACATTTAAACATTGTTACTCTTTCTTTTTATCCATGGTGGTGCAGCGGTAGCATTGTTGTCTCACAGCAAGAGGTTCTCCCGTTCGATTCTCGGCTGGAGTGCGGGGAGTGCCTTCTGTGTGGAGTCTGCATGTCCTCCCCGTGGTTGGGTGGGTGTTCGAAAGGCATCCATAAATGGACGTGCCTTCGTTGAAGGTTAAACATCGACCTGGCACCTCGGCGTTCATCAAAATCTACTGCCAATCATTAGCAGACCAGAGTTCTGTTGTGGTGACCTTTAACCGGGAAAAGCCAAAAGGCAACAACAACAACTCTTTCTTTTTATTATAACTGGTATTCAGTTTACTTCTTTATTATTTTGTTCCCAGGATAGGTATAGCTGCCTTCATTATTAGATGTCATGAGCTAATGTTAATGACAATATTTTCTGAAATGCTTCAAAATTTCTTCAACTTTATTGTCCAAGTTGTCAAGTTTCAATTTTTCTTTGAAATTGCCTTTTTGCATATTCCTCCTACTTTCTCACTGCAATTTTATTCCAATTAATCAATAATTAATATGTGGTTATAGGTTGTACAGTATTTACATAATGCTTACATATAACATTTGCAGTTAGACCATGAAGACTATACCCACGTAATCTAACAAAAACACACGTGGGTAAATACTGCATAACACATACCCCCATACCATGTCTAACATTTAAGTTTGTTTAAATTGTTTGCATCTTTTTATCTCATATTCTGTATATTTCATAGGTCCATGTGTATTTAGAAACTAGTTCCCTAAAGTCTGTGGGGTACTACAGTTATCACTTAATGGCATAATATATTTTATTAATTTAGTTATTTAGCTGAAATACCAGACTAGAGGCTTCTGAGTTTCTAAGAAACCATAAGTTGCCTGTTTTTCTGCTTATTTATACTATGTATTGCACTTTTTATTGCCTGCTGCCTATCTTTATACTGTATTTATTTTCTGTGTACTAAACTACCCTGGTATAGTGCAATTGCCTGCTACACTGTGCCTGTAAAATCAAATTTTATTGCTGTGTTTACTTTTTAGCAAGCTTTGTTGTTGCTTCCACTGTTTAAGTATTTACTGGTATTTTTTTCACTGTTTTAAAGCTATCTGCTCTGCCTGCTCTGGTTTTCCCACCAATTAGTACTTAATTAACTGATCTGTTAACTGTTTAAATTATTCTTAAGGGCCTCATGGCTGATTTTCTGCTGTTTTTAAAACATTTTCAGAGTCTCACTGCTATTTTTCTGCTTGTTAAATCTTCTCTAGTGTTTCCCACTAAACTTAGGGTAGCTAGCAGCTGTAGCATAGTCCAGATGCAGGCCTGCTGTTTCCTGGAACTGTTTGTAGTAGTTTGTTTGCTCTGAGCATGTTTTGTAGGCCATCTTGGATTGAAATGGGCCTATCTGCACTTTTGTGAGAGAACTGTGTTTGACTGGCACCTGGCTGGTAAAGGGAGGCCAATGTAGGGCTTGGAATATGCATCTTCAGTGATCCTTTCAAATTTTGTTAGAGTTTTTTTTTCAAGTTTTAGCTTCTGGTAGTTAGGCCCTGCATCTGCGTAAGTATCTGCTTGTTTGTGAACTGTGCAGCACCGTGCAGTACCACGCAATTGTGCGCCAAAGGTGGACAGTTAAATTTAACAAATTTTCCCCATAAAACCGGGGTAGAAATATCCATTTGCCAAGCTCCCCTGTGTTCATTTCTGAAAAGCCACCTGAAATGACAACCATCTTCAACCTAGCATTATGGACTGTTGGCTATCCTTGTTTCTCCTGCCAGCCTTGTTGACTTGGGTCTCTTGAGGCAGTGTAGCAATTACCTCATGTACACAGACAACCCTCTGCTCTCTCTCTAATTCAAAACAGTAACACAGAGAAGGTTGTCAACTCACCCATGACATATTCACATAGTACCACTACTCATACACATAGTACGCATCAAACACGTAAATCCACATAAGTGGAGGTTCTCTAGAAAAACTTACCAAAACACCAGAGACCTTCAAAACACAAGTCTACTACGGCTAACACAGTCTCCACAGCACCCATAACACATAGCAACACCAGTTTGTCATCCACCAAGCCCATAAGGCATAACATTCAAAAAACAAGTTTTCTTGCCATTGGAGACTCAATAGTGAGACACACAAATGTCATACTCACCAAGTGGGACAAGGAGAAAGTCATGGTCAGCTGTCTGTCCAGTGCCAGGATTAACAAAATCATGCATTAAGTCAGGTCTGTCAGCAACAAGTACCGTTATGACTCTGTCATAGTTCATGTTGGTGTGAATGACCTGAGATGTACCTCACTGGGCTATTTGAAGAGAGACATGTTTGAGCTCTCTGAGGATGTGTCCCAGGCAGGTATGTCCTTAGCCGTGAGCAGCATACTACCCTCACCTAGAATGATGCCACAGTATAAACAAAAAATGATTGATTTCAATAAATGACTTAGTTTTTGGTGTCATTCCATGGGGATCCAGTTCCTGTCTGCCTGGGAAGCCATGGTCGACAAACCTCGCTGCTTTGCCAGAGGTGGCTTATACCTGACACCCCTAGGCTTTTGGTTGCTGGCAAAGGCTCTTGCCTCCCTCATAGTGCATTTTTTAGGCAAGGTTTTGAAAATAACATTACCAATGTGAAATTAACCAATCAGAACAAAATTAGGGTCATGCTGCTAAATGCTAGGAGCTTAAACCAAAATCTGCACTTCTTGGAAGAACATCTGTCACTAGAAGATGTAGATGTCTGTGCAGTCACAGAAACCTGGTTTAAGGCCTCATAGAGTACCCTGTCCCTGCGAGGCTACAATGCCTTCCACACCTTTAGACCACAAAATGAATATGTTAAAACCAAAGGAGGTGGTGTTTCAATCTATATAGATTAGTCTAGTTAAACTGGACAACTCCATGGAGTTACTCCAGGTCCAGGTTACAGTGGATAAGACCTCCATTCATGTCCTAGCCAGTTATAGATCCCCCTCCATGGGTCACGACACCCATGTAGCTTACTTAACCAAACTGAAGACAATCCAAATTTTACCAAACACATTGGTTAAGGGGGATTTCAATTATCCCACCATCAATTGGGAAACCTACTCTAGCCTAAACTTGCTAGCACAAAAGTTTGACTTTGTGAATTCAAATGCCCTGGAGCAAATTGTCCATACCCAGACAAGAGGAAAAAACATTACAGATGTAGTCCTCACCAACATGTCAAACAGGTGCACTGCTGCAACTGTTGGATCCTCATTAGTAAAAACTGACCACAAATTTGTCATCTTCGAACTGACACTAACACCAGAACTCACAATGGGTGAATCAGACTAAAAAAAACCTTCGCCAAGGCAAACTATATTCTTCTAGGTGAAGGTAAAAATTAATTCCAAGCCCTACCCCAAGTAGGTAACTATGTCGAAGCTTACACTAAAACCCTGTACAATCACTTGAATAAGTGTATAAACTAGGCTGTACCAGACAGAATCAAAGCCAGAGCCCCAAGTAAAATCAAGCTGCCAGCATCAACAAACTCTACAAAAAATGGAAAAAGTTGCTGTCCAAGAAAACAAAGACAAGGACCCAACAATGGAAAAGCACCCTCCACAGCCTTAACAGGCAAATAAGACAACTTGTCAAATCCTCCTTTGAGAGAACCTAGCAAGTACTGCCAAGGATAACCATAAGGCCTTTTACAGCTATGTATGTTGCCTAAAGGGTAGGACCCAAGCATGTGCAGAACTGATGGCCAATGGTATCACATTCACTGACCGGACAGAGACAGTGAACCTGCTAGCAGATAGGTTTGGAGAAAATTTCACTCCCTTATCCCCTCCTAACATACAACAAACCCTCCCCCAAACTTCCCCAATCTTGCATATCTGAAGAGAAGGTCCTCAAAGCCCTGTCCAAGGCAAAGAACATGGCCTCTGTGGGACCAGATAATATCCCAGACTGTCTTCTAAACAGGCTAAAACATGAACTAGCATCACCACTAAGTACCCTTTTCAATCATAGCCTAACCACAGGCTTTGTTCCTGTGGAATGGAGAACAGCTACAGTTATTCCCCTCCACAAAGGTGGCCTAGCAACAGACTCAGGGAATTACAGATGCATAAGCCTGACCAGCCTTATCTGTAAGGCCATGGAATGTATCATTATGGACCTCATAAATAAAGACATAGGTGACCTCCAAACCCTGGATCCTATCCAATGGAGCTTCATGAAGGGCAGATCATGCCTGTTAAATCTGGTGGATTTTTTTGAAAGTGTGACCAAGGCCACTAATGAGGGTAGATATGTGCACACAGCATACCTCCACTTGGCAAAGTCTTTCAACATAATCCCACATTCAGGCATTATGGATAAACTTAGCAAACTGAATGCAAACCCCTTTGTTATAAGATGGGTAGCCAAGTGGCTCAAAAACCAGAAACACACTATCATAGTGGCTGACTCCACATTAGTCATCAGACCTGTTACCAGCGGGTTCCACAGGGGTCAGTGCTGGGCCCTCTACTGTTTGATATATACTTCTTAGAAGTTCAGGTCAAAACTAATGGGTTGTGACTGACCAAGTCTGCAGACAACTGCAAACTTGGTGCAATCATTGAATCCCCAAATGATTTCAATATACTCCAGGATGGCCTCACACAGACCAGCGACTGGTGTATTAGTCACGGTCTCAAAATGAATGAAAAGAAATGCATTATCATTCCCTTCAGTGCAAACAATGTCCCTTCACTCTATCAAATCAATAACAATTGAAGTGGTAAGGGACCTGGGATCACAGGTTGACCGTGACCTTAACTTTGACCATCATGTGTCTACCATTGTAAGGAATGCTTTTCATGTAACTCACTTGATTAGTAAAGACATCACCTTGAGAGCAAAAGAAGTTATAACCCTCTCATACTCGGCACTTATCTGGCCCATAATTGAGTATAATGCCCCATTCAGTATGTACCGTACTAAGTAAGCATCTAGAACAATTAGAGAGACCTCAGAGGTTTCTAACAAAGAAGATCAAGGACCTCCAGCATGTGCCTTACATGGACTGCCTTACATCCCTGTCACTATACTCCATATTGTATAGAACTTCTTAGGGGAGACATGCCTGGCCTACAGAGCAATCCAAGACCCAAACCTGCATATCCATAAATCAAATGGGTCTAGGGCTACCCATTCCAGGGAATTAAATATGGCCTGTGACTTAAATTGGACATGCTGAAGGACAGAGTTATCTCCCAGCAACTGCCACATCTTTGGGACAGGCTACCAATTCATGTGAAACAGAACACATCATTGACACTGTTCAAGAGGAACCTGGATGACTGGATGAGGCGCCATAAATTCTTACCGAGGATAGTGCCCACAACCCTCCTGGACATGGGCAGTCATCACTAAATGCAATCTTGGGTATTGACTAGTACTTCTACGGTATTACATTAGGTTGAAAAGGCTAGCCTATTATTCTTCTATGATCCTATGATGCTATTTAACTGTGCAGCTGAACTGGCTCCTTATAAGATACAGAAGATAGCAACAAATTTATCATAAAAAGTATATGTGCTGCTGTCTGTAAGTTTTTAGAAGTGTAATTCTTACACAGCATATTTTTACGTTGCATATAATTTGGAGCAAATTGTATTATTTGCTTAAAGTCAATTTTATCATTGACAATATATGATGTATTTTCTTTATGATGTACAGCAGACTGTGATAGTAGGAGTAGTCAGAAATGATTTTTCATAAGGTAAAATAATAACCTTGGGTATCTGAAACCACTACATTTATTTTTCGGAGAGGAGGTTTTCTTGATTTTTTTGTAAAACATTGCAGTGCTTGCTGCATTCTTATTTCAACAGAAATGTTATAGAAACAGGCTAGCACTATGTTACTAAATGTGTTATCTCAAATGACTGATTTACAGACATGTCTTTTGGGAACAAGACAGTGCAAAATGAATGCACTGAAAACAGCTTTCTGGAAAATAAGAGTTTCCCCTTTTCTCCACTGTTGTGTGACAGTAGTAAGTGGGTTAGTATTACTTCATTACTTTTCGAAGACAGTAGTAGGTGGCCTTGCCTATTAGTTTTGAAGAAAGTGGTAGGCAGATTTGTTGAAAGGCTAGTCTGAGCAGAAAGGTAAAATTAGAAAAATGGTGCTATCAATGTCAGCTGATTAGATTTTTTTCTAAATATGAACTAGTGATATATCCTAGGTTATGCTAAACAGAAAATGCAACATGTTTTGCTCACATTGGTTTGGATTAATGCTACAGCTGAATAATTTAATATTACCAAGATAAGATCATACAGCAGTTTGGGAAGGACTACGTATTTAATAAGGGAAAGTTTGTCTCAAGAGAGAAAAGGTTACTTACTCTGTAAAAAAAGTTGTAGGTGTTGTCAAACTTTGCTCACTATGAGTTCTACTGCTTGAGGCAGGAAGAATAAAATAAGTTCCATCTGTAATTCAAGATCTCTGTGTTGTGTAGCATTAGAAACGGGGTGTAGTTTTGGGTGAGTTAGCTTAAGTTACACAATTTGCTGCAATTTATTTGTGGCATCAGAGTTGTTTTTTTTTTTTTTTCATATTCATGCTGAGGAGGCTAAGATTCATCCCCTTCCAAAGTGAGTTGATGGATTCTAGGGTGATAAGATATTTGTTAGAATGGAGGAGAAGTATATTGACATTGATATTATTATTATTATTATTATTATTATTATTATTATTATTATTTATTTATTTATTTATTTATTTATTTATTTTTGCAAAAACGTTTGGAGAAAAAACACTCATCTCTGTGGTACATAACGTGTATTCTCTGTAGTACTGTAGATATCTAACATATTTACCTTGTAGATATCTAACATATTTACTTTGTGTAGTATAGTCACATCTTTCAGTTTGATTAGTTTAATTTTTCATTCGTGTGCCTCTCAACCATCTGACCTGCATGCCTGCCATTAATCACATCTGTTAACTCCCCTTATGGGGTAAGAACTAATCTCAGAGGGTAGATTTCATCAAGATGGCTACTGGGGGATTTTCTATATTATTGGCCCTAACTTCTCCACTGATAACTAATGTACATGATAACTGAAATGTAAGCCAGCTGTGTCTTCCATGGTGTATGTGGTTGCTCTGACATATTGTCAATAAAGCCTACCACATGAACGTTGCTTGGCAAAGTCAAGTGTACATCTTCACTCTGTATACTGAAGGACAATCTATATACTTGCATGCTATACACCTTCTCTCCAGTAGGGGGTGGAATTGGTGCAGACAAGATAACCTCTGTTACCCTCAGGATGGATTAGCTAGGTTGGCCAATCGAGTCTACCTTTTTTAACACCACCAAGGTTTGCCACAGAACTTTAGGTCATCTGGGTCATAGCCAGGCTTTATTTATGAGTATCACAATGCCTGAAGTAATTTGCTAGGTGTGCATGTGGTGGTGATGGTTGCACTGGTGCAATGCAGCATAGAATGGCGCTTGCCTTTTTCAGTAAAAGGAATGAAAAATAATGGGAAGACGAAATAAACTGTCGCAGTTAAATTTGCCTATTAAAATGAACTGCTTGCCAACATTCAGAATACAAGCATACAGGTCCTGTATAATATTAGATCTTACATGACATCTCATTTTACCCACTAGGTCTATAATAACTGTCTATTTGTTGTGTTAGTAGCACAGTTATGTCATTGGTAAGGTGTAGGTCCCAGAATGATTAAATTAATTACAGCAATTGATTGTATTTTGGGTTGTACTGCTCTATTCCCTCACTGAGCATGACTCAAAGCTCACACAATAAAGCAAGAAGAATGCAGATTTGTAAAACTAATAGCTGGAGTAACAGGTGTTCTAGAAATACTCGAGATGGTCTGTAGAGGCCCACCACAGTGCAAACGTTGTAAGGAAAGAACCACAGACAGTACAGGTTATTAAATCAAAGTGGAATGACGAGTTTTTATACAGCACAGCGTGAAGCAATTCAAAGATTTATAAACTATCTGTCTATCTATCTATAATAAATTTAAAAAGACAGCTGCTGTAAAATGTTGAAAACTATGCAGAGTATTGTATAAAGCAATTAAAACTGCTATAGTTGTTTTGAATAAAAAAGCATCTGAGTTAACTGTATGACCATGATACTGCTCTACAAATAATGCTGAAATGAAAACAGCACTTGCTTTTTAATTACTCACAAGTGCCTTAGACTGCCCATGACAACACCTTTCTGTAGCTTAATTGTCAAAAAGTACTAGCATGACTTTATTAACAAGGAGTTTATGTAGCTGTCAAATAAGTCAGAATCACGTCACTGGATGAAAAAAAAATATTGTCAGTGCCAGGGGCAGTTTACTTTACGTACATCTGTATTAGTTCCCTAAGAAGTGGCTAATCTCAAAAGCATGCAGTGATAATTCAAACAGCACAGACGTGGCTAATTCCCCTGACAAATGAGAAATGGTGAGCAGTTTTAATTAGTTTGCTTGGCTGAAGGAAAGGTCGTAAGGATGACTTTTGTGATTAAACCAGAGCTAGATTCGGAAGAGCTGTTTATGCTGTGTGATTTTTTTGTGTGTTTGAATTGATGCAGTTTTAATTTTGTTTATTTCAAATTCTGTTTGGAGATTTGTCCCCCTTCCTCATGTGTGCTTAACTTAACCCTGCCACTGTCCCCTAACCCCAACCTTATACACTAGCCTACAAGAAACCCTTTCCCTAACGATACTACTATGCAAGACACACTTCACAAACACCATTACACCCACACAAAACGATGACACTATCCCTTACTCTAACCCTCACCCACAAACACTCACCTTCCCATCCTTAATGCTGAAATGTTAGGTATGTCAGTCGCTCTGGCATTACAGAACCCATTTACTATAATGTCAAACAGATTGCACACACTAAAGGAGCAGACAGAGTTGTTCAAAATCTCCTGCAATTGACAAGCAGGTATTTCGATCAAAGCACACCACAGTAAACTCTGCTTACATAAAGTGCATTCATCAGAGTACTCTGCAGCTAAATATATATGCATATGTGTGTGTGTGTGTGTGTGTGTGTGTGTGTGTGTGTGTGTGTGTGTGTGTGTGTGTGTGTGTGTGTGTGTGTGTGTGTGTGTGTGTGTGTGTGTGTGTGTGTGAGTATTCCTTATCTCTGTATCTGAGTCTCTCCCCAAGTGGCAGTTCAGCAGCTATTAAGTCTTTTGCTTGATTGCCAAATGGTTGTTTGTATTTGTCCACAGTATAATACCACATCATGACACTTTCTAGGATCAGTGGTTTCATTAGATCACTGCATTTATTTTATTTGTTTATTCTTTTTCTCAGAATTGTTGAGCATGATAGGTTCATAGTTTCAAGGGTGTTTACTAGGCTAAGGACCACAAGGGCCTTTTTAAACCTAGCCACACATCCCAAATCATTTACAAGCAGGGTTCTGGGATATGAACCATTTGCAGGCTGCCTGTGTCCATTAGGTACATAGCTGCCAAACCAGGGACCAGGGATAAATTTCCTGTTCCCCATCCAATTGTCCAAGTAACACTTGAATTGGGTTAGGGAGGAATTCTGTTTTACATGGATGGGGATTCTGTTCCAGAGATGAAGTAGTATCTGGGATACATACTTGTCTATCCAGCAGTTCCTACTTATATCACAGGCAAGGTTTAAGTCTTTAGAATGGGTAATTATGGCATTGTTTGATTTGTGGATATTCATGAGGTCCATCAGAGTGGAATCTGACAATGCCCTGTATGCCAAGCATAGATCTCCCTTCAACAGCCTGTAGTAGACAGGGATAGGGCCTTGAGGTGGTCTGCGTAGGACATGTTACTTACATTCGTTTAGTGAGGAACCTCTATGGTTGTTCAAATTGTTGCTTATGCCTGGTTAGGTAAATACCAAAGCATTGTACTCAATGATAGGTCTGATGAATGCCAAATACAGTGGAACGACGAGTTCCTTGGACCTAGATGCCATAACTTTGTTTATATATTTTATGTATAATATTTTTAACAATTGTTCTGGAGCTTTTCTCCCCGGGCTTCTGCTGAAAACAGACAGCTATATCCAGTTGGATCTCCCGGGAAAACAAATGTAACATAAATAAATAAATAATAAATAAAATAAAACAGGTTGCACAACATAGAATGATTTGCTCACTACTGTAGACATGTGATGGTCAAAGGCTAGATTACTATCTGTGAGTGTCCCTAAGTCCTTGACTACTGGGTCAACTCTAAGGGGTGTGATGTCAATATGATAGTTACCAGGTGTGGATGACTTCTCAAAAGATACTATTATGCATTTCTTGGCATTTAGTTTTAGTCTATGGCTGTGACACCAGTTTTATGTCCATGTTAGCACTTCCTGGAGAACATTTGTGACTGTGGGGTTTCAGTAACAGCTCTTAATTTGCAATCATCTGCTAATTTAGCCAGCCAGCATCTATTGACATTGGCGTTGACTTCAGAAAAGTAAATGCCAGAAAAGGAGCAGTCCCAGGATGAATCCCTGAGGGATTCCACTTGTGACTGGCCTCTTTGTAGAGGTGGACTCCCCAATTCTTAGTTCCTGGATCCTATCTGTGACCTAGTTGGCTATCCACTAGGTGACATAAGGATTTGTACTTAACCTCTTGAGTTTGTCAACAATGCCTGAGTGGGGTATTGTGTCAAATGCCTTGGCCAGCTCAAGGTAGGCAATGTGAACCATTTTGCTCTTATCCATTGTGTTGGTGACCTTCTCAAAGTCCACCATGCTGAGCAGGCATGATCTACCCTTGACAAATTCAAACTGGGTTGGGTCCAGTGTCTGGAGGTTTACTATATCATTATTGATCATTTCCATGATAATTGCTTCCATGGCTTTACATATGAGACTAGTGAGACTTATGGGTCTGTAGTTTCCAGGGTCTGTAGACTGCCCACCTTTGTGCAGAGGGATGATTGTAGCTATTCGCTATTCATGAGGCATGAAGCCTGTTGGGTGGCTGCGGTTAATAGCAATTTTAGAGGTCCCGATAGGTCATGTTTCATGCTATTTAGAAGGCATCCTGGGATATTGTCTGGGCTCATTGATACAGTGTTCTTGGCCTTAGAAAGAGCATTAAGGACCTGTTCCCTAGTGATAGCAGGGGGAGTTATATTTGATGGTATTTCCTGATGGAAGGTTGAAGGGAAGATTCAGACTGAAGGGAAGATTGGATGTGAATTTTTTGGCCAGTAGGTTTTCTATATCTTCTGGCTCAGTATAGGTGGCTCCATTTACAATGAGTTTTGCACACAATTGTGTATTGCCTTTGAGGTTGCAGACATGGCTAAAGAATGCCTGTAATTATCTTTGGCCAGGGAGGCCAAATTTACTTCAGATTTGGTTTTGATAGCCTTTTATTTCTTCTGAGCTGTTTGTTTAGTTTGATGGGTGCTGTACCTCCTAATTTTTGCCATGCTTGTCTTCCTTCTGTTATACAGAATATTGATTTTGTGATTTCGCCACGGTGGCTTGTTATCTGAGTTAGCTCTGTACTTCTTCATGGTGGGTACAGCTGCCTCTATGCAGCTATTAACATGCTTGTGTAGGGTTTCTTTGAACAGTTCTGCAAAGTCAGCAATGTTCTCAGGGTTTATGGGGGCTTGACATTTTCGCCAGGTTATCACTTAATAGCAGGAGGTTAGACTTATAGTAGTTCCTAAATATTCCAGTTTAGCTGGGGGTCCAGGTTTTATTTTACTTCAAAGGAGACCATTTTGGGATCTGACCTTACCAGGGAAGACATTACACTATGGGATGTGCAGCAGTTTTCAGTGTTAATTAGGATCAGATCCAGTATGGTTGCACCCCTGGTTGGTGTATGGACAATCTGGTCCAGGGAGCTTGTGTTTACAAAATCTAGGAATCTCTATATCTGTACATTTGCTGTCGTACAGGATTCCCAATTAATACTGAGGTAATTAAAGTCGCCCTTGAATATGGTATTGGGTTGGATGCTGAGTGTTTTCAATAAGTAAAATAAATAGTATGGGTTTCCTGGGTCATAGAGGGGGACCTAAAGCTTGCAGGGAAGTGGTATTGGATTTTGCCTATGGTGATTTGAACATGGAGAAGGTCAAGTGCATTTTCCTGTTTTCCTAGCCTGGAGGTATACTTATTTTTGATGTAAATCGAGATATGTCCAACTTTAGTCCCTGTCTGTGTGGTAGCTAGTCTAAATGTGTAGAAGGCACTATAATATTGAACTGTTGATGTGCTCTCTGTGGCTTTAAACCATATCTCAGTGACTGCACAGATGTCAGCATTATCTATGGTGAAGACAGCTTTTAGGAAGTGGAGGTTTTTGTTTAGACTGAGCAGTAATACCTTTACATTTTCTTGGTTTTAATTTGCTATGTTGGAAATACTTTCAGTATGGCATTGCCTGAAAAAGGTACTATGGGAAGACAATGTTTTAGCTAATATTTAAAATCTATTTAAAAAATTCTAAAAAATTTAAAACCTAGATGGGAGAGGTGCAGACTATCCCTGGCAAAGCAGCATGGTCTGTTGACCATCACCTTCTATGCTGACAAATATTGCACCCCTTAGAATGACACCAGAACCTAAACCAATTATTAATGTCAGTCATCTTTTGTTCATATTGCGGTATCATTCTTGGAGAAGGTAAAATGTTGCTCAGTGCTAGGCTCATACCAGCCTGGGACACATATTCCAAGACCTCCATGATGGCTCTCTTCATATAACCTAGGGAGGTATGTCTCTGGTCATTTACACCCACATGGACTATGACTGAGTCATACTGGCACTTGTGGTCCAATGACCTGAGTGCGTGTATAATGTGCCAGATCCTAGCCCCTGATAAGCAACTAACTGTGACTTTCTCCTTACTCAGCCTGGTGAAATGCACATTAGTATGTCTCACAATGGAGTCTGAATGACCAGAATGTTGGACTGTGTGGTGGCTTGCCTTATGGGCTTAGAAGTAGAGTCGCCATGAGATGTGGCTGTATGTGTTGGTGTGGGTTTTGTTTTGAAAGAGTGCATTCAGGGCTGCTGAGGGTATTTAGGAGGTCTTTGGGGTTTAGGAAAGTTACAGTTAATAACCTGAGCATATGTTGGCCTATATATGTGCTTTGAATTGTATGTAGTGGGTGCAGTGTGTGTACTACTGACAGCCTTATCGACATTACTTTTATGTGAGACGTTTGCCTCCAGTGACATTATGTAAATATATCTCTCACATACCATATGAGTTTGGGAAATTAATAGGTTGTTAGTCAACATGAGGCACATTCCACATTGCCTCAGGATGCCCATATCCACCAAGCTGGAAATGGGGATAGTGGGAAAAATTCATATCCAGGGCAACAGACCCTTTTTTGTTGATTAGACACTTGGAGTCAGAATATAAATTAATGTCAGGAGTATCCGGTTTGGAACTCTGGGGGCAAGGCTTGTCACTGCAAATTAGTTGTTCCTGCGTGCAACTAGGTATTGGTGAAATTTCAATTGTCCTTTTACAGAAAATGTTACTCAAGGTGTCTGTGTCTATACAGGGCACTGTCAAATTCTTGAGAAGAAACTAATAAGTAGACACTGATGATTTATGGATGACGTATTTAGGAAGATATTCTAAAGTTAGAAACAAATCAAGCAGTGCTTACTGAAAACAAAGAATTAGCTTGTTAAGAATTATGAAAAGAGGGGAGTTGTATGAATGGCTATGGCCTGGATTCTACTAGTGTTGGTCTCACCACAGTTTCACTCTGTTGGGATACAATACTCCTTTGCTTCTTCTCTCACCAGAAGCAAAATATTAGCACTGATCCCAAGATGAGAAGCAGGCCACAGCCTGTTTGGTGATCTGCAGTCTTGTCCCAGATGCTGCAAGGGTCTTTAGGCATGTTGTAGCCTTTTCCTGGTAGATGCCTTGAATAGCAACCAGACAAATAGGGAATGTCAAGCACAGACACTCACTGCTCAACCAGAAACACTCAGGAATCAATGCACTCTGCTCCTTCTGTCTCCAGAAGCAACATTTAAGCACAAATTCCATGCTGGCACCTATGAAGCAGTATTAGGCTTTCCGGTGATCAGCAGTCTCCAAGAAATAATGTCCCTATGCTCCTTTTCTCACCAACAACAAAAATGAAGCACTAATCCTAAGATGACTAGTGAGAGGCAGAATGTGTGCTCTCCAATAATTAGTGATCTTGGAGTAGATGTTGCAGACTTTAAAGGTAAGATGGAAAATGGTTAATACCCTAAGAGATGCACTACTCACTAAGCAGTTATATATGAAAGAGGGTATAAGTTAAGCTTTAGCTATCTACGTGGAGAGCCACTAATTTTAAAAGAGCAAGATAGATTGAAAGGGGTGAGCACTTTGTATTAGGATTCTGTGGAATACAGTTGGATGGCCAATACATTTAAAAAGTTGAAGGGGAATAATTTCACAAAAATGATAATTTTGTGCTTATTCACAACAGCCAATTAAGGGGGAGAGGGAAGGAGAAATGAGGTCAAATTAACATAAGGTGTGGGCAACTAGAAAGACAACTGAGTTTAAAAACACAACAGCACCAGGATGAGAGGATACGAAAAATTTAACTTCTGTGGGACTCACAAGAGACACAGATCTGTGGTCTCTTTTCTAGTTTAAGTATGCAATTAAAAGCAAAATACAAGTAAAACACAGTGTAAATAAAACAAACCACAATATACAAAACAGAAGAAGGCAATAAAATAATACAAAATACAAGAAACCAAACTAACCTTTCCCCTCGCAGCAAGTTTTAGCAGAGTGTGGGTGAACTTTTCCTTACTTGAGATTCCTTTCCATTTTTTATTTTTTGTTTGGTTATTTCTCTTTTAGCAGGGCCTACTTTGTATAAGCATCATTTTTTCTAGCCAAATTATTTGTCTGTTTAGTAGCATAGAAATGTAAAGGCAGTCCAATGATTTGCAAAGTACAACTGATTTTCAAAACAGAGAAGCATTGGGAGTATTAAATGCCATCCACAGATTGGTTAAACTATTCTTGTACAAGCCATAGCTTTTCACTGTGGATCTGATGGTCAATGGCATTGTTGTGAGTCCTCCCATATGATTATTAGGCTTAGCTGCTTGTTTTCTGGTATTCCTTGTCTATCTCCCATGAGTTAATGCATTCCCATAGGCAGTGCTTTTTACTAATCTATAGTGAATATTGGATGTTACATCTCTGCCCCATTTTTCATTTTTGTCCAGATTCTGCAGTAGGTCGATTCATATCATTATACCTTCTGACAGATCTGAAACAAGCACAGTAAAGAGTAATTGGCCAATAATTGGTCCCTCTTGTACACTATTTAACAACATCCGTTCCCTTAATAGAATAACCCTTCAGTATCATCCTCTGAGTCCACCTTTCCAGCTACTGTACTATGCATTTCAGTATTTTTCCAACTCTAAACTTTAAATTTACTTCATAGTTTCATAGTATAGTACTAGGCTATCTGCCCTGGGGCATTTGTAAGCCTAGCCATAGTGATGTGCCTTTTGCCACCCCATGAAATAGTACAAAAATCTACAGAATAAATCTAGAATACTGTGCCTCTGTCTAGTAGTGACACAATGAAGGTCCCCTTATATAATAGAATTAGTTTACTGTGCCCCTGTCTAGCAGTGACACAGATGTGACCCCTGGGGTAAACTTACGATCTCCCATCCACTCATCAAGATTTCTCTTGAAGAGAGTCAGTGAGGGGCTCTGCCTAATACAAACTGGGATCCTGTTCCAAAGCATGGGAAGCCTCTGGGTTATGAATCTATCCCTCCAGCATGTCCTATTCATACTTGTGCCGAGGTTTAAGTCTTTAGCTCTCGTGGTCCTGATGGATTTGGATTTTTTGAGGTGGAGCATGTCAGATCCTGATTGGACATGGCCTTGTACATCAGGCAGAGATCACCTCTGAGCAGGCGGTATGCTACTGAATAGAGCTGAAGTTTCTTTAGTCTGGCGGAATAAGACATATGTTGGAGACCCTTGATCCTTTTGGTGAGGTACTTTTGTGGTCTCTCCAGCTGTTGCAAGTGCCGGGTGAGGTACATACCAAATGGGGCATTGTACTCAATCATGGGTCTGATGAGGGAGGAATATAGGGGTACAATGACATCCTTGGATCTGGATGTGAATCCCTTCATGATGAGGTGTGCAAGGTAGAATGTTTTTCTAACCACTTTGGCAACGTGGGTGTCAAATGAGAGGTCGCTGTCTACTTGGGTCCCTAGGTCTCTGATTACTTTTCCATACTCAGTGGGTTGCTGTCTATGTGATAATTTGTGGGTACTTTGTTTTTTCCAAAAGGGATGACTATACATTTTTTGGCATTTTGTTTAAGGCCGTGACTACGGCACCAGTTGTCCGTTTCAGTGAGGCCTTTTTGTAGAATGTGTGTGCCTGCTGGTGTATCGACTATGGTGCCTAGTTTGCAGTCATCTGCGAACTTTGTCAGCCACAGCCCTCCCATGTTTGCTTTAACATCTGAGAAATAAATGCCGAACAAGAGGGGTCCCAGGACAGATCCCTGTGGGACACCACTTGTGACTGGCTTTGAGTCTGACATTGCTCCAGCGATTTTAACTTTATGGGTTCTGTCCTTTAGCCAGTTTGCAACCCATCTAGTGACATAAGGGTTTACTTTTAAGCTGTTTAGCTTATTTATGATGCCTGAGTGGGGTATTGTGTCGAAGGCCTTAGCCAAGTCCAAGTATGCTGTATGGACTGCTTTGTCCTCATCAATGGCTCTAGTGACTGTTTCGAAAAAGTCAACCAGGTTTAAAAGGCAGGATCTGCCCTTTACAAAGCCGAACTGGGTGGGGTTAAGTGTCTGTAGGTCCCCTATGTCTCTGTTTATGAGTTCCATAATGATTCTTCCCATAACTTTGCAGACCAGGCTAGTTAAGCTTATGGGGCGGTAGTTTCCAGGGTCTGTAGAGGCACCCCCCCCTTGTGGAGTGGGACCACTGTTGCTGTACGCCAGTGTTCAGGTACATATCCCGAAGTAAGGCTAAGGTTAAATAGCATTTTTATGTGTGGGTTTAGCTCCTCTTGGAGTTCACGTAACACGCACCCCGGGATACCGTCAGGTCCCATTGATGCTGTGTTTTTTGCTTTGTTTAGGGCGGTTCTCACTTGGACATCTGAGATGACAGGGAGATTACATTCAGCTGGGATAAGTATTTCTTCTTTTGGGGGTGAAGGAGGCGAGAAATTTGCACTTAACCTGTCAGCCAGAATGTTAGCAATATCTGTGGGTTCACTGTATTTTTTGTTGTTGTGAACCAACTCTGAGCATATCTGAGGGTTTCCACCCAGGTTTCTAACATAGCTGAAGAAGGCTTTGTGGTTATCTTTAGTGTCCTTAGCAATTTTTCTCTCAAAGTTTGCCTTGGATGTTTTTATGAGAGAACGTAGCTTTCTGCTAATGTTGATCAGAGATGTCTTCCCTTCATGGGATTTCGCTCTGACGTGCAGTAGCTTCCTTCTTTTGTTATACAATTTGTTTATGGCTGAGGTCCACCAGAGAGGATGCTTACATTTGGTGGAGAGGGACTTGGATTTGTTTGGGATTGCATGATCCATGCATTCTTGGAGATGTCCATAGAAAGCATTTGTGAAGGATTCTGCATTGTGGGATGTGGTATCCACTGGGACAGTGGGCTTAAAGGATACCATCTCAGTCTTAAGAAGAGTGAAGTCTGCTTTTGAGATGTTTTTCACTGTGGTCTTTTGTGCTGGGGGTGGAGGTGGGATATGTATATCCAAGGTGATTAGTTTGTGGTCAGATCTCACTAGTGAGGGGTATACTTCTGGTGTGGAGCATTTTGTCCCCATGTTTGTGATGATCAGGTCTAGTACATTATCTCCCCTAGTGGGAGAGGTGACTAGTTGTTCCAGTGCATTTGAATTTATGAATTCCAGGAACCTTTGGGCTAGGGTATTAGGGCTAGAATAATGTACCCAATCTATGTTTGGGTAGTTGAAGTCTCCCAGTATGATGGTATTTTGTGATACATTCATATCCTCCAATGTCTTCAGGAAGGCTGAGTAGGGTTCTTGAGATTGGGAGGGTGGTCTGTAACATGCTACCAGTTGTATAGCAGTTTTGCCTATGGTTAGTTGCACCTGTATGGTCTCTGATGCTTCATGTGTTGCTACTAACCTGGAGGTGTGGGTGTCCTTTATGAATATGGACACTCCCCCTCCCTTTGTGGTTCGGCCTGGGTTTTGGGGCTGAAAAGCATGATACGAGGTATAGCCTGGTAGTGCTGTGGTGCTCTCAGGAGCCTTGAACCAGGTTTCAGTTACTGCACATACATCGATGTTCTCCATGCTGAGGAGTGCATCAAGTGCCTGCATCTTGAGATTTAGACTTCTGGCGTTGAGCAGCATTACCCTTAGTTTTTTTCCATTTTTGTTTTCTAAGGAGGTGGGTTTGTCTTTTGAGCCTTGCCTAAAAAAGGCACTATGGGGGTGGCAAGAGCCTTAGCCAATATCCGGAAGCCCAGTGGTGACAGGTGTAAGCCATCCCTTGTGAAGCAGCGTGGCTTGTCCAACATATCATCCCAGGCAGACAGACATTGGATCCCCTTAGAATGACACCAGTACTTGAGCCAATTGTTAAAGCTGATCATCTTGTTTTTGTATTGTGGTATCATTCTTGGTGAGGGCAAGATGCTGCTCAGGGTCAGGGTCATACACAGATCTGTGGTCTCTTTCCTAGTTTAAGTATGCAATTAAAAGCAAAATACAAGTAAAACACAGTGTAAATAAAACAAATCACAATATACAAAACAGAAGAAGGCAATAAAATAATACAAAATACAAGAAACCAAACTAACCTTTCCCCTCGCAGCCTTTCTGACCTTATGTGTGTTAGTGTTTGTATGGTTTGCATTGCTCTATTACACATCTCTGCATTTAACTTTGATTTTAAGCTCTTTATTTAAGGTTTGATCACTTCTATTTTATATTTTATTCTAGTATTACATTTGTTTTGTTTTAAGTTTTCTGTTCTGTTGGAGTTTTAAGAGTTCTTGGCTAGGATCAGTTAAAAAAGTTACCAAAGAATTCCTTTGCAAACTGTGAATAGCATTAGTTAAGTAGGGGAGGAGCTGAGAGACAGCATTGCTCTTTTATTTAGAAATATCTGTAGCTAGCTGGAGTGTTTGTGTGGTCTGCTTTGCTATGAGTATCATTCATCTCTGCATTTAATTTTGATTTGAAGCTCTCTATTTAAGGTTTGATCACTTCTATTTTGTATCTTATTCTAGTATTACATTTGTTTTGTTTTAAGTTTCCTGTTCTGTTGGAGTTTTAAGAGTTATTGGCTAGGGTCATTTAAAAAAATTTACCAAAGAATTCCTTTGCAGACTGTGAATAGTATCAATTAAGTAGTGGGAGGAGCTGAAAGACAGCATTGCTCTTTTATTTAGAGTCGTTAGCTGATAGCACACTGATGTCCCACTCACTAGGTTGACTAAAGAGAAAATAATAGTCAGCTGCCCGTCAGGTGCCAGGATCCACCACATAACACACACCCTCAGGTCCCTCAACAACAGGTACAAAAATGACTCTGTGTTTGTACATGTGGGTGTGAATGACCTGAGATGTACCTCCCTGGACTACATAAAAAGAGATATGGAGGAGCTGTCATATTATGTAGCCCAGGCGAGTATGACCCTAGCCCTGAGCAGCATCCTACCATCACCCAGAATGATACCACAGTACAAGCAGAAAAAGATTGACTTCAACAATTGGCTAAGTTTCTGGTGTCATTCTAAGAGGATCCAGTATCTGTCTGCCTGGGATGACATGATTGACAGACCTTGATGCTTTGCCAGAGATGGCCTGCATCTGTCACCCCTAGGCTTCTGGATACTGGCCAAGGCTCTTGCCACCTCTATAGTGCCTTTTTTAGGTGGTGTTCCAAAGACCAAATTACCACCATGACAGCTACAAACAAATACAATCTGAGGGTCATCCTGCTCAATGCTAGAAGTCTAAATCTCAAAATGCACTCACTTGAAGCACACCTTAAAATGGAGAACATCGACATTTGTGCTGTAACAGAGACCTGGTTCAAGGAGTAGATAGCACCCCTGCCCTACCAGGCTATAACTCATTCCACACCTTTTGGCCCCAGAACTTGGACCTAAGCTCCAAAGGCAGTGGTGTTTCCATATTCATAAAGGATGTGCACACCATCAGACTGGTAGCCAACATAACGTATCAGAGATACTTCAGGCACAGCTAACATTGGGTGAGACAGAGATTCAGGTCGTAGCCTGCTATAGGTCCCTAACCATGTCCCAAGACTCACACTCCATGTTCCTAAACACCCTGCAGAATATTAGGGTCCAACCTAGCACTCTCATACCGGGGGACTTCAACTACCCCTCCATTAACTGAGAAAACTACACATGTACCAATACACTTGCCCAACGTTTCCTGGAAATCATTAATTCCAATGCCCTGGACCACATCATTCTTACCCCCACTGGAGGAAGCAATATCCTTGACCTGGTCATTACTAACATGGGCGACCATTGTTGTACACCAATAGCCAACTCCTCCCAGGTTAGATCCGACCACAAACTAATCACCTTGGAAATCCACATCCCTACACCCCCCCCCCCCACAAAGGTAACCACCATGAAAAACCTCTCCAAAGCTAACTTTGGGCTCCTAAAAACAGAGGTGGCTAACTTCACGGCACCCATGCAAATGGAGAATAGTTGCATGACTGCCGAATCATACACCAATGCATTTTAAAAATACGTACACAAATGCATGGATCTCCCCATTACCAATACCCTCTCCTCCTCCAAAAAAAGGAAGCCAGTCTAGTGGTCCCCTGTCATAAACAAACTCTACAACAGAAGGAGGAAACTGATGCGGAATAAGGTGAAGTCCCAAGACTGGAACAACTCCCTTATCAGCCTCAACAAAAAGTTGAGATCCTTCATCAAATCCTCTAAAGCTAGCTATGAAAACAGAATTGCAGCAGATAGTAAAGACAACCACAAGGCCTTCTATAGTTATGTAAAGAATCTCCATGGCAAATATCCAGATTTGCTCTGAACTACTGCACAATGGTACCTCCTATACCGAGCCAGCAAATATTGCCAATATACTAGCCGACTAATTTAGTGTCAACTTTACACCTCTCCCCCCGAAAGGACCAATCACAATGCCAGTAGATTGCCAGGCACCCAGTATTACTGCTGCACAGGCTAAAACAGCTCTGTCCAAGGCCAAGAATACAGCATCTATAGGACCTGACAATATCCCTGGCTGTGTTCTACATGAACTACAGAGTGAACTGGCACCTCACCTGTGTACCCTGTTCAATCACAGTCTCAGCTCAGGCTTTGTACCCTACTGAATGGCGCACTGCTACAGTCATCCCTCTCCACAAAAGAGGGGCAACTACAGACTCTGGGAACTATCACCCCATTAGTCTGGTGAGTCTGATATGCAAAGCTATGGAATGCATCATCATGGACCTAATAAAACAAGAATATAGGGAATCTCTAAACTGTGGATCCCACACAGTTTGGTTCTGTGAAGGGTAGATCATGCCTGCTCAACTTGGCCAACTTCTTTGAGTCAGTCACCAACTGTGGATGAAGGCAAGATGGTTCATACAGCCTACCTTGATCTGGCCAAGGCCTTTGATACCATTCCCCACTCAGGAATCATAAAAAAAATCACTAAGCTAGATATCAACCCCTATATTACTGGGTGAGCTGCAAACTGACTCACAGATAGAACCCACAGTGTGAAAGTAGATGACTCCAAGTCAGACTGCCAATCAGTCATGAGTGCAGTCCCACATGGTTTGTTCCTGGGTCCCCTCCTGTTTGGTATCTACTTCTCTAAAGTCCAGGTCAACACGAAGTGACTTTGGTTGACAAAATTCACAGATGATTGCAAGTTGGGAGCTATTATTAACTCCCCAAGTGATGTTGACATCCTACAGAAAGGTCTCACTGAGACCAACGATTGGTGTCAGAACAATGGCCTTAAGCTCAATGCCAAAAAATGTGTCATCATCTCCTTTGGGAAAAACCCAGTTCCCATGAATTACCACATCAATGGTAGTCCACTGAACACAAGAGGCGTTATAAGAGATCTGGGAACACAGGTTGACAGCAACCTCTCTTTTGACGACCACATTGCCACTGTGGTCAGAAAGTCCTTCTATGTGGCACATCTCATTACTAAGGGTTTTGCATCCAGGAAGAAAGAGGTCATTGTCTCCCTCTACTCTTCCCTCATTAGGCCAGTCATTGCGTACAATGCCCCATTTGGCATGTACCTCACTAGACACCTGCAACAACTGGAAAGGCCGCAAAAGTACCTCGCAAAGAGGATCCTAGGCTTTAAACACTTGTCCTATATGGACAGACTAAAAAAACTCCAACTATTCTCTGTCTTATATTGCCTGCTTAGAGATGATCTCTGCTTGACTTACAAAGCCATATCTGGCTCAGTTCTGTTAGAAATGCTACATCTAAAGAAATCCCAATCCCTGCGCACCACACATTCCAGAGACCTCAACCTCATTACCATAATCAACAGAACGTGCTGGAGGGAAGGTTCATAACCCAGAGACTGCCCATGCTATGGAATCAACTTCCCATACATGTCATACAGAGCACCTCACTGGCCCTCTTCAAGAGAAAACTTGATGAGTGGATGGGAAATAGAAAATTCACCCTGGGGATCACACCAGTGGCTCTACTCGACAGAGGCACTGGGAACTAATGTTGGGTGGCACAATGCCAGGGTAATCCTATGGGCTAGGCTTGTAAAGGCTCCAGGGCCATTAGCCTAGTAGACACCTATGAATCTATAAACCTATGAACCTAAGTGTTTGTGTGGTCTGCATCGCTCTGAGTATCACTCATCTCTGCATTTAATTTTGATTTGAAGCTCTTTATTTAAGATTTGATCACTTCTATTTCGTATCTTATTCTAGTATTAAATTTGTTTTGTTTTAAGTTTTCTGTTCTGTTGGAGTTTTAAGAGTTCCCCATCCCACTCCCCAGTCCTTGTTGTGTTCTTAAATTTGGTGGCTTTTGAGTTGCCCGCCCCTACTATAAATCTAATTTTGGACACTCCTCCCAGTCCCATCTCATCAGCTTATTCTACTGAGTAGAGAGAGATCTTTTGGGAAGGCTCAACCCCCCCCCCCTTAGTTTCTCAACCTTAAATTATCATGCTTCATCCCTTCCCACTCTTTATTCATTACTTTATTTGTGTTGTTTTTCTTCCTTATTACTTTATTTTGATTTTGGTGCCTGTTCTTAAAAGTACTTAATTGCATCTATTCTGCTGCATTTATTACTGCTTGTTAGTACCCCATGACCAAATTGTTACATTTATTACTGCTTTTGGTTACCCTAAGAGAGCTTTGGGACAGTTGTTTTTTTACAGAAAGTTTGTGGTCTAAACTCTGGGACAGAAAAATTACCTTTACATCCTTCTAAGTTGGAAGTTGCTTGTTGGAAAAGTACTTTAGCTCCTTTGGTCTAAAATTAGTTTAAGTTTTTGGTTTAAGTTTTCTGGGCAAGTCAGGCCAAGGCTTTTTTCACAGTAAGGCTGTGGGTCTGTGGTCTGGTTGGAGGTTTGAGGCTTCTGATTTGAGCCTCAGGCTTATGCTTGTTAAAAGGCTTATTATGCCTGCTTATTTAAACTGCTTCTTTCTGGGTGCACCTTGTTTGTTTGTTTGTACTAAGATAGACTAGATTGAATTGTTGAATCTAGCTTTTGTTTACTAAACTAACACTAATCTTTTTTTTAGTTTTTTTGGGAGCTGTCTACCCTGCACCAGGTTCAGGTTAGAACTTGTCTTGTCTGAGTGAAGACTGCAGGGCTCTGTTTTGAGCTTTTTTTTTTTTAATTTGTTTAAATCAGTTTTAAATTTGTTTGCTCTTGTACTATATAGTATTTAAGTGTGTACATCTGTTCTTGAAGTAAACATAGCTTAGTAAATATCTTTAATAGTGTGTACAGGTTTTGCTGTATTCAGATCTGTTTGTTTGATTCTTTTCTTTGTGTCTATCGCTACCTGTCCTGCTGTGTATCGTTGCCTGCACTTACAGGGAGGTAAGTAGTAACTGACTGGTCTGGGTGGGGAGACTGAGCTAAGAGCTCAGGGAACAAGGGTTGATTGCTCAAGTCCAGTGTTCTATTTTTACTTGTTTTTGTTTTTATTTAATTTAGCATTAGCATGTGTTTGTGTTTGTTTTTGTTTGCCCATTGCACACTGCCACTGTGCTTTGTTTTGAACCCTTTGCAAGGTATCTCAGTTTTTCTTTCTTTTCCTGTGTAAGTGAGACTGTGTCCCCACCACCCACACTGCAGATATTGATTTTATCCAGCCCTACCCACACCTATAGGTACTTTATCAGATAGTACCCACTCTCTTCTATCCTCTTCCCTCTCTTCTCTTCTACAGATTCTGATGGATGGGATGGACACTTTTCTTCTTCTGCTAGTCTGGTTGATATGGGCATCCTGAGTTAGTGTAGCAACTGCCTTATGTACACAGACAACCCTCTACTACTACCACCTAGAAACACAATATGTGAGAGATGAAATCATATTAAGAACCTAGAATCCTTGCTGTCTTAGTCACAAGCCAGTACATCTGGCACTGAGACGGTTGCCTGCACAAACACTATGAACACCACACCTCTAACACCACCCACATCTGTACAACACACTCCTACATATACGAGGGTTCTCAACAAAAACATACCTAAACGAAAGAGACCACCAAAGCAAAAACACACACGCACATCACAAGCCACAGCACCGAGTATCACACATAGTACACATGTCTGTGTCTCACAGCCTCTAAGGCCCAACCACAAACCCAACATACTAATCATAGTAGACTCTACCGTGAGACACACAGATGGGCCCATCACCAGGTTAGACAAGGAGAAAGGCACGTACATTGCTTGTCAGGTGCTAGAATCCAACATATCACTCACATACTCAAGTCTCTTAACAACAGGTACTGTTATGACTCTGTCATAATCCATGTTGGTGTGAATGACTTGAGATGTACCTCCCTGGACTATATGAAGGGAGACATGATTGAGCTCACTGACTATGTGTTCCAGGCTGGTATGTTCCTAGCCTTAAGCAGCATCCTACCACCACCCAGAATGATGCCCCAGTACAAACAGAAAATTATTAACTTTAACAACTGGCTTAGTTTCTGGTGTCATTCCAAGGGGATCTAGTACCTGACAACCTGGGAGGACTTGATTGACAGACCACAATGCTTTGCAGAGATGGCCTTCATCTGTTTCCCCTGAGCTTTAGGCTTCTAGCAAAGGCTCTTGCCTCCCCATAGTGCCTTTTTTAGGCAAAGTCATGAGCAGAAATTACCAACATGAGAAATTCTTATAAACAAAATGTTAAGGTCATGCTGCTAAATGCTAGGAATCTTAGCATGAAACTGCATTCATTGTAAGCATTCCTTGCCTTGGATGATGCTGACATTTGTACAGTCACTGAAACCTGGTTCAAAGCTGTGGAGAGCACCCTAACCTTACCAGGTTACTCATCCTACCATACTATCAGACCCCAAATGGAGGGCTACAAAGCCAAAGGAGGTGGAGTTTCAATATTTTTCAAAGATATACACACCTCCAGGCTAGTCAAATGGTATGATGCACAGGAGACACTCCAAGTGCAATTAACTATTGACAAAATGCCTATTCAAATCATAGCTAGCTACAGACTCCCAAACATGACTCAGGATGCCCACTCCACCTATCTGGACTTACTTGAACCCATCAAGATACAACCCTCTACCATGATCCTGGATGACTTTAACTACCCATCCATAGAGTGGAAGACCTATTCTAGCCCAAACATGATTGCCTAGAGATTCCTCGATTTCATCAATGCCATTGAATCAGCTGGTTGACACTCCTACAAGAGGTGAAAATATCCTGGACCTGGTCCTAACCAACATGAGTAGCCACTGTAGCACTACCACAGTGTCACCATCCTTGGTAAGATCCGAACATAAAGCGATCATTTTTGAAGTTTCCATCTCCCCTGACCCCCCCCCCATCAGGGTCAAACAAAAAAACTTTTCCAAAGCTGACTACAGTCACCTCAGAGCAGGTATAAGCAGCTTTACAGCCACCATCCCTTCAGTTGGAACTAGCACTAATGTCCAAGCCTACACCAAAAAACTATATGAGCACCTACATAGCTTTATGGACTCAGCAATACCTGACAGGACCAAATCATCTTCCTCAAAGAAGAGTAAACCTGTCTGGTGGACAGCAGCAATAAACAAACTCTATAATAGAAGGAAAAAAGTGTTGTCCAGGGCCAAGAAGGAGCAGGTGCCAAGTTGGAAGCAATCTCTCCTTTGTCTGAATAAGCAAATAAGGTCACTGGTTAAATCCTCTAAGGCTAATTTTGAATCCAAATTGGCCGCATCCACCAAGGACAATCACAAGACCTTCTTCACATATGTCCACAATCTCAAAGGGAGCACCTAAATCTGCTCTGAACTGGTGGTCAATAACACCACATACACAAACACCATAGATATAGCCAACCTGCTGGCGGACAGGTTCATTAAAAACTTCACCTCCCTGTCCCCCCCATCAGTAAACCAGGACATCCCCAGTACCTTCCCCTCCCCTCATCACCAGGGAGCAGGTCCTTAATGCCCTCTCAAAGTAAAAAAATACAGTCTCCATGGGACCCGATAACATCCCTGGCTGTATCCTACATGAACTCAGGCATGAGCTCTCAGCTCTATTAGACACCCTATTCAACCAAAGCCTGAGCACCAGCTTCATCCCAGCTGAATGGAGGACAGCAATTGTCATCCCTGTACACAAAGGTGGAGCATCCATTGACCCAGTCAATTATAGGCTCATCAGCCTAACTAACCTGATCTGTAAGGCCATGGAACACATTATTGTGGACTTTATAAACAAGGACATTGGCAATCTCCAAACGTTTGACCCCACCTAGTTTGGTTTTGTCAAAGGAAGATCATGCCTGTTAAACTTGGTTGACTTCTTGGAAACAGTCACCAAAGCCATGGGTGAGGGGAAGATGGTGCACACCATCTACCTAGACCTATCCAAAGCCTTTGACACTATTCCACACTCATGCATAATAGATAAACTCACCCAGTTAGGCATCAACCTATATGTTACCAAATGGGTAGCTAAATGGCTCACTGATAGAACCCACTCAGTCAAAGTAGGGGAAGCCACCTCTAATAGTAGACCACTAACGAGCTGTGTACCCCAAGGATAGGTCTTGGGGCCTCTGCTGTTTGGGGTATACTTTTCTGAGGTGCAAGCCAAAACCAGTGGTCTGTGGCTGACCAAGTTGGCGGATGACTACAAGCTGGGCACTGTCTTAAATTCCCCTAGTGATGTGAACATCCTCCAAGAGGGCCTTACCCAAACTAATGACTAGTGCCAGAAGCATGGCCTCAAACTGAATGCCAAGAAATGCATCTTTATCCCCTTTGGGGAAAATGTCATCCCCACTAATTATCAAATTAATAACAATGTACTAAGCATGCAATCAGTTGTGAAGGACATGGGCACCCAGGTTGATAGCAACCTGACTTTTGACTACCATGTTATCTCCATTGTACGGAAGGCTTTCTACATGGCCCACCTCATAAATAAGGGTATTTCATCCAGGAACAAGGAGGTCATGACATCCCTGTACTTCTCCCTTATCAGATCCATTATCGAGTACAGTGCCCCCTTCAGCATGTACCTTGCCAAGCACATGCAGCAGTTGGAGAGACCACAGAGGTTCCTGACCAGGAAAATTCAGGGTCTCAAACACCTATCCTATACACATAGGCTAAAAGCCCCGTCCCTCTACTCAGTCTCATATAGACTGCTCAGAGGTGATCTGTGTCTGGCATACAAGGCCATTTCAGACCCAGCGTTGATGGCGTTGCTGCATATCCATAAGACAAACTCCACTCGCGTAACCTGTATGCAAGGCCTTAACCTGGTTTGTGACATTAATAGAACTTGTTGGTGGGATAGATTTGTGTCCCAAAGACTCCCCCATCTGTGGAATAGACTCCCTCTCCATGTCAAGCAGAGTACCTCTCTAGCCCTCTTTAAGAAGAACTTGGACGACTGGATGAGAAACAGAAAATATACCCCTGGGATCTCACCTGTGTCCATACTGGGCAGGGGAAACAGGTGCTGACTTTGAGGGAACATGGGCGGAATTCTTGGCTAGGCTTATAAGGGTCTCCGGGCCAATAGCTTCTATCATCCTATGAACCTATGAGTGGTTGAGTGCCTTAAAGAAAGTGATGTAGATGACATCAGCAAATGTACTTTTATACAATGGTACTTTAACTGTCATAAGATTGGGTCTGGTTGAGTTGGTAGCTTCTTCTGGATAGCAGTCTATACTTATTTGTGTCCTATTAGCTACAATACAAAAATACCAACAACTTTTCCATAAAATGTATATTGGGGTTGGGGGTTGATATAATGGTTAAGATAGTCACCTCAGATACAAAAAGTACAGGATTTGTTTCTCAGCACAGAGGTATTGGTTAAGCTTAATCTATTAGAGCCGAGTACACCTCCAGGTGTTTCTGCAGTTACCTCCTACTGTGTGTCTAGGCATGAATATTACTTGTTCATATTAGCATTAATAATTCTAAAAGCATGCTATGTACAAGGTATCAGAATAATTTATCTTGAAGCATACATGATGGGAAACACTTGATTACAGATATCTGATCACTGTCAATGAGTATTTGTTTGAAATGGAAAGTAATAACTTCATTTTTTAAAGGCTCAAGCCACACCCACTGGGAGTTAAAGGTACACATTCAAAAAAGCTATACTGGAAGAAATGAGTTAAATGGGCACAAGGACAACTAACCCAGAACTTGCATATGAAGCTATGCAAATTATTTCCTTCAGTTTTCTTGTTATTAAGCTTAGATTGAGTGGCCTATAGTATCCAGAGTTGGTTGTGATGTAGCCTGCCATGTACATGGACAAACACAGTTGTTGCCTTTTTCCAATCCTGTATCATCTTTTGGCTGGTCATTGAGATATTCAACAGCTCCATTGCAGGATTCACCAGAACCTTGACCAAGTTTTTGAGGAGTTTGTGGGTTATGGTGACCTATTTTGTTAAGTTGTCACTGCGATATTCAAAGGCTCTACTGGAGGCTTCACCAGAACCTTGACATACTTTTGAGGAGTTTGGGAGTTTCGAAGACCTGTTTTGGTAAGCTCATATTCTTTTGGATTTACTCTATTCATCTGTGTCAACCTCTCTTCATTCTTCCCCTCCTTTATTCCCAAGTTGGCTCCTACCTTGTTTTCCTGGGAATGTGGAATCAAAGAAGATATCAATATCGTGTTTTTCAATCTGTCTCCTATTGTTGCCCTTCCTTGACAATCCATTTGACTGGATCTTTCACTTCTATTCTCCTTTTTGCTCTGACTCTGAAATACATTTAGTCCTGGTCAGCTATTCCTTCTGTATGTATATTTTCCACTTTGGGTACACTGATCTATAATGTCATTTTTTTCTACTAGTTTCTTTATATTGCAATTTGTCTTTATCATCTCCCTTCTTCCTTTCTGTACACTTTGTCCTTCTCAGTTATTTCCTTTGTGACCACTTTTTCAACCATGAGGCATTCTATCCTACTCGTCTGCCTGGTCTTTCCTATCATCTTTGTCTGACTTATTTCCTTCACTCCATGCCTTAATCTCATCCATAGATCATTTCCATCTACTGCTTTCTGCTGTTATACCTGATACAACTCTTAGTTCATGTGCCACATGCCTTCTGCCTATATTCTACCATACTGTAGCATCATTACCACTTGCAAGCGATGTCTTTTGGAGTTCTCTAACTCCTTCTGCCTTGCTAAGTACTATGTCTAACCCTCTGCTATTCCAACACAATGAACGTATGTATGCATGCATTCAAGGACAAAGCATAGTCAGCCGCCTAGCTCTAGAGTGAAGTTAGTTTACTTAGTTTGCCATTAATGTGTAAAGTTTTTCATGTGACCTAGTAATATTAATACTTTATTTAGCTGTGATTCTGGAATTCTTCACTTGTCTTCAGCATTCTATAACCATTTCCTTTTTTTTTTTGTTTAATCTCTGACTGTTCTAAGAAGTGCATATCTCATTCATTTGTTGTATTGTAGATGATCAACTATTTCTTTGTAAAACTTTGTCCATTTCTCGTTTATGCATATCATAGCTTATCCCTTATTTTAACTCACCTTATTTAATTTCTAATATTGTCTTTTCTTTTTCTTTTTCTTCTCCATAAACCTAATTCTACACATTTCCTATTCAATTTCAATGCAAATAAGCTTTTATTGCATTAATGTCCAATGGTTAGGACACAGGATTATGGGTCTGAGGTGTTGACAAGCTGCTTCCTGCATTCCAGGGTACTGGGTTTGATTCTTTCCACCTCCATTTGCATACCATGTTTTTAAATCGCTTAGCCAAGCAGTGCCTCAGTATTGCCCCTGAAAAGGTACACTTGTGTCCAGTGGCCTTATGTAGTTCACAAAGGTATAAAGTAAATAGATAATGTAAATAGCACATACAAAACACCCTCTGTTGTATAGCTAAAGGGGGTGAGAGTGCAGACAAAAAAATGCAAAGGCAAAGCCATACTGTAACTAAATAATGCATTATTTATGTATGTCTTAAGGCTGAAAAGGGTTTGTGTGCCAGCTTATTTAACTTACTAAGTTATCAAATAAAATAAATACAATGTGTATATGTATTTAGTTATGATTTGATTATTAAGATATCTAGCAGGATTGAAGCCCAGTTTATGCTAGTCCATAATCATGTCAGACAGAAAAGATATTTGACACAGGTAACACTAAGATGACAGAAACCATACTGTAACTGCTGTCAATAATAATATGTTTTGGCATGATGTTTTAGCAAGAGTACATTCAAGAGGTCAGAATTTCTTAAATATCATCTTCCTGTTCTATCCTGGATACACTGATAGCCCCGTTTGCTTCAGACAGATTCAGGTCCCTCATATTTTCTTTCTTTTCCCTTCACGTGGCTTTATTCCTTGTATAACCCACTCTCCTTCCTCCTTCCTTCCTTCATTCTTTTGTTTTCTTTTGTGTCCCAGAAGGGTGGCATACAGTACCTAGTCAAAAGGAATAGTTTAAATATAACCAGAAACAGAAACAATCAAGAAAGCTAAAAACATGTTCTGTTCGCAGATGGGGTTTCAAGGACAGTCTTACCTAGTTCTCCCTCAGTGACTTATACAGTGGACCTAGTCTAAAAGCAAAACTAATCTGCTCTACATTTGATTCTTTTAATTTTTCTTCTAATATAAACTTATAAAATAGTAATAATTGTGGAAGTAGGCCTTATGGAGGCTACAAAGTCTGTTAGATGGCTGTCAGAAATGTGGTATGGTAATTTTCTAAGGGTGTTTTCATATAAGAGATCATTTCACTTGTCAGTCCACTATGGTGAGATATGCCATTACTTGTCACTGTAAATTACCTCATATTGGAAAACCACAAGGATGGTTAAAATAAAATGGAGCACTCAAAAGATTGCTGTAATAGAAATTTTGAAAATTCAGTATCAGATCATGTGTAGAAAAACATGATGGAAATACATTTATATATTTTTTTTGTGATACAACAACTTAATGTAACACCAGGATATCAACAAAGATATATTTTAACATCCTTAGATAAAATGAAAGCTATATACATCCTTCAATTTAAAACCTTGCAGACTTTGGATCTCAGCACTGAATTACCTGGGAAAGTGTTTCTTTAAATTAAGATGCCAGTGAAACAACTTCTAATTAATTGATAGTTTTAACAATTGTTTCATAAACTGATTAATCTGTCTGGTTTTTGTGTGTATATACCCTTGTTGGGTTAATTCTGGGCAGCATAGTGTAGCAGCGGTTAATGTCACCTCACAGCAAGAGGTTCTTCTGTTCGATTCTTAGCTGGGGTGCATTCTGTGTTGAGTCTGCATTTCCTCCCTGTGTTTGCATGTGTTTTCTCTGGGTGCTCTGTTTTTTCTCCCACATTCCAAAGACATACGTTTGGAGCATTTCTCCCTGGGCCTCTGCTGAAAATAGGCTCTGTCCCAGTCAGACTTTCCTGTTAAACAAATGTTAAATAAATAAACCACCGAAGAGCTCATGTAGCTCGAGGTGTCAGCTGAAGCTTAATAAAGCCTTTGCAGCTTTCCTGATTATTTCTGGTTTTGGTATATAGTACCAGTCCAACAGCCTTCTTCTCCCTCATCTTCTACTTTGATTGCCATGACACTAAGCTTATCCATTTAGTCTTTCTCAATTTCCCATGACATTGCTTCCTCTTCCTTCATCTCTTCTCCTGATCCCCCAAGTATAGTGATTGTCATACCCTGATATCATGGTCTCTTTTGGTTCTCGGTGCATATTGTTTATGTCTCTTACTTTTTCCAAACTTTTTTTTGGTGGGGGGATCAAGTCTTTGTAATCTGTGCTACATCCTTTTTTCTCATTTAATAGTATCTCCTGTTTCCCCTCTCTTGCATAACTGCTGAAGTGAATTGACTCCAGCATGCTAAAGTGTGAAAGATTAATCCTTATGGTGGCTGTGATGAAAGAATTATGTTTGTCATTTCTTAGTTTCTACTTCATAATGCATACAATATCCATGGAGATACAATTAAAAACAATAAAAAACAGGTTGGTGTACTTCAAGAGACTGTATTCTACTGACTACAGCCTGAATCACTTGCCACAAGCAGAGACTCGCACTCAGAAAGCCTTACACGGTTCTCAGGTGAGATCTTCTTAAGCAGCTATTAAGCTCTCTGACTCTGAGGAAGAGCTTATCAGCCTATATTGTGGCATGCAAAGCCCCATTAGTGAAATCGACACGGCTTTTCTTATTTTTGTGTTATGTTATTATCTAGGGAGACTACTGTCATTTTTTTTTCTTGAAACAATAGCACCCTTATTTTGTTCATCAGTCCTCTGCTCCATCTGGCTCTGTGTTTGCTGATGTCAAATACTGTGTGCATATGTCATTTGACTTAGTTGTCATAGAAGAATCTAATATAGACATGTCCAAACAAAAGCTGAGAAGGGTGTCCTCCTAAAATGCAACAACAAAAACATCATATCAGTTTCCCCTAACTTGTGGGTGTATACTCACAAACACACACACAAACATGCACTTCCATCAACACATTGAAACATGCTAACACATAACCTATTCATACTGTAAAACTTCGAACCACAAATCCTTTACTAAGAAGTTAAAAGTACATTTGGTTAAACATTCATTAGTCATTTTAATTTAATTTATTGAAGGATTTAGAATAATATCTCTGAAGCCGTGATCTGTTTTAAACAGGTTCAATGTCAGATGGCAGAGTTAGAATTAAGGGGAATAAAACATAAAAGAGATGAATAAACCATACAGGATTTATTTTCAAGTTTTTAAAAAACACATTCATACAACAATAATAACAATGGTGAGTCAGTTATGGATATTTTTAGTCAGCATATTATACCCAAGAGATGGGTTAAACAAGTAGCAAAGATGTGATTATATTACTGAAGCTATGGTTATGATAATTTCCTGGCTACAAAACATTCTCTCTAGGCTAAACAACATTTCTTTTGTATTTGTCTAGGTAGCTTGACATTCTAAGTGAACTTCGACTTATTCCTTTTTCCAAAGGCTCTTTGTTCAGAATACCTTCAGACCTTCTATGTAGCTTCTTTTGAAAAAAAAAGCGAAAAAGTATCTAGATTAATTGGTGAGGTTAGCCGGATGTAAAACAAGCCAGCAGACATGACTGCAGAGATTAAAGACAGATTTATGAAATTAGCTACTGTTCCTTCAGCTAATAATAGATTATGGAGGAGGTGAAGGAGTGCACGCTGGCAGAAATGGGCCAAGTATTTCCAGTAGGAGAAGCAACCCAAAGATAAGAATATCAGGAGTTCCCTTGTAGAAAAGATTTATAGTAGACAAACCATAACTGGTGATACTATTTTGGTACCACAACTGAATCCAGAAGAAAACATCAAAAATATGCTTCTCCAGTTATCTGGCTGAGCTTTACCATCCATTCAATATTGTCCCACTTAGAGGTGAAAATTATGCTGAAAGGAAATGGGGCTGGGGCAGAGAGATAAGGAGAGAGAGGTGGACATAAAGGACTCAAAATGTTTCCTTTAAGCTTTATCTATTGAGCACAAATGCCTGACAAACGTTACATAAAAGTGGCAACAGAAGACCTTTATAACACATGCAGCCATGGCTTTACAGTTATTGAACAAATGCTCCACAATGGAAGACTTTGTAATTTTTTTTTCCTTTTTGGATCTCAGAACTATTTTCTTTTATTGTTCTTTCTCTGAGATCACTGCTGTAAGAAAGAAAGACAAAACTTCTCCACTCTTTTTCCGGAGGCTGCAAACTTGGAAAAGTTGCAAAACAACTTATATAGAGCAGCTAGAAATTGCCCCTGTAGAGAGAAGGCAACAACATTTTAGCAACTACTTCTTTGAGCAGTGATGCCGAGCAACTTTGGCATCACATATTCAGCAACTGACTGCAAGTTGGACAAAGTGACCAGAGAAGGTGTGGCTTTAAAAGTGCAAAGTATGATACAAGACAAGCATCTAGTAGTGTACCTACAGCAGCTTGTATTGGGTTTGATTCTATTCTAATCATATTTGACAATGCAGATGTAAGCATATAATATGAGTTACTTGCTGATAATATTTATTTATTTATTTGTCTGTTTCCTTGTTGGCTTGTTTGCTTGCTTGTTTGTTTTTGTTGATGGGGATAGTCCCATTAAGCGGACTGGAGGGGGTATTTATATTGATGGGGACATTAGGCCAAAACACGGAAGGAAATTCTCCTAAGACAAACACCCAGTAATGCATTATGGAATAAGGTATTTTTAAATAAATATAAAGCTCCTTTTGACAGAGACCTTGATTATATCATATAGAACAACTGTAGCCTCACATCCTTCAATAATCAAATCAGCCTTCTCCCTTACCATGATCAAGTCTAAATACCTATATCTCAACCATGGAAGGGAAAAACATTTACAATTGTAAGCTACAAATCTTAGTAAATATTGTTTAATCAACATTCAACTAAGTCAAAGGCCTTCAATTTCTTAAAATTCTCCCATCAATCTGAAGGAATTGGATTTACATAAATTTAAGGACTTTCTGGAATGAATGTTACTATAGAGGTGTGAACTACGTTCCTGAATCTACTCTGAAAGGTGTCCATGACAGTGAAGATACTGTGCCTAAAAATGTCCAGAATGGGATAGGATTACCTGTGTCTGCCTTGGAGCTTTTGAAGGATGAACTTGGTCTAGTCAGAATCCTATTGCAGCCTGTTAGGACAAGAAGATGGAGACAGAGCATGGAGAAATATCTACAGATCCTATTTTTTCTTCCCCTGAGTATCTTGTGGTTTTTAACAACCTTCTCCTGATGAGGAACTGTTAGAGTCATATTCTATCTGGTTGCTCTAAAAAGAGATGTTCTGCTTCTTGGGAACTTAGGCATGATGCTGTATGGAATGTATTCCTGTAGACTGTTATTAGGTACATAACTCTGGTTCTTCTTTTGTGAGTATGGGGGTGGCCAGTGAACTGACATTGCAGACTGTTAGTGAATTGCTTGAGGGAATTCTTCTGAGCTTTCAAGCAAGTTGGAGATTTTAAAGCAGGTACGGTAGAGTCTCAGGAAGTTGATTACAGTTGTTTGAGAAAGGTGTAGATAAAGGGAGTCATGTGACCCATACCAGCTAATGAAGAAACTGTCTTGTTTCTGAATGATCACAGTTTTAAATGAGGAAAAAAGGAGACATTTTTTTTTTGAATGAATGATAAAATGGCATGTTTATTCTGTAATGAAGGCAGTTTGGTTTATGGTCAGCCTCAGCTAGTAACTGCAGTAGAACAGGGAGCTGAAGATGAGGGTATTTTTAGATGGGCAGTTTTTACTTTTTCTGCAGCTCTATTAGTAACTTGGGAAAAGTTATATCTTTGTTGGAGATGTGTATAGCATTAAAACAGCTGCAGTTAACCCCATTTTTAGGTATAGTGGGCTTACATTATCAGTGTTTTGATATGTTAGCAGATTGATACCTGTGCATAATAAGCATTTTGTATATACAGGCTGTTGGATGATGATTTTTTTTGATGATATTGACAAATCTATGTGAAAAAAGGTAACAAGAGAAATATAGGAAATTCATGGCCTTTCTCTTTGTAAATATTGACTAAAAACTATTTTCGTAAGGGGGTCATTCATATATTTCCCACAGGCCTCCTTCAAAGGAGGTTTACGGTATTACACAGTGAAGATTCTCATTTACCAGTATCTTTTTGAGTTTTTGCCAGTATAATAGAAGAGGTTAGAAATGATTATTTTTAAGAGCTAAGCTTTTAGTGTAGAAGGAGGTTTGTTAAACATTGCTGACAGAAAATTCTGGTAAAGGAAAATCATGAAAATGCATTTTGCAGTAGGTTATTGGAATAATTTATGTCTTATATTTCAAGAAACCTCTTCAATACACATTTACGAGGGTGAGTTATACCTCTTTTCTGGGTGATATATTGTGACAGATTTCACATATGATTAAATCAAATATTTAAAATGAAATACAACCTTAATGATGAATGCTACACAGTCAACACCAAAAAAAAAAAAAACACTTTGGCAATTGCTGCAGGTGAGTATGCATTTTGATTATTTGTATTATGTAACATTATTTTTTATTTCTAAATGGCCTTTGCTGTTTTATATATAGTAGGTTTGAACATCTGTTTCTCTTGAGATTTACAACAGCTTTCTTAAATAAAATGTCTTGCTTTTTCTTTTTTTTTATAAGTGCCATGGGATATTTGATATCCATTGAAGGTTCTGCCAGCTCAAAATTCTGGTAAAGGAAAATCATGAAAATGCATTTTGCAGTCTATCTGATGTACTTCAGTATCACTTATGGAAAAAAAAAATAATCCACACATCTTGTGTGGGAATAGAACCCACTGTCTTTGGATCTTTCAGGCATCAAAGGCTAGTGTGCAGCATGTACAGCTACTGACACTGTAAAACATTATTGTAGTTATGGTGACCTAAGAATTCAGCTAGAATGATATGTACACATGTTTATAATTCTGCTTCAGATTCAGAAGAAGCACCTACCAGTTTGGTATTAGTTTTTACTGAGTCGCTAGGCAAATGCAGAATTGCATGATATGATTCACAAGGAGAGTTTCAAGTGAAGTCCTCATAAATAATGAATTAGGCAGTTTAGCGAAGCATGTTAAGTAATATAGTAAATTAAAATGACCATTCCTGTACAAGTTGCTGATATGCCTAGTAATCTGATATGTGGCAATCTGGTAGGGGACTAGAGTTTGTGGCTTGGCACATGGATGGTCAATATTCCAGTGCACAACATTAAATAATCATGTCAATTTGACTATTGTAAGTAAATATTCCTATACAGATCAGCTTCAGTTACCGGATGCATGTTCTGAACTTGCAGTGTGAACAGCAGTGCACTGTTATCTTTAGTATGTATAGCTGAGCTGTATATGCAACTCTATCTATACGTGTTACTCTGATCTGACTAGGTGATCTTCTAGAGACTGCCAGGTTTCTAACTCATAGGGGTTCATTACAACCCGTGTTTATCTATATATATCCATGTGACTAAGTAAAGGACTTTTGGGACAGGACACATACCTCTTAACCTCTTAGAACAAAAAATCTGGGCAAAGCCATAAATAATGGGGGACAAAGGCCCAAAAACGGAGATATTTTTTAAATATTGCTCTTACAAACTTAGAAAGTAGATAGAACAACATGTTTTGCATTGGTATGAATTTTCTGAAGGGTATAAAGTCTGAAACTCAAATGTCTGTCATTATTTTTTTACTTAAATCTTCAGTGATTTGCCAATGATTTGCTAGAAGGCCACAATTTTATGAAAAAGGGACCAAAAATATGAGGCAAAAAACCTGGACATTTGAGAGGTATGACCGGACACATTATCTGTGAAATGGTAATTAATCTCCCATGCCTAAGAGTTCAAACAATGATATTTTAGGCCAAAGAAACTAAAGAGGCTTTACTTGCTAGGAGAGATGTATTCTAGCTAAACCACACTAAACCACACTTTTCTTCACCACAACTGTACTTTCATCCCTATAAATTGACTTGCACACTACCATATATAAATAAAGCATGTATCTGCCTTCTTTCTCTCATTGTATGATATTACTATAGAATTCAACTTCCTCAGGACAGATCATGTTGATTTCTCATGAAGTCCTGCAATACTTTCTTTAAGGATGTTTCTTCTTGGTTTCCACATTTATTTGTCCATTATATTTAAGATGTTCAGGAAAGAAAGCAAGGTATTTATAGACCTGCCTTATTTCCCTGCTACTGAGGCCAGAAACCTACTAAGTCTGGAAATACTGGCTTATTCAAGCCTTTGGTACATTAAACATCATATAAACTACTTAGATAGAGAAGCAAACATAGCACATTGACACAGCTGAATGAGCAGCTCAGTCCAAGAAGAGAGAGAGAGAGAGAGAGAGAGAGAGAGAGGAACAGACAGACCTCCTGACCTGATATCTCTGACTGACAAAGTGACCGAGTAGGAAATAGGAAAGGCTATTTTAACCAAAGCAAAGTGTATTCTTTAACAAAAACAATTCATACAATCATTTTCTTTGGATGAAACAAAAAAACTTATGCAGGTTTATTTTATTTATTTATTCATTCATAAGGTATTTACCTAGGTAATGCACTGATCCACTAGTGATCTATTTCAGGCACAGCCACTATAATTCTAAAAACAAAAGACAGTGTAAGTACAGTTACACTGTTTTTTGTTTTTGGAATTATAGTGACAAAGTTTTAAAGTTTATTAACAATGTGTGTTTTCATCTTGTTGCATACACATTGGATAACGACTATCTTTGCATATATTGTTTTTTTATTGTGGTATATTAGTTGTATGTGTATAATGTGCAGTTTCACTATGCACGTTCTTGTTAGTTACTGAATGGGACTTGCTGTGTGGGTATTATTATGTAATTAATTATTCAATACTGTTTAGTTCTGATTTGAGATCTTGTGTCATATGACATTATGAAATGTTTTAAAAAGATGTGTTTTGACTTTGGTTTTATCTGAAGAAGTTTGAATTTAGATTCAAACGAAAAGTGTTTTATTAAACTGTAACAGTTCCTACTGGTGCCCCTGGAGTCTTTTTTTGTTTCTATTTTTAGATCATAACTCCACCCTCTGGTGGCTGTTGTGAGTGCATACATTATTGTGGGGGACTTATTACACCCTTCCTGTACATGTGAGCACTCTCACTCACACATTGATAAGGGCCATCATCACCAATTTGCTAGTTCAAGTCCATGCTCCTGGTTAATGGGCACAACTTCATGACCTGCAAGCTCCTACTTAAATTTGATGAAGTGACCAACTCTATCACCACTGCCTCCATCTGGGACAGACAAGCCAGCCACAGTACTCAATTTATAGAGTTTTAATGCAAATGGTACCCTCTTTGGTTATACATGAGTCAAAGATAACACCGTCAATGTACTGGCTTGTCCTAATGAGGTAACCTATAGGACTACAGTCTTGTACAAGTTGATGGTGTTACACCTGGCAATGCAGAGATCCTGCTTCATGCAAATAAGTTGCTCATTATAAAGATCTGAGTGAAATATCAGTGCAGTTTAAAACACACTCACACACACACACACACACACACACACACACACACACACACACACACACACACACACACACACACACACACACACACACACTAATACACAACCTCATTTGCAAAGTAAGAAATACCCTCCTCACCACAGAGTTCCCTGTGGTGCAGGCAACCCTGCTACCATGGCCACACTATCCACCACCACTTCTGTTGAGTTCTACCAACAGGATCTCACACAAAACAAAATCCCTCATTACCTCATTATAGTAATGACCTTAATTCCACCACCAAAATGAATGATTGTGAAATCTTTATGAATTAGAGTCAGGTATTATGCACAGCTGGAAATAACTATTTAATAAGGTACTGCATAGTTTTACCTGCTGTGCTATATGGAAATGATATACAACACAGCATTGTACCTCAGCTGTTGGGTTGCAGACATTATCAATATGTACCAACAGTGAAACATGTAGTACCTCACCATGTTCCCCTACACAGTTTATAAAGAATATGGATTTTCTGCAGATTGTGATGAAAGATCATGACCCATGTCTGTAAGTCACAATCCTGAATGACACTGCACTAAACACAATGTGCAGTCTGCTTGTATCCCTCGGGGTACCATGCTTATGGATAGCACTTCCAATTATAGCATCTTCATTTTAAATGACTCAGCTTGTGGCGCTCTCTTAGCTGAAACTCCTACTTAATAACATTTAGTACCATTCAAGCTTCCCTGTTACATATATTTTGGATTGGGAGTATTATTTTAGTGATACTCTAGGGGAAAAAAGTATCAGCATACCACTCTGCATTATGTAATAACATCAATTAATAAGTTGAATTATAGAATATTCTTTGTTTTTAAAAGTGAAAAAAGAAACAGTCAGCATGGTTATAACATCTACTGCATTATGCTTTGTACTGAAATACCTTTCTTGCTTGGTAAAATATTTACTCAGGGAATGCTACACAAATAGGGTTATTAGACAACCTGACTAGTGCCCTAAATCTAGCATGAGTGGGTGAATGCAGACTCATATTTATTCAGTTGATTTGCTAATATTTATATAAGTTTCAGTCTTTAGTATACTGGTATGATACATTTGTTGTCTGCAATCACCAGATTCTGTTAGTTTCTATATCTTTAGTGACAGTTTCTCTATTTCATTCATTATTGTATTTAAGCTTTCTGTACCAATCATCGTTGTGCTTTGCTTTTGTATTTATAATCCGGTATTATTGTATTTAATGCGCATGTACAATCACTGATATATGTTTAAATATTTGCCATTGTACATAATATACTAACTTTGTGCCCAGTGCTGTAGTCTTAGCTGAAATGGTTCATTAGATGAATCTATTTACCAGGTTGACAGCTGAGTCAACAAACAAATAATGCTTACAAGGTGGTAGCATTTGTTCTTTGGTATGTTCCATTTAAAAATGTTTTATTTCTTTGTGTATTTGTTTATTCATTTTAGCTTTGTTAACTGGGTAAATGAACTGTCCCCAAGACTGTTTTCAGCCATAATCTTGCCCAGAGGCAACAAACAAAATGGCACATGATTTTCCAGCAAGTATGTACATAAAAACACATACAAAATCCATATGCTTATCCAAAACGTATGCACAGAAAACACAGGTATATAATTAAACTACAAGTAAACAGGAGTACAAGCAATTCTTACAGTTGTAAACAAAGACATCAATAGGTATATTATAGTAATTAAGATAAATAAGACAAAATGTTAAGGTTTTCGTTTTTAAGACTCTATAAGTCTATTGTTTCCAAGTGGGTAAGTCCTGAATACTTTGCAGTACGTGAAAACCAGTATATATACATATATATATATATATATATATATATATATATATATATATATTGCCTTTTATGGACAAAAGCTTTGGTGGGGGAACTCACGGGTTATTTAGCATATGTGGTATGGTGGTAGACCCCTATCATTAATGTCAGCAGTAGATAGTGAGGGATATGCAGCTCAGTCTACTAGAACTATACTTGTTGTCATGGTGAGACGCTATTCCTACATGTAAAATATTTTCAGGTGTGAACTGGTTGAGCTGCGTCACCTATTTGTTAGTAGTATGTCACACATAGCTTAAGGGTTGGGAACACTGCTTTCAGAGCCACTGTGAGAACCAGAAACCATCAGGTTCAATCAAAGAAAACAGAAAACAAAATAACACAGATGCCCAAGGTTTAAGTCCCACACAAGGGGATCTCCTGCCACACAGAACACCAGTAAAGCAAAGAACTAAAGGGCAGCATGCAGTTTGGGGTAGAATTCATTTGGATGGCCAGTGCAGTTTGAAACTTGTACATATCTGTTTTCGGAAGATGGTACTAGGAACATAAGTATAAAGATCATTTTCACAGAGAAAAGCTAAACATCTACACCCTGCCTACCTCTGAGGATAAGCATGATGAAACTTTACAAATGCTACTTGCAAACTAATTGGGGAAAGAGCAGCTTGAACACTGGAATCTGTTCAGTGTAAGTTGTACAAGAAACTGAGAGATCATAAGTGTAAACTTGGTTTGTGCATTCAAAAGAGAATGTATAAAACAATTATCTGCAAAGATGGAGGAATCCAAATGGAATCATTTGGTAGAGGTTTGAGCTATAGCAAGGCCATACTGACATATTCAAGAAAAGGTGGGATGCATTGCATACTGAGGGACAAGACACCTGAGTAAACAGGAAAAAGGAGATGAGTCTTAGGACAGATGATTCTGTTTAATACACCTATAAACCAGATCTGGCAGATCACTTGGAATATAAACTGTTGGCAGTTTTGAAACTTCATAATTTTTTTATACAAAGATCTGACCAACAGATCCAAATCACCACAAGTGTAAATTATTCAAGAAGGAGAGAAGAACCTAGGGCATATACTTATACAATGATAAACAGGAATTTAATATTGTGAACACACTGCAAAGGCCATAGCTTTACCATTTTTACATTGCTTTTTCTGATATTTTCTTAACTAACACATATCTAATTTAGGCTGAGGTTTGTTTAAAATATTGATTCTGAGCCTTGACAAAAACGTTATAGCCAGTATTTGGTTTACTATCTGATGCAGAGAAAATATTTTAATTTCCTTGAATTCTGATAAAGACTGACTTGTAGCCATCAATTAGAAGCAGTAACAGACTATCAGCTAGCATACAGTGTGGCAAAAAGATTAACACTTTCAGGTGCTACAAATTCTCGGATAGTTAGGAGCAGAATAAGTACCCAACAATGGGAGATATGGGAATGAAGACCCCACTCCCATGCAAGAGTGCCTGGTGTTGCTTTCCTGAAGTACTGGAGTTTGTTTATTGAGATTTCAGGTATTGCTTTTACTGACCAGGAAACTTTTGGTCAGGATACTGGTGAAACTGCAGTGCTTTTCATCAGAATTTGATTAGTTTCCACTGTTGTTCATTAGCCATTTACTTGACCCATCACCATTACATTCTGGGGAGCCCTTAGTTTAACAGCTCATTTGAAAGACCCCACTTTAAGGAGTGCATTAGGCCCTGCATGCTGCACTGCAATATGAATCTCATTGCATGTTGTAGGGTTAGAACCTACAGCTTTCAGGTCTTTGCAGCATTAAAGGTGAGTACACTACGTACCTACCAAACTGTTGCTCAAGTGTTAATATTTTATTTCCCTGTAATAGCAAAAGCAATTGTGAAGACAGTTTGTATAAGGTGATGGGAGAACTGGTTCATTTGTATTGCACTGTTTGTTTGTGTCTTTCGGCTTTTCCCGGTTAGAGGTCGCCACAGCGGAACTCTGGTCTGCTAATGATTGGCAGTTGATTTTTACGTACTGGCTTGCCAGGCCTGACGCACAACCTTCAATGAAGGTACGCCCATTCACGCATGTCTCCACGCAGAAGGCGCTCTAGCTGAGAATCGAACCAGACAGCGTCTTACTGTGAGGCGACAACGCTACCGCAGCACCACCACCGCGAGTCTATTCTAAAGAAAAACACTTAGCAAATTTTTCCAACAGTTTTTACATTTCATCCTCTTAGAAGGTGAAAATGCATGGTTAGGGTAGGGAAACATTCTTTTCCAGCCGAATTGCCTTTCAACAATGTTTATTGTTAGTTTAAAGACATGCAGCTAGGTGCGTGCATGAGTGGGTGTGCCTTCTTTGAAGGTTGGGCTTCGGGGTGGCAACTCAGCATCATAAAAATCCACTGTCAACCATTAGCGGACCGGAGTTCCACTGTGGCGACTCCTAACCAGGAAAAGCCGAAAGACTAAGACCCTGTGTGACGAGCCAGAAGTGACAGCAATGGGTGAATTAATTTAATTTTATCCTGCTTTTTTCTTAAAACATAACACACGGCATGAATGCAATCTCCCTGTGCCTATTTTCTTTTTACTGATTTGCAGCAGAAGTACTGGACAATAAACTAGAGATTAAAACCACGATAACAGTGCAGTGCAGAAGATAACGTTTATGGAGATTATATGCTCTCTGTCTCTTTATGAAGGGAAAGTGTTTGGGATTATTTATGCATTTTTGTATTTTGTGTTTATACCATGTTTGCAGATAGACTTCTTTGTTGAAATATTTCTGTGTAGCTATATTAGCATATATGTTTCAGCTATAGGGCAGAATGAGGCAACCATCTTATGCAGTTAAGTATTAGGGACTTTTGCTTGTACTTGGATGCAATAGAGGAAGTATAATTCTGTACTCTGGCTGCTATTTGGTCTGCTCGGTTGAGCGGATTTAATGTGTTTTAGTATTATGAGTTCAGGTGGAAAGTTTTCATTTACTGGGGGTCTGCTGGCTGCCTTAGCAGTTTAGATAAAGGATGGCCAACTTATGTCCAGGTAGATTCCTGCCTTTCATTCTCTGTGCTTGTTTACTTTATCTAACAACGCTTATTTTGCTTTGAGTTGTTTATACAAGTGTTTACAGTTCAGCAGTATTTGTTTGTGTATTTTTTATTATGGTGTGTTTTAGTTTGCCTCAGTTAATAGGGAATGTTTAATGAAAATAGTCATCCAGACTTCAATAATGTGCAGTCAGACAATGAGCCTTTCAAGCTAATATAAAATGTGTGTGGTCTGGGAGCACATATAAAGAGAAAGAATGCACAGGACTGGGTGAGGTGTGCATCAGCGAATGTTTTCCTACACAAAACAATTTAGTCAGGAAGGATGTTAAACAAGGAAGACAGGATGCCCAAGTAGGATTGTTGCACCAAACACAAAACACTTTAGTGATAAGTAAAATAATGGAATGAATGGTCTAAAAAACAAGAATTTATTATAGTAAAAGTTACACAAAGCCACATAACTAGTTAGCATGGCAAGAGTTTCATTCATTATTGGAATTAACCAGACAAATTGATCCACAAACTAAGAATGCAAAGTACCACCACCCACAGAATCAAGAAAGAGCTATCAATCTGTAAATCCTTTCCTTGTCAGGGCAGTGTGAGATTTCCCGTGTTGGGTCAAATTAAGCCGTAAGCTCCTGGTGGTGCCCCTGGGTAAATGGCATAACCTTCACTGACCAGTATGACTTAGCAAATCTACTGGCTGATAAATTTAGCTCTAACTTCGCACTCCATGTTCTAATGCATTAGGACAAGAACACTTGTCCATTTGCATACTTAACTGAATAAGTTTGAAAGTTCAATAAGTCTTCCCTTTTCCTCCCACAGGGAGGGCATCAGAAAGAGTCTCCTAGATCTGCTAGCTAAAATGATTTTATGAGGAGTAATCCTTTGTACTGTTTTTGTTAGTCCTGTCACCCATTAGATCATAGGTGGGAAGCCAGACCTGACTCCAATTTTCTGAATTATCTGTTTTCTGTTGATGGTTGGGGAGAATATACTAGAAGGTATTTCATAGAGGGTAGTGTGGGGGGGTGAAGTTAGAACCAGTAGATTGTTATGTCATCCTGGTCAGTGAAAGTTGTGCCATTTTCCACCAATTCTACTCACTGCTGAACAAACAGATTAAGAACACTTACACACACACACACACACACACACACACACACACACACACACACACACACACACACACACACACACACACACACACACACACCACCAGTTGTGCACACTGCTGAGTTTTACCTTTAAGTTCCTGAAGAAGGCCTTATGATTGTCCTTAACCTGGGAGGCTATCCTGACCTCATAATTAGCCTTGCCGGATTCCACTAGACCTCTTATTTTCTTGTTTAGTTGAATCAGAGAGCTCTTGTCTCTTTGAGAGTTGCTCTTTCTGATTCTGGTCATGACTTTTTTCTGTTGTTATATACCCTGATAAGTAAGGGTTCCATCACTGGGTTTTGTTTTTGATGTTAGATCTTGTCTTACTTCTGGTAGGTATAGCAGCCTCAATGCAGCCATTTCCATGTTTGCACAGGATTGCTGTAAATAATTTTGCGTAGGTAGCTGTATTCTTGGGTGTTGGAGCAGCTGTGAATTTTATAAACTGTCACTAAATAAAATATAGTTTGCTTTAGAACAGTTTCTAACTGTTAAGGGTTTATTTGGATTTGCCAGATTGATTTTTATTTTGCGGGAGACAGCTTTGTGGTCCGACCTTCCCAATGAGAATGTGACACGGGGGGGGGGGGGTGCAATACTCTCCACAGTGGTGAGTACTAGTTGTAGTTGTAGTACGATTCGCAGTAGGATCTCCTTTTCAAACTCATCACTGCTTGAACTTAAAAGAACTAGGCTGGATTGAACTTCCTAACCAAATTGTACTTCAACAGCTCTTAATAGCTTATAAGACTCTATATCAGCCAGCCAACACACCAATACTTTCTAGCATCATTTCACCTTACAATAACCTGAAACAACTACGTTCTTCAAATAAACTTCAGATTAATATTACCAAATCCAACAATTATGCAGGCGACTGTCTATTCTCCAACTCTGTTGGAAAAATATGGAATACACTACCCACTGATATCACATCTTTGACCTCTTTCCTACATTTTAAAAGACAACTGAAAATTTATCTCAATAAACAATGGCTTTGCTCCTGCACTAATCCAGATTAACCTCTTGTTTTCCTTCACCCTTTCCCTTGTTTAACTTTCACTGTACAAATAAAAAAAAAATAAAAAATTAATTTTTGTTCTTTTTATATTATCTGTTTAACTTAGTATAATTACTTATGTTTCTAATGTAACATTTTAATGCCTTTTTATGATGATACTTGTTACAACTAATGGAGCTTTTCTCCCCGGGCCTCTACTGAAAATGGACATATATCCAGCTAGACTAGCCCGGTCAACAAATGTAAAATAAAATAAATAAATAAATAAAATAAAAATTGTAATATGTTTAATCCTCTGATTGGAGTGCACACTCTCTGGTCCATGGTGTTTGCACTGATAAAGTCCAGGAAACATTGTGCCTATGAATTAGAGGCAGTGTATGTTTCCCATTCTATGGAAGGGTAGTTAAAGTCTGCCATAAATAGGGTATTTAGATGGATGGTGAGCACCTCTGGTACATCAAGGTAAGAGCTGTGAGCTTCATAGGTCAGACAGGGTGACCTGTACCTGGCCAGGACATGGTAAGGAACCTTGTCTATAGAGATTTGGATGTGGATGAACTCCAGGGCATCATCCTGTTTAACCAATATGGAGTTGTATTTGTTGCTAATGAAGAGCTAGACACTTCCACCTTTAGCCCCATCTATGCTGTTGTTGGTCTAAATGTGTGGCTTTAAACCAAGTCTTAGTAGATGACTATATCATAGATGACTATATTTTTCATAGTGAAGAGAGCTTGTATGGTGTGGAGATTCCTGTTTAGGCTCCGAGCATTAAGCAGTAATGCCTTAAGGTTGCATTGAGTTTTTTAATTTTTTTGGTAAGTTGGTAGTTTTGCCATTTTGACATTGCCTAAAAAAAGCGTTAAGGGGGAGGACAAAGTTTAGCCAATATCTAAAAGCCCAGGGGGGACAGGTGGAGACCATCCTTGGCAAAGTAGCTTGATCTGTTAACTGTGTCCTCCCATGCTGATAGATATTGGATTCCCCTAGAGTAACACCAGAAAGTAAGCCAATTATTAAACTCAGTAATTTTTCTGTTCATAATGTGGGATCATCCTTGGTAAAGGTAGAATGCTGCTCAATGCAAAGCACATACCTGTCTGTGGTACATACTCACAAAGATCCATAATGTCTCTTTTTATATAATCCATTGAGGTATGTCTCAGGTCATTTACACCCAAATGAACTATGATAGAATCATATTGGTACCTGTGGTGCAGGGACCTGAGTGTGTGCATGATATTGTGAATTATTTCTCAAGATAGGCAAATAACCATTATCTTTTCCTTGTCCAGACTGTGAGATGGTCATCTGTGCATCATACAAAAGAATCCATTATAGCAAGAGAAATAGGTAACATGTTTGCTTGCTTTATGGGCTTTGTGCTTGGGGGATCACTGGGTATAGGCTTATGTGTGGTCTTAGGTGTTGCTTTTGGCATGTGCTTTACTGATTACTGAGGATATTTGTTTTCCCGTTTGATGGCTTAGGAGCTGTTTGAGGTGTGGAGAGGGTTCTTTTAAGTGCCTCAGCATATGAAGGCCTATGTGTATATAGTGATCAGTATATGTGAAGGATGTAATTTGTGTGTTCTTGATAACCTTGTTAGTATGTACGATTTTTGCCTCCAAGGAAGTTATGCATGCATATCTCTTGCATACTTTCTTAGTTTCCTTAAGGATTGCAGGGTTGTCTGATTCCATGAGACAATTGCTACATTATCTCTGGATGCCCATATCTACCAAGCCGGCCACAGAGACATTAGAAATTGCAAATCCATGTTGTCAGGATCTGTGATGTTATGGTTTAGGGATTTGGTTTTACAAGGGGACCCTGAGTGGCATCTAGGGTTATGACTAGATGTTGGATAGTGCTGTCTGATGTGTTAAGTAATCGGTCTAAGCATAGCCTCTCACAAAGCCTTTCTGTGTTACAGGTTAAAGTTCTAATGGCCCCAGATAGTCAGGTAATCTTTATCCACAGTTAACCTGTTACTGAAAAGAACTGATCACAGTATCTCTTCCTGTATTTACAAACTCTGTATCACTAAAAACGTTATGCATAAGATTTGAGCAGTAGTGTTAAAGCCTTACCTAGGCAACCTAATCCAGCTGATACATCTTAGATTTGTCAATTTTAACATTATCCATTCTAGGTAAGATACTTAAAAATATATCCAACTCTTAGTAGTTCAAATAGAACAATCTTCTCTCCATGAAACAACAAAGCTTTTGGGCCAGTCAGAGCACAATGATTACCCTTTGGATAGTAAGAGATTAGATAGTAAACGTAATCTAAGTGGTGTAACATTCATAGACTTCACAAATGCCTTAACCTGGTTAACCATTCACCCCTAATAAATCCAATGAATATTGCCTTTTGTTATTTTGGCATTAAGGAGAAGAGACATGGAAAGAATAAATCATAAAAGAGATTTATACTTATCTTGCTCTAGGCAAATTATAACCTCATAGAGTTAATTTTCTATTATGGTTTTATTCCATCATTCTCATAGTCTCCAACCATATTGTTGTGCATCAACTATGCAAGAAGATAACCAGCATTGACAAATGCTTATTTATTTATTTTTTTATTTTCTTTCTGTCTTCCTACACAGTCTGTAAGGTATGCCTGGCTGACTTCACTTTGTCAGAAGTCCTTTGCTGATTACTGAAACCAATACCAAAGCCTTACATACTTTTTTAATTACCTTTTTGAATTACTGTACTTGCAGAAGTGGAATAGAGGATATCTTGCAGCTAGAATTTTTGTGCGGAAATGCCCAAGCCTCTGAAGGGCTCACCATGGCATGTCCCCTCAGAAAATCAGTTAAAAATATTGTGAATGAAATAATTGAACTATGCTGGGGGCCAGGAACGACTAGGCCTCTACAAGCAATGGGGCTGTAGAGACTCTATAGTGCAGTTTAGAACATTCTCAAATTTGTTCCATGTATGGGATGTACTAAGCAATGCTTGTGAAAAGGCAATGTGCAAGACATAGCTTCCCGTTTCAAAGGCCATAGCGCAAGCACATCATTACCTCCCTACAGACAGTAAGGAAACGGAAGCATTGCTGAGTTAGCTAATCAAAATGCAATCTGTACTCAAAGTAGGCAAACAAACAGGGGTTATTGCTATGCTATAACAGACAACTAAACTTTTATTGTAAAGTGATTGTTCAGCAAATGTTGCAGTTATTGATTTTTTATGGCCATTCTGACATGAATTTGATGCTTTCAGAGTCATTTTGTTTGCATTGTTTAGATTTCCTGACAAGGCAGACAAGCACTACACTTTATATAACACTGTATAAGCATGCAGCGCTAATGAACTGTAGAGATGTCGCTCATTGTGTGTCAAAAACATGTCTTACTATACACTTAAAATGGCAAGTATTTGTAGTTATGATTTCATAACAAACTGATATGACTCACACAAAATCTGAGCTTGTCAACCTGAAAAAAGTGAGAAATAAATATGTTTATTGTGAACCAAATGACAAAATTATGGTAACCAAAAGGCCATGTAAGCCTACTCTGACTCAGAATATAGATCTAGCTATCTAAAATGCTTTGAAATTTTCAAGAAAACATTTCAGGAAAGTATGTGATGATGCTTAACTACAGTAGTTCATTTTAGATACACACACACACACACACACACACACACACACACACACACACACACACACACACACACACACACACACACACTATCTTCATACAGTGTTTATCATTGCATGAGTCTAAACTGGGGAGGATGGAGCATAAATCCAGTCAGCCAAAAAAAACTTTTTTTCTCCCTGGAAAGATGTATATGAATTTTGTTCAGATTCATACATTTGTATTGCACTAATCACCCTTGCAGTTTATTTTAAGCCTTGCCAATCATTTTATTTGACAATCAGATCATGTGCCTTTTATCTTTAAAGTAAACACTTTAATCATTACAGCAGCCTCCAACTCCCAACTCCTATAATCAGAAGTGAGAAGCAAACCCTGTACCTTGTATCTGGGAGTTAAAGACCTTAACCATTATACCAAACCACCCATGACATATGATGACACATACATTCCTGAAAGCAGGTATATCTGAGCATTCAGCCATAGAGTCAGCACTTGGAAAGGGTTTGGGCCTGCTAGCTATCCCTGTGGTGTGGCTGAAGAGATCAGGCAGAGTATCTTTTTCATTCCTTGTTATGATCCTGTAGAAGTGGCGGCCATCTCAGGTTTGGGCATGCAAGGTGGGTGGAGTCTACCTTCCAGAGATCCCTAAGATTTCATCATTTTGGGAGAGTTTGTTTTATGACTAGAAGAGGATTTTATTATAAATTTCAAATTCTTAATTTTGGATAGTTTATAGAGTATTTGATGCTTAGTTCTACTCCCAAGTTGGCTTAGAGTTGTTTCAAGTTTTAGTGTCTCTTATTCTGTTTTCCCAATTTTATTGTTCATCGTTTGTGATAATCACTAAGCAAGACATAAAAAATAGAAATGAATATTTACTTAGTAAGTTATTTGGGACAACACTGACGTAACACTACAGGCACCAAAACCCTCATATTCTGTTTGCACATTATTCTTATAATATGTATTCAAAAACTACTGGAAAATAATACCTAAATATAACGTGGCAACAGGATGGGTTGTCTGGTCAGTGTCAGTACAAGTGAATTTTATGTGCAAGTTAGATTTGGTGTTTCACATCTTTAATATTAATGAGCCATTCTTAGTGGTCTACATTTCTGAATGCCCTCTTTGGCATTAGAGTAGCCAGCAATGGCTAGAGTTAGAGGTGGTCATTCATATATCAACCTTAGTGTAAACAGTTCATTTCCCTTGCAAGCAGATAGAGATACCTATCCACAAATGTGAATATACTCACACAGGTATAACTCACAAAGATATTTGTCTTAATAAAGGGCTGTACAACTCCAAAAATGCTTGCAGGTTGTTGTTGGTCAAAATGTTTTTTTTCCAGAAAGCAGCAAAAAAACAAGCCCAGCCCTGCACCCTCTTACTTTGGATATTAAGCCTGTATACGTGCTTAGTTCCTGACTGCTGTCTTAGGAAGACCAGAACTCTAAGCACACATGCTCAGGCACTCCTGAGCTCCAGACTGTTCTGTTACGCAGTCTGGATAGGGAAGGCAGGAAACTCCATCCCAGTTGCTTCATGGTGGTGGGTAGAGAATAAAGCTTGAACCCTGTACCTTGGGCCCAAGTGACAAGAGCCTGAATTTCCTACCCACCACCATTTGTAAAACATTTGCAGATTTTTGCCTCATATTTGTTCTGTTACTTAACGCAGCCAGTGCAGTGGTGCAGTGGTAGCAGTGTTGCCTGACAGCTATGGGTTGTCTGGTTTGATTCTTGGCTGGGGTGCCTTCTGTGTGGAGTCTGCACGTCCACCCTGTGTTTGTGTGGGTTTGCCCTGGTGCCCTCAGTGGATATTTGTCCCTATTTTTTGGACTGTATTCCCCCATTATTGGCTTTGTCAAGGTTTTTTGCTAACAGGTTGAGAGCTATGGTGATAACTGAACTCACTGAATATGTTTGGGGGCTGTATTCCCCCATTATTCGCTTTGTTCAGGTGTTTTGTGCTAAGATGTTGACAGCTATGGTGAGAACTGAATTCACTAAATGGTAGCCATTTAAGTTTCAGTCTTCCTTTCTTTCATAAAAATAGATGAGTTGGCATAGTGGTATGTTGTTCTGGCTGTTTTGCACAGGGTCCTGGGTTCAATACTTGTCAGTGAAATGTATGGTGGTAACACAGCATTTTATTCTATCAACTTTCCAACATTATACAAGCAATGTTTAAAATGTGTCCATGGTTTCTGGGCTTTTGTCCCCTCCCCCCAAATAAATTTTGGCTTTTTCCAGATTTCTTGTGCTGCAAAGTTCAGAGATACAGCTGAGTGTCGAGTAGATTTTACAAGGAGCTGAGAGCTGCAGGGGAATAAAAGTTTAGTGTTGCTTATGCCAAGTCTGCTTACATTATAAATAGCACAGCAGGTAGTGTACTTGCTTTTGATGCAGAAGGCTGTGGGTTCTACTCCCACAGTAAGTAGATCCATTGCTGATACTGTACTCTGTTGTAAAGGGGATGGATACTACAGTCCTCTTTGGCGAAGATACCTAGTAACTATGAACCTGTTATCAGTTTGCCATCCATTCCCTATTGTGATATTACTAGCATTATCATTTTTTTAATGCAACATAGGCAATTTATTCCTCAAGGGCAACAGGCACTTTATTTGTAGGTGAAACAATGACATATAAAGTTGTTTGCTAGCAGTAACCTCTTCATTAGTTAACAGATTTCTTTAATTTGGAATTATTTAGATGACTTTTACTACTTCAGAGATTGTGCATATTTACTGATACTGGTGGACTGTAGAAGTTTGAGCAGACTTTTATGATGGAAATGTTCTGAATTGGGCAGTTTTGTCATTATTGGTGCATGCATTTTGTTTTATTGTTTACTGAAAAAATGTTCAAAACAATAAATTTAAAATGCCCTCTAACAACTGTACTGTATTGTACAAGGAATATAATTGAATACAGTCAGGAAGGTGTATCAAAGAGCATGTGTATGTTTCATGTTCAAGGGGTGTATGATTTGAAAACAGCCCAAACTTAATCTTTATCTGCCACTGGCAAAATGTATTTTCTTTGAATGTGGGTTTCAATGCTGTTTCAATGAATGTGAGTTTCAAGGGCAGAGAAGTTTTAATGCTAAGTCTAGTTTCATTGTGAGACTGCATTGCTTTGTTTAGCAGATATCTATTTGGGTTTATGCTGTAAAATATAAAATAAAACTTTCAAATTAAATCCATATCATCACAGAAGTAAAGCAGTATGCACATTACAGTGTTTATGGCAAATGGGGTGAAATAACCAAGGAATGGGACATTGGAATGGCTGCAGGGGGGACGCTCCATTCGACCATGATTTTGTGAGGGGGGAAGGGCAGCAAACTCAGACAGTCCTGGCTGAACTATACCTCTCAACTGTCCAGAGTTTTGCAGAATGAATAGATTTTTGCTTCTTATTTTTGGTTTGTTCCTCATAAAATTTGTGGTTTTCTGTCAAACCATTTAGGAATGAAGTCATCAAATAATGACAGACATTGAGTTTCAGATGTCATAACCTTCAGAAAAATGCATGCTAAAGCAAGACCTGTTATTCTATCAACTGTCTTTTTAGTACTGTTTGTATGTTCCCCCAATATATTTGACCTTATCCAGATTTCCTGCATTAAGAGTTTGAGAGGTATGTACAAATAAATTGCTTTATAGAATTAGGAATATCCAAACCTCTCAACTAGCTCCAATTTTGGCATAAAATGTTGCTCTTCCCCCTAATAATCCCTCTGCAAAATGGCAAATGTGGAAGAAAATGTGGAGGGTTTACAATTATAAATAACTGTAATGATCAGAGTTACAGATTACTTTTATTTCAGAAATGCATGTAGATGCTCTTATTTTGTCAGCTGCTCAAGTTAACAGTACTAATATTAAAAATGTGTCTCTTCTTTGACAGGTTCCCAGCTGTATTGTGTGGCAATTTTATATTTTTGCATAACATATTTGGTCTGTTTTTCATAAAATTGTGGTTTTCTAGCAAATTAGTAGCAAATCATTAAAGATTGAAGTTAGAAAATAATGGCAGATATTTGAGTTTCAGATTTCATGCCCTTCAAAACTTCATACTAATGCAGGACCTACTACTATTCTATTATCATTCTAAGTTTATAAGAACAATATTTAAAAACTGTCTTTATTTTTGGGCCTGTGTCCCACTTCTATGTATGGCTTTGTCCAGATTTCTTGCTCTGAGGTTGAGAGGTATGAGTGTTAGAGCCATCACCGTCAGCCAGAGACATTTCAAACTGTGACCTACTTGTTGCACCCCACTCCCCCATGTAGTGACTCTGGATGTGTCCAAGGAAGGCAAGGAGCAGTTATGCAGTGTAAGTGTGCAGAGTATTCCCCCATCCAAGGTAGACCACAAGTATGACCGTGGTTTTTCATCTGTCCTTGATTTTTCAGAATGTTCTGGTTTCTGTCATGTTTTTATACTGTTGATTTATGCTTCTTATTATTCAGAAAATGCATGCTGTTGCAGTGCCCTGTTGCTCTGTATTAAAGTAGCAATGCTTTAATGACCATCAGGTAAGTTTGTCAGAGATTGTAAGATGCAAGTAAGCTTTGATAAGCATATTGTTAAAGAATTACCAACAGTGAAAGCCTTTTCATTGTTGCCATGCAGAGAATATTTACATAACTAGATAACATATAAGCCTTAGGTATTGAAATGCGTATGACAGTATTTGTAATAAAGGACAGGATAACAGTATTTTTAGAAGCTCATTACATTTGTTGGAGACTTACAGTCATCTTTTGTTGGAGACTTGCAGTTATCTTTGCAGGCTTTACCCGTAAACTAAACAGAATGCCCAATCTATCATGTGTGGTCCATAACCTGTGCAGTAATCCTTTAAGCAATTTATCTTTTGCTTGTTTCTTGTTCGCTGTTCATTTTGTACTTTGATCATGTGTTCTACATGAAACAAGTAGATAGTTGTTGTCAGGCAGCAGGTCTTTTTTGGATAAGAAACATTTTTTACAAGTGGGGGTATCACACAGACTGCTACTTTCAGCATGTTACTTGGTAATTTTATAAAGCTGAATATAAATTATAATTAGAACTGCAGTACAAGGAGAAGTGGTTTGAGCTGAGTACTGCTTTTTTTATACTTGATTTTGACTGGCATTCCATTAATGTATTTAAAAAGTAATTTATTTTTTCATGCCTCACAACCTTTGTGTTTCCATCTAGATATTAAGTAAGTTGTCATGTAGCCAATGCATTGAAATATTTTTTTCTTCTACACTTCATTTTGTCTTGACTGGACTCTCGTTTTGATGGTTTGGCACTCAGGGCAGCGTATTTAATTAAAGTTCCAGTTGTTGTGGTTTTGAGCATAGCTCCACCCCTTTCTAGTTGGTCACACCCCTTTCAATTGGCCCCACCCATTCAGCTGTCTCCTGCAGCCCCCCTTTAATTTGAAGTCACCAGCCGCCACTGTCTTCAGGACAATATTGGGAGGTGCACTGGGTGACACGAGGGAGAATTTTTGAAATGTGACTTTATGTCATTAAAGAAGTTAATAGAGCAGAAGTAGGAAAAGTACAGTTTTGTACCTACCATAAATGTAGATGTTCGAGGATCCCCATTGCTGCAGTCCTTACTATTGGGTGTAGTCCGCTGTCCAGTCGGCCCGAATACCAGAGTATAAGGCTGACGTCGGTCAGGGCGCATTAGACTGACGTCAGTACGTCAGGGTACTAATGCGCATGACCGACGTCATATCCTCAGTCTTTTCTTGCCCCAGATGTCAGAAGACCCTAAAAGACAAGGCCCAAAATACCTGCACCAAAATATATACAATATATACAAGAATATATACAAAAATATCCGCATGTAATCTCACCTACACAACCACCCCTAAACACAGAGGGAAGGAGGGAGGTAAATTGGACTGCAGCAATGGGGATCCTCGAACATCTACATTTATGGTAGGTACAAAACTGTACTATGTTCTTCGTTCCCCATTGCTGCAGTCCTTACTATTGGGTAGAATCCCAAAGCAGAGGTAAGGGAGGCTGGCAAATCATAAAGAAGTAGGAGCTGACAACATGCCTTGCAAAACAGCTGTGGCAAAACCAGCCCTAGACTTAGAGTAGATAGGAAGGTGATAATGCTTAGAGAAAGTATGCACTGAACTCCAAGTAGCTGCTTCCAAAATATCCTTAGTTGCCACCCCTTAGAAATGCTGTTGAAGTGGCAGTAGCCCTAGTGGAATGAGGCCTAATCCCAGCTGGAATCTCCTTGCCATGATGGGAATAACAAAATGCAATGCAAAAGCCAATCCACCTAGAAATAGTTTGTTTTGACACAGGCTTGCCCTGCGAACTCAAAGCAAAAGAAACAAACAACTGCTGAGACTGCCTAAAATCCTTAGTCCTGCTTAAATAATAACGCAATTGCCTGTGTACATCTAAAGTGTGCAAAATCTTTTCCCTTTATTTTGGGGGTCTGCATAAAAGTAGGCAAATGAATAGTTTGGTTTAAAGCCACACTAGAGACCACCTTAGGCATAAAGGAAGGATTAGTACGTAATGATACCCTATCCTTATGGAAAATCAAAAGGGCTCTACTGCCATAAGGGCCTGCAACTCAGACACCCTTCTTGCAGAAGTAATAGCCAACAGAAAAGCAGTCTTCCATGACAAGTATTTCAATTCAGCAGTAGCCGCAGGCTCAAAAGGTTGTAGAGTAAGTTTTTCCAACACAAAATTGAGATCCCAAGCAGGAGTAGGAGCTCTACGTGGGGTCTTATATTCTTTGCCCCTCTAAGAAACTGCTTGAACAAAGGATGCGAAAACAATGGTGGGTCACAATCATAGTGAGCTGAAATTGCTGCAGCATGAATCTTAATGGAAGAGAAGGACAAACCTTTGTCCAATAACTCAGTAAGATATTGAAGAGCCACACTCAAATTAGGCTCAGAAATCTCCAAATTCTTTGCTGTACTCCAAAATAAAAATCTCTTCCATTTTTCTGCGTACACTTTCCTTGTACTAGGTCTTCTAGCTTCCATAATCACATTTAAAACTTGTTGAGGAAGTTGAGACCTGCTGTGTTTCAAGAGAGAATATGCCAGGCTGTTAGATGAAGAGAGTGAAGCTTGACATTGAGCAGATGACCGTCCTTCTGAGATAACAGATGAGGAATCAGAGGTAAAGGCCATGGAGGCTTCTTTACCAGACTCCGTAGTAGTGGGTACCAGTGTTGCCGAGGCCAATCTGGAGCTATCAAAATCATCCTTGGCCTGTCTTGTCTGACCTTTAATAGTACCTTTGGAAGAAGAGGCAGAGGTGGAAAGGCATACACATGAAGGTTTTTCCAACTGAAAGACAGAGCATCCACTTTCCAAGCTGTGTGATGAAACCCCTTTGTGCAATACTTTGGCAGCTGGTGGTTTAGTGGAGAAGCGAACAGATCTATGTCTGGAGTTCCCCATGACACTGTCAATTTCTGAAATACATGAAGATCCAGTTTCCACTCGTGGGGATCCATGATTTGTCTGCTTAACACATCTGCTAAGGAGTTCTGTGCTCCTGGCAGAAACCTTGCCTGAAGAGTTAGTTGCAAGCTTAGCGCCGTCTCCCATAAAATCATTGCTTGCCTGCATAGTGGATAAGAATGTGTTCCCCTTGCTTGTTGATGTACCACATGACAGTTGTGTTGTCTGTTAGAATCAACACCTGCCCTGGAAGAAGTAACTCCTTGAAAGCCATTAATGCAAACTGGACTGCTAACATCTCCTTCATGTTGATATGTAGATGCTGTAGTCTGGCAGGCCACTTGTCTTGTATCCACTTTCCATTTAGATGAGCTCCCAAGCAATGTCCGAGGCATCTGTCGTTAAAATCTGACTCGCCTCTGGCCGGGTCACAGAGAGTCCCTTGTTTAGGTGACATTCCTGAGCCCACCACAAAGATTCTTTTTGAAGGCAAGGTATTATTTGAATGACAGTGTCCAAATCCTGGCAGTGCTGTGGCCTTACATTTTGAGATACCATTGTAGCTTCCTCATATGCAGTTTGGCATTGGGAAGCACCAGAATACAAGATGCCATGAACCCTAATGCTTGAAGGACTGTCCTTGCAGTCAGCACGGACTGATGAGATAGTTGATGCAAGTAAAGTGATAGACTCTTTTGTTTGTCCGGGGTTAAAAAGGCCATCTGGGCTGCTGTATTCAGTCTCACACCCAGAAAGCACATGTCTTGAGAGGGTACTAGACTGGACTTTATTTCGTTCACAGAATACCCTAGGCATCTTAGCACTGCTATAACATATTCCAGATGCTGTAGAAGGTCTTCCTTTTCTTGAGCCAAAATCAGGCAGTCGTCCAAGTAAGGATAGATTTGAATTCCTTGTAGCCTGAAGTAAGCTATCACTGGAGCCAGAACCTTTGTGAATACTCTGGGCGCAGTAGATAAGCCAAAGGGCAATGCAGAGAACTGATAATGAGAATTTCCAGCTCGAAACCGCAGATACTTCCTGCAACTTAGCCTTATAGGCACATGAAGGTAAGCTTCCTTGAGATCTAAAGTTACCATCCAGTGATCTTTGCCCAGCAGAGGTAAAAGCTGTTGTAACGTCAACATCTTGAACTTGGGAATGTCCAGATAAGTGTTGAGGAGGATAAATCCAAAATTGGTCTCCACGTGTTCCCTTCTTTGGTACTAGGAACAGGCGAGAATAAAATCCTAGGCCCCTCTCTGATACAGGGACTGGCTGAATGGCCCCATCTGGAGTAACTGAGAAACTTGCTTGTGAGCCTCTTTTCTTTGTGGAGGAGGAGCGTCTGGCATGCCTTTGAAAGGGGCATGGTATGGAAATAAAATCTGTAACCGTGGTGAATGATATCCAACACCCATCTGTCTTGAGTAATTAAATCCCAATTTTCTTTGAAAAGAGACAGTCTTCCTCCCAAAGGAGCTGCCAGACGAGAATCTACTGGCAGCTGAAAAGCCAGGTCATTGGGTCTGTTTACGTAAGGACTGACCCTTGCCATCACCAGAAGTCTGAGCAGGTGAACTCCCTGTTCTAGGCCTAAAAGAACCTTGAGCCCTGCCCCTACCACGTCTAGACCTACCCCTAGACTGGGAATCATAAGCAGGATATGTCCACCCCTTAGCAGGCCAATTTCTACTAAACTTGGTGGCTGCACCTGCAAAAATCTTTAACAGTTTGCATAGACTTAGCTTTGTCCTCCATTTTCTTTAAAACTGCTTCCACAGGCGAACCAAACAACACATCAGACTGTAAAGGAGCATCCAAAATCCTTGTCTTAACATGCTCAGCTAAATTCTGATCCCTCAACCAGGCATGCCTGCGAAGAACAGAACTAGTGGCAGCCACCCTCGAGGAGGCCTGTACAGCATCAAAACCACATTGCAAAGAATGCTTACCCACTTGTTCAGACACATGAACCAAATCCAGCAACTCTTTACACTCAATACCTTCCGCCAAAGCATCCACCTTAGATTTCAATTGTGAAAGGAGATAATTTTGATATTTTAGCATGTGAAACTGACAATTCAACGCTCTCATGGCTAGAGTGGAAGAAGTATACACTTTCTTTCCCCACCTATCCAAAGCCCTAGCCTCTTTATCAGTGGGAACAGGATTTTTAACCACAGAGGCCTTAACACCTTTAGGCCCCTGAGAAACAGTTTCTGGGTCCGCCCTAGGACTCTTAAACAAATACTTATGAGCTTGGGCCCCCCTATAATAACTATCAGGTTTAACAGGAGCAGGAGGCAAAGAATCAGGGTTCAGGGAAGCCTCTGCAAAACATCTTCCACCACATTCAACACAGGAGGTATAGCTAAGGGCCTATGCTGGGGTAAAACAAGAATTCCCTAAGCCTTTTCCTGGAATCAGAGTAATCCTGGCCTTCCCATTTAAAGTGCTCCCTCATGGAATGCAGAGTCTCTGAAAATGAGAAATCCTCAGGAGGAGAAGCTGTAGGAGTGGAATCATCCACATCTGAATCAGAATAAGTAGGATACTCCTGCAAATCTTCCGCAGAAGACTCAGAAGCCTCTGAACCCTGTTCAAAACTATCAAACTCGGTTCCACCCTAGGCCTCTTATCAGGAGGGGGCATAGAACCTCTAATCATAGTAATCAAATCTTCTGCCATTTTAAGCATATGTTTCTTAGGTACAGAACCCGAAATGCTAGGAGAAGCCCCCACTGAAGCTGAACTTGGCCTACCTCTCAAAGAAGTTTTAGCAACAGAAGGAGAGGCTCTAACTACCTTGGGAAGAGAGGGAAGAACAGTTACCTGAGAAGCCCCTCAGCCTGGCCTACCTCCTGAGAAGGCACATCCTGTAACAGTAAAGTTTCTGCCTGAGACTCCATGGAAACTCCTGGCAAAACCTCTGGCTCCACTGAGCCTTCTAAAGAACCGGCGTCCGGGACTGCGGTTCATCAACCCTAGGCTTCGCTGTTTTGTCCTTGCGCTTCTTGGGAAGCGGGCCGGAGCATCCGGCGGCATTTTATAATTGCAACGCTTCCCAAACACTAACCTGGCACAGTCTAACCTCCTCTTAATAGTGCGTTTGTTAAACCTAGCACAAGGCGGCAACCAACAACGTCGTGCTCAGGCCTAAACAAGGTATACACAAGGTATGGTAATCCCTATGAGGTATCTGTTTCCCACAAGAAATACAGTTATTCACTTTTTCTGACATCCGGTTAAATACTGAGGCAAGAAAAACCAAAATGTTCCCCAGCGGGTACTTAGCCAACTCTGTTTCGGTCTGAAACTCCGGTTTCGGAAATATTTCAGGACGCCAACCTGCACTCGCAAAACTGCTTCTGCATCGGACCATGCGGCAAAAAAGACTGAGGATATGACGTCGGTCATGCGCATTAGTACCCTGACGTACTGACGTCAGTCTAATGCGCCCTGACCGACGTCAGCCTTATACTCTGGTATTCGGGCCGACTGGACAGCGGACTACACCCAATAGTAAGGACTGCAGCAATGGGGAACGAAGAACATCTCTAATGTTGGGCCATTTCCCCAAGCTTGACTGCTCATAACTCTATCATTTGTTTGAAGATCGCTGCTAAAATAGGTGTTACATTTCCCTTTACAAAAACGTTCTCCCCTTTGGGCTGTCTGCATCACTTTGGAGGGAGTGTACACATTTCTTCATATTCCCTGCCACTATCTCAGCTTTTGCTTTAATTTCATAGCTGTCTCCGTTCCAGCAGCACACATTAAACAATTAATGTAATCTAGGGCAGCAACATGGGATTCCATTTTAATTACATGAGTGGCAAGTGCTGTAAAAATGCTCTGTTGATGCAGTATTGCCAGATTTTTTTTCTTTGTTACTTTTGTTGTTTTGTGTGTGTGTGTGTGTGTGTGTGTGTGTGTGTGTGTGTGTGTGTGTGTGTGTGTGTGTGTGTGTGTGTGTGTGTGTGTCTTTAGTTTATTTATTTATTTATTTTTGGGGAAAAAAAATTCCATGCTACAAAGACTGTGTCTGCAGGCTTGCCTGTGAAAGTGAATCATCAGGTTGTAGCACAGTAAATCACTAAGGGGAGCAATTACACAGAATGTGACCAGATCAGCAAACTCTTATATTTCTTAGAGGTCCTAAGTTAAGATAAAGTTAGTTTTATGCTATTAGCCAGTATTGAAGAATGACAGAGCAACAGTTTACTATATTCTGCATGTACCAGTAACTATGGGATCCTGTCCCATTTTCTGCACCATAACAGTAAGCATTTATGTGTAGTACTTGTGACCCACACCTACTTTTCGCATTCACATATACTGTTGTGTTGTCCAGAATTGTTGGCCTACTGGTTTGGAATGATTGGTCTAGGGTACAGTGTTATGTGAATTGTGTCTGTGTCACAACACCCCCAGCAACTTTTCCTCACTTCTGTCAATATTTTCCTTATATCTGCTTGGGTATATTTGCACAAAGCTAAATACAGTTGTAAAGTTACTTTTTTCCTTTATTTAATATTTTTGCTTTTTTTCTTGTCTTTGATGCCAGTGTGTGCCTATCTAGACATGCTTAATGTGTAGATTTATATATGTGTGTGTGTGTGTGTGTGTGTGTGTGTGTGTGTGTGTGTGTGTGTGTGTGTGTATATATATATATGTGCAAGCTCAGATGAGGTCACAGCACATACTAGGAACATCTTAGGGGAGATAGGGAGTAATGGCTCCTGAGGATAATGCCAGTGTACAGGAGCAAATAGGACAGCCACAATGGTGGGCAGTGCAGAGGTATCAAACTCCTGTTACAATGGATGAAAGTTCTGGAGGGAGGTAGGGTTACCACCTGTCCCACTTTGAGAGGGCCCTCTTTGGGCAGTTGTGTCCTGACAAAAAATATTAAAAAGGGCAAATGTCCTGAGATTGTAGGACATAATTATGTCCCATATTTTATCTAATAGTTGCATAAAATAGTTATTTCTGTATCTAAAATACCTAAATGTTACAAGAAACATAATAAGCAACTAAACTGCTACAAGAATAAGCTTTTATTTAGGAAACAAAGTTAAATTCTATCCTTTGTACTGACCGTGGGTATGTGTCGGCCTGTAAAATCTGATGTGTGTCCCGAAAATGTCCCACTTTGGCCATTTGAAAAGGTGGCAACCCTAGAAGGGGGTGATTGATATATGAATACACAGAGTAGTAGAGAGTGAAATGGGAAATTAGTAGTTTATATTCACATTAGGATGCAGCAAAACCGACCTTATGCTTGTAGTGAGAAGAAATGCGAGATGAGGAAATAATCCAACTGTACATTTCTAGACATGGAGAAAGCATATAACAAAGTTCCAATAAAGCTCATTTGGTCAGTCATGAGGTAGCTCTAAGCCCAAAAGCATTGGTAGAATTAATGCAGGATATGTAAATTGGCCCAATGACTCAAGTGCAATTAATGTTTGCACTCACAGAGGGGTTCCTACTGGGAGTGAGTGTGAATCAGGATTCATCTCTAAGCCCACTGTTGTCCATATTGGTAATACACTGCATTAGCAAACAGGTCACAGGAGACAGATTAACAAAGTTGCTGTATGCAGATGAGGCAAGAACTTCCGCAAAGGACAGGGGAATGGGTTGCAAAACTGCAGGCACATAGGATAAAACTGAGTGCAGATAAGGCAGTAGTTGTAGATCAGAGTATAGCGTGTGTGTGCTATGTCTTTAAGAAGCATGCAAGGCTATGAGTGCACTTATAAATTACAGACACGTGCAATCCCTTGTGCCATTTTGTAGAAGCAGCCAGAGAGTGAGCAGTAGTTAGTTTGTATATAAGTTACTTATGCCATAGTCAATAAGCCTTTACAGTGATGTGTTTGTATAGAATAAAGCTGCTAAAACAGAACCCATGAAGACTTGTTTATTCGTGTACCAACACGAAAGAGACATGGGGTCATAACTGGGATGGAAAAGAGAAGAACATTCAGAGCCATGAGTTGTAAAGACGACAGCGAAGGTAAAACCCAGAGAAAACAGTACAAACACAACCAGAAAGAATTAAAGGTAATGAAAAATAATAAGAATTATTTACTTGAGGCAATAAGAGGCAAAAAAGGACATTACCAGGGCACTAACTGCATTATCAGGCAAGTGGAAAGTACAGAAAAGTTTGTAAATTAAAGAAAATGTTTAAGATAAAAGTATTTGACAAGGCAACTCTAGAGTGCAAAACGAGCAAGTGTAAAGCAAAATAAGTGTGTTTAAGGCAGAATTGGGCATGTTTAGAGTAAAATGAGCACATGAGAAGCACGTTGGACATAAAAAGGGCTTAAATGAGCAACAAGAACATAAGAAAAGAGGAAAGGGCACAGTAAGCAAAAATAGAGCAAGACGACTGCTTGAGTTTGGACAAAGTGCTGTGATTTGGCATAACTACTTCTTTGTATTGTATCAAGGGCATAATTAAAGTTATTCAAAGTATCTCAGAGTGTGTAAAAGTGCTTAAAGTGTGTGCTTATTACTGTGCATGTATTTCAAAGAGTTCTCTGTGTGTAAAGTGCAACTACCTCGTAAAACCTAGTCAAAGTATAGTTATTTGAAGAAAGGTTCTTGTGCTGGATGTGTCTATTTGCAAAGTGCTGCCATTACAAAATGCTTCTTGTACTGTAAGGAGTTGCCTAACAAAATACTGCCATTTTGGGGACATTTCAGTGTACTGCATGTGGTTGTTGCAAGGTGCAAATGCTTCAAAAGAGATTGAATTTGGGCAACAGAAGTCACGTTATTCGCATTGTACAGTTGCTTGATGTTTCTTGCATTGATAAAAGGTGTTTCTTACAAAAGATTACAAGAGTATTAACAGTGTTCATGAATTGCTCAGTTGCATTGTAAAGTTCTTGAATGTTTCTTAAAGTGATGATTTTGACAAATGATGGCGCATGAATGTAGCATGCCTATCTTTATCGATAAAGTTCCAAGCAATTACTTTAGCATTTCTGCCTTTACCAGTTCCGCAAGCATAGCGAGTGATGATCAATGACTTTAACATTTTTGCCTTTACCAATTCCAAAAGTAAATGATTTCAGTATTTCCACTTTTATCAATCAAAGATTTCAGAAAGCATTACAGAAGTCCGAGAAATTATTCTGCAAAGCTCCATAAAGTGTCGAAAAGTTCAAAAAGTTATTCCGGAAAACTTCATAATGCATCGAGAAATCTAAAAAGCTATTTTGAAAAGTGCAATAGCCCAAGAAGTTTATTTTGCAAAGTCCAGTTGTGTTTATGTGTGTGTGTGTGTGTGTGTGTGTGTGTGTGTGTGTGTGTGTGTGTGTGTGTGTTTGTGTGTGTGTCTGTGGATGTGTGTGCGTGTGTGTGTGTGTGTGTGTGTGTGTGTGTGTGTGTGTGTGTGTGTGTGTGTGTGTGTGTCTGTGTGTATATTCATATGTATTTGCAAGACCCTTTGCTGGTATGTGTTAATAAGGCAGACGGTTTTCGAAAACCTCAACCACTTGTATTTGATCAGAATATTGCAGAAAACTGGAGAATATTTGAACAAGAGTATGATATTTCATCCAAGCAGCTTATGCAGACACAGATGCACATACCAGGGCATTCATTTTGTTAAATCTAGCAGGATCTGAGGCCATACAAAGAGAATGTTGAATTGTGTATGCACCAGCAGTGTATGAAGGTGAAGTTGCAGACAGTCATATTGTTGTGCACGTTGAATCAAGGGAAACGCAAGTTCAGAATAATGTGTAATCCCCAGACAAGCATTACATTAGAGAGGCATTTGTTTTACACAAGAGATAGAAACCAGGGGAAACGTTTATAGCTTATATAACTGAATTGAGGAGCAAAGCTAAAACATGTCAGTTTGGTGATGTGAAAGATGAGCTGATAAAGGACAGACTTGTATGAGGTAGTAATAGTCCTGAAATGAGAAAAATTTTGCTTTGTGACAATGATTTGACATTAAGTAAAGCAATAGAGATTTGTCAGATCCATGAGGTGACAGAAAGGCATACTAGTGTGTGTACGAGTGTCAAAAGCATGGTTTTGATGAGCTCAAGAACAAATGTAGATAATATGCAACACGTGGCAAACAGAAACAGGCCTAAGAAAGGGGAAGCCACATGTTTTCCAAAGAAGGTTCGAAGCTTTCCAGAAAGTTAAAGTGCAAGCTCCACCACCAGCTCAGTGCAACACCAATGTGAGTTAGCAAAACTCAAATCTAGCTTTATTGTTAACTGTCACAATTGTGGTGCAAATCATGAATCTAAAAGAGAGAAGTTTATCATTTGGTCAACAATGCCACAAGTGTAAAAAGTGGAACCATTTCCAAAAGTTTTGCAAATCAAGCAAGCCTCACTCATTTTGTAAAGAAAGGTCGCACAATAGAGCCGAAACAGTCAGCTTTCTATGTGGATGGTGTCTCAGTACTTGGAGAAAGAGTTAATACAGTAAACGTATTACCAAGGAGTGAAGTGTTTTGTATGGTCCAGATTAATGGAAAATCCACAGAGTTCAAAGCAGACACTGGGTCAAAGTGTAATGTTATATCAGCATACACATTTGCAAAAGTTAGAACCAACAAACAACTCAATGTGACCAGCAGTGCGAGAAATGTGTATGGAAGTGAAAAAATTCAGACCAAAGGTTCAGTGAAACTTTCATGTTATTTGGTTGAGAACTGTTACAACTTATTATTCTATGTAGTCCGATGACCAGTGCAATCTTTACTACGTCTCAAAGACATCTGCTTTCTTTTGCCAAAGAAGTTCATCATGTGAGTGCAGCTCCAAGTTCGAGTTTTTCTGAATCCATTTTCTCAGAGTATGGTGATTTTTTTGATGACAAGTTGGGCAAACTTCCAGTTGTGTATTCTATGAGGTTGGATCCTGAGGTCACTCTAGTGGTCAGGCCAGCAAGAAAAGTTCCAATAGAAATGCAAAATAAAGTTAAAGTTCAGTTGGACAAGATGGTACAACAAGGTGTGATTTGTCCAGTCACAGAACCAATTGAATGGGTGTCCTCCATGGTAGCCACTCATAAGAAAGGCTCAGATGAAATCAGAATATGCATTGATCCTAGAGATTTTCACAAAGCATTAAAAAGGCCATACCATCCAATACGCACAACTGAAGAAGTTGCAGCTCTAATACCAAATGCCACTGCATTTTCTGTTTTGGATGCAAAGAGTTAATTTTGTCAAGTGATGCTTGATCACAAATCCTCATTTCTAACTACTTTTGGTACTCTGTTTAACAGATACCAATTCTTAAGGTTGCCATTTAGAATAAATTTGGCAAGTGAAATCTTTCAGCTTGAAATGGCACACATTTTTTTAGGTTATCCTTGTGCCATAATAGTAGACGATCTATTAGTTGGAGGCAATGGCTAAGCAGAACATGACAGAAACATCAAGAAAGTTCTAGACAGAGCATGTGAAGTAAATTTGAAGCTCAGTCCTCTGAAGTGTAAATTCAGACTTCCAGAAGTAACCTACACAGGACATTTGTTCACAAGTATGGCTTAAGACTTGATTCTATCAAGCAAGCAGCAATTCTAGAGATATCAGGCCAGGATAATGTGCAACATTTACAGCATTTTCTGGGCATGGTCAACTATTTAGGCAAATTTATCCCAGATTTCAGTGAGTTGACAACATCTTTGAGAGAGCTAACATGTAAAATTGTTGTATGGTCAGAGTTAGAACTTCATCAGAAGGCGTTTGATGACTTTAAGCAGAAAATTGCCACCCCGCTTACTTTAATGTACCACAATGTAAATAAATCAGTTGTTCTTTCCTGTGATGCTTCAAAATTTGGTCTAGGTGCAGTTATTCTTCAAGAGGGCAGACCAGTAGCCTATGCATCTAGGACATTAACTAAGCTGAGATCCATTCTACTCAAATTGAGAAAGAGCTTTTGGCAATAGTTTGCATGTTCCAAGTCTCATGATTATATTTATGGTTGATTGAAACTAATCATCATCTTCTTGTTACCATTCTAAAGAAGTCTTTGCATTCAGCTCCAGCGAGATTACAAAGAATGATGCTCAAGTTGCAAAAATACAATTTCAAAATGGTCTACCCTAAAGGTAAATTGCTTTATCTGGCTGATACCTTATCCAGATCACCTAGAAATTCCACAAAACAGCTTGATGCTGAAACTTTTGACTTTGATGTAATGTCAGTGCATAACATTTCCACTACTAGACTTGATGAGTTGAGAAATCACACTATGACTGATCCTGTTTCTCAAAAGCTTAATCACTACATCAATGTCGGATGGCCATCAAAAGAGTCTATTGTATCACCTGAAGTACAATCATATTTTCCTTACGGTGATGAATAGTTGATGGAAGATGGCATTATTTACAAAGGTCCTAAAATTGTTGTTCGTGCTTCCTTACAGCAAGAATATGTTCAGAGTTTGCATCGTGGTCACCCAGGTTTGTTATCCACTAAGAGAAGAGCAAGAGAATTGATATTTCAGCCTTCATTGTGAAGGGACATTGATAGAGTTCTTTCTTATTTATTTATTTATTTATTTATTTATTTATTGCATTTGTTAACCGGAAAAGTCCACTGGGCCTGTAAAGAGCCCATTTTCAGTGGAGGCCCAGGGAGAAAAGCGCCACATCAATTGCATACAAAGTAAAATAATAATACATAGAACAAAGTGTTAGAAGCAGTGCATTCACATTTAAAGAAAATTAATACAAAAAAACAGTAATAATATTTACAATCAGGTATAAATGTGGCAGTAAAAGATGGCAAGTATTTAAATAACACAGACTATATCTGCAGAATCCTTAGCAGAGGACGGTTGACGTCACGGTGGAAAGGAGGCGATGGCAAGGCTATAGTAAGAAGAGTCAAGTTAATGAGACAGCAAGAAGTAATTATGGTAGAGAGAAGGAGAGGAGATGTTTGAATAGAATGATTAAAGTTGAGACTCCAGAGAGAGAAGTCAGGAGTTTGGATTATTTGTTGGGGTACAGGAGCATAGCCAGTGAGAGGAAAGATGTGATTTAAGGGATTTTTTAAAGGAGACAGGATTGCTGATAGTACTGAGTGAAGGAAGAAGATTGTTCCATAACTTGGAGACAGTGTGAGAATACAACATTTGGCCGGCTGAGAACTTGGGTTTCTCGACAGACAGTAGCATTTTGTTTACAAACCTGAGGTGGCAATTAGGAAGGTACATGGTCTGTATGAAGGAGAGAGAAGGGCAGGTTTCAGGTTGATAGATTATCTTGTGGGCTGTGCTTAGTTGTAGATAAGTGAGATGGATGGTATATGGTCGGTATGGAGGAGAGAGACGGGCAGGTTTCAGGTCGATAGATTATCTCGGGGGCTGTGCTTAGCTGTAGATAAGTGAGATGGAGGGTACATGGTCTGTATGGAGGAGAGAGACGGGCAGGTTTCAGGTCGATAGATTATCTTGGGGGCTGTGCTTAGTTGTAGATAAGTGAGATGGATGGTACATGGTCTGTATGGAGGAGAGAAACGGGCAGGTTTCAGGTCGATAGATTATCTCGGGGGCTGTGCTTAGTTGTAGATAAGTGAGATGGATGGTACATGGTCTGTATGGAGGAGAGAGACGGGCAGGTTTCAGGTCGATAGATTATCTCCGGGGCTGTGCTTAGTTGTAGATAAGTGAGATGGATGGTACATGGCCTGTATGGAGGAGAGAGATGGGCAGGTTTCAGGTCGATAGATTATCTCTGGGGCTGTGCTTAGTTGTAGATAAGTGAGAGGGATGGTACATGGTCTGTACGGAGGAGAGAGACGGGCAGGTTTCAGGTCGATAGATTATCTCGGGGGCTGTGCTTAGCTGTAGATAAGTGAGATGGATGGTACATGGTCTGTACGGAGGAGAGAGATGGGCAGGTTTCAGGTCGATAGATTATCTCGGGGGCTTTGGTTAGTTGTAGATAAGTGAGATGGGTGGTACATGGTCTGTATGGAGGAGTGAGATGGGCAGGTTTCAGGTCGATAGATTATCTCGGGGGCTGTGGTTAGTTGTAGATAAGTGAGATAGATGGTACATGGTCTGTACAGAGGAGAGAGACGGGCAGGTTTCAGGTTGATAGATTATCTCAGGGGTTGTGCTTAGCTGTAGATAAGTGAGATGGATGGTACATGGTCTGTACGGAGGAGAGAGAGACGGGCAGGTTTCAGGTCGATAGATTATCTCGGGGGCTGTGCTTAGGTGCAGATAAGTGAGATGGATGGTACATGGTCTGTATGGAGGATAGAAAAGGGCAGGTTTCAGGTCAATAGATTATCTCGGGGGCTGTGCTTAGTTGTAGATAAGTGAGATGGGTGGTACATGGTCTGTATGGAGGAGAGAGATGGGCAGGTTTCAGGTTGATAGATTATCTTGGGGGCTGTGCTTAGTTGTAGATAAGTGAGATGGGTGGTACATGGTCTGTATGGAGGAGAGAGACGGGCAGGTTTCAGGTCGATAGATTATCTCGGGGGCTGTGCGTAGTTGTAGATAAGTGAGATGGGTGGTACATGGTCTGTATGGAGGAGAGAGAAGGGCAGGTTTCAGGTCGATAGATTATCTCGGGGGCTGTGCTTAGTTGTAGATAAGTGAGATGGGTGGTACATGGTCTGTATGGAGGAGAGAGACGGGCAGGTTTCAGGTTGATAGATTATGTTGGGGGCTGTGCTTAGTTGTAGATAAGTGAGATGGATGGTACATGGTCTGTATGGAGGAGAGAGAAGGGCAGGTTTCAGGTCGATAGATTATTTCGGGGGCTGTGATTAGTTGTAGATAAGTGAGATGGGTGGTACATGGTCTGTACGGAGGAGAGAGATGGGCAGGTTTCAGGTCGATAGATTATCCCGGGGGCTGTGCTTAGTTGTAGATAAGTGAGATGGATGGTACATGGTCTGTATGGAGGAGAGAGAAGGGCAGGTTTCAGGTCGATAGATTATCTCGGGGGCTGTGCTTAGTTGTAGATAAGTGAGATGGATGGTACATGGTCTGTATGGAGGAGAGAGACGGGCAGGTTTCAGGTCGATAGATTATCTCGGGGGCTGTGCTTAGTTGTAGATAAGTGAGATGGGTGGTACATGGTCTGTATGGAGGAGAGAGATGGGCAGGTTTCATGTCGATAGATTATCTCGGAGGCTGTGCTTAGTTGTAGATAAGTGAGATGGATGGTACATGGTCTGTATGGAAGAGAGAGATGGGCAGGTTTCAGGTCGATAGATTATCTCGGGAGCTGTGCTTAGTTGTAGATAAGTGAGATGGGTGGTACATGGTCTGTATGGAGGAGAGAGACGGGCAGGTTTCAGGTTGATAGATTATCTCGGGGGGCTGTGCTTAGTTGTAGATAAGTGAGATGGGTGGTACATGGTCTGTATGGAGGAGAGAGATGGGCAGGTTTCAGGTTGATAGATTATCTCGTGGGCTGTGCTTAGTTGTAGATAAGTAAGATGGGTGGTACATGGTCTGTATGGAGGAGAGAGACGGGCAGGTTTCAGGTCAATAGATTATCTCGTGGGCTGTGCTTAGTTGTAGATAAGTGAGATGGGTGGTACATAGTCTGTATGGAGGAGAGAGACGGGCAGGTTTCAGGTCGATAGATTATCTCGGGGGCTGTCGTAGATAAGTGAGATGGATGGTACATGGTCTATATGGAGGAGAGAGATGGGCAGGTTTCAGGTCGATAGATTATCTCGTGGGCTGTGCTTAGTTGTAGATAAGTGAGATGGGTGGTACATGGTCTGAATGGAGGAGAGAGACGGGCAGGTTTCAGGTCGATAGATTATCTCGTGGGCTGTGCTTAGTTGTAGATAAGTGAGATGGATGGTACATGGTCTATATGGAGGAGAGAGATGGGCAGGTTTCAGGTCGATAGATTATCTCGGGGGCTGTCATAGATAAGTGAGATGGATGGTACATGGTCTGTATGGAGGAGAGAGATGGGCAGGTTTCAGGTTGATAGATTATCTCGTGGGCTGTGCTTAGTTGTAGATAAGTGAGATGGGTGGTACATGGTCTGTATGGAGGAGAGAGACGGGCAGGTTTCAGGTCGATAGATTATCTCGTGGGCTGTGCTTAGTTGTAGATAAGTGAGATGGGTGGTACATGGTCTGTATGGAGGAGAGAGATGGGCAGGTTTCAGGTCGATAGATTATCTCGTGGGCTGTGCTTAGTTGTAGATAAGTGAGATGGATGGTACATGGTCTGTATGGAGGAGAGAGACGGGCAGGTTTCAGGTTGATAGATTATCTCGGGGGGCTGTGCTTAGTTGTAGATAAGTGAGATGGGTGGTACATGGTCTGTATGGAGGAGAGAGACGGGCAGGTTTCAGGTTGATAGATTATCTCGTGGGCTGTGCTTAGTTGTAGATAAGTGAGATGGGTGGTACATGGTCTGTATGGAGGAGAGAGACGGGCAGGTTTCAGGTCGATAGATTATCTCGGAGGCTGTCGTAGATAAGTGAGATGGGATGGTACATGGTCTGTATGGAGGAGAGAGACGGGCAGGTTTCAGGTCGATAGATTATCTCGTGGGCTGTGCTTAGTTGTAGATAAGTGAGATGGGTGGTACATGGTCTGTATGGAGGAGAGAGACGGGCAGGTTTCAGGTCGATAGATTATCTCGTGGGCTGTGCTTAGTTGTAAATAAGTGAGATGGGTGGTACATGGTCTGTATGGAGGAGAGAGACGGGCAGGTTTCAAGTCGATAGATTATCTCGTGGGCTGTGCTTAGTTGTAGATAAGTGAGATGGATGGTACATGGTCTATATGGAGGAGAGAGATGGGCAGGTTTCAGGTCGATAGATTATCTCGGGGGCTGTCGTAAATAAGTGAGATGGATGGTACATGGTCTGTACGGAGGAGAGAGATGGGCAGGTTTCAGGTCGATAGATTATCTTGGGGGCTGTCATAGATAAGTGAGATGGATGGTACATTGTCTATATGGAGGAGTGAGATGGGCAGGTTTCAGGTTGATAGATTATCTCGGGGCTGTCGTAGATAAGTGAGATGGATGGTACATGGTCTGTACGGGGGAGAGAGACCGGCAGGTTTCAGGTCGATAGATTATCTCGGGAGGCTGTAGTTGGTTGTAGATAAGTGAGATGGATGGTACATGGTCTGTATGGAGGAGAGAGATGGGAAGGTTTCAGGTCAATAGATTATTTCGGGGGCTGTGCTTAGGTGTAGATAAGTGAGATGGGTGGTACATTGTCTGTATGGAGGAGAGAGACGGGCAGGTTTCAGTTTGTAGATTATCTCGGGGGGGCTGTGCTTGGTTGTAGATAAGTGAGATGGGTGGTACATGGTCTGTATGGAGGAGAGAGATGGGCAGGTTTCAGGTTGATAGATTATCTCGTGGGCTGTGCTTAGTTGTAGATAAGTGAGATGGGTGGTACATGGTCTGTATGGAGGAGAGAGATCGGCATGTTTCAGTTCGATAGATTATCTCGTGGGCTGTGCTTAGTTGTAGATAAGTGAGATGGGTGGTACATGGTCTGTATGGAGGAGAGAGACGGGCAGGTTTCAGGTCGATAGATTATCTCGGAGGCTGTCGTAGATAAGTGAGATGGGATGGTACATGGTCTGTACGGAGGAGAGAGACGGGCAGGTTTCAGGTCGATAGATTATCTCGGGGGCTGTCATAGATAAGTGAGATGGATGGTACATGGTCTGTATGGAGGAGAGAGACGGGCAGGTTTCAGGTCGATAGATTATCTCGGGGGCTGTCGTAGATAAGTGAGATGGTGAGGGGATTCTAGCCATTTTAGCTGATGCAGCGAGGAGCAGTGGTGGAAGAAATGTTTGCATTTGTAGCGGATTTAGCGACTTTGTCGTAGCAGGAGTCAAGTTTAGTTTTTATGGAGGATTGTAGATTGGTGAGGACGGGAGCACTGTATAGAAGAGTTGCAATACCTGAATTACCTTGGTCTACTGTAGCAACTGATATTTTTGAGTGGAACAGTCAACACTATTTGGTTTTGGAAGACTCTTACTGGAATTCGTTTGAAATTGATCTGCTACCAAACTTAACCTCAACAGCTATTACTAAATCCCAAGCAGCAAAACTCCACAAGTACCCAGGCATGGAAAAAATACAGTTAGAGCAAAAAAACAAAGCCAGTCGGTCAAAGCAGCTCCACAAAACTTTAATATTTGAACCAGGTTAAGCGCTTTCAGTTTGTCAGAATCATCAGAACCTAGATAAAATCAATAAAAAAACACTTAAAAGCTTGAATGAAAAAAACACACCCACATATACATCCACTAGAATAATCATACATCACACACCCCAAAGAATTGTCCAGTCAAAATATTGTATGCACCATCAGTTGCCAAGCAAAAAATGAAAATATTAAAAAGTCTGTCTACTTGAGTGATACTAAAAATTTAATAATTTCACGTCCATAGCTCTTCTCTTAAGTTCACATGAAATAGAAATCACTTCATTTAGCCTTGGAGAATTAGCAGTGTCCAATTTTAACTGCCAGAACGTTTCCTTGTGCAGCAATTGATTTTCACAATCACCATTGAACGGTGATACTTTTATTCGCTCAAGAACTAGAAAAATAAACTTTTGAAAGTTCACACAGCACATAACATGTCTAGCCAATGCACTTTTGTTGTCTTTTCTCCTATTGCTATATTGATGTTGATAAATCCATTGCTTAAGACTGTTGTTAGTTTTACCCACATAAAATGCGGAACAGGTACAACAGGTAGCTAAATAAATACGTTTTTGTGATTGACAATTCACATAAGTCCGTTTGTCCCAAGATGTGATATTGTTACAGACAAAACCTTTCCTGTTCACATTAATATAAATACAATATGGGCAATGCTCACATTTGTTTGTCATAGGTACCCTGCGTTAGGACCCTGATTTCTCTAATAATGCCTTAAAGTTGGGTTTATTTTTGTATGTAAATGTTGGCATGGAGTTGAATAAATGAGAAATATTGCTGTCACTTTGCAAGAGCATCCAGCTTCTCTTAACAATTTTCTCAGTTTTCTTCACATCAGTTGGAGTACATCACCATATTATTAGATGTACACAAAACATCTTCAAAATTTACACCATTATAAGGTACTAATGTAGTTAACCCATGTTTTATAATAGGTGCAAACTACCTTGTCTCCCCAGCCAAACATCATGTTCAATTTTCTCCAACAAATCAACAGGGTATCCTCGATCAACAAACATACTTTTGATCATAGTAAACTCATCTAAACAATCAGACTCATCAGAAGTCAGATGCGATGCATGTATCAATTGACGTTTCACCGCACTTTTTTTCTGGTGCATCGGATGACAGCTTGTAAAATATAAATATGTGTTACAATATGTAGGTTTCCTAAAAACTCGAGTAATCAACGTGCCATCACCCTTATTAACAAAAAGAACATCCAGATAATTTATAATGTGACGCCCGTGCCCTGGACCAGGAATCAAGGAGCCTCAATCAGTATATATCTGCATACTTAGTATTGTATAATGCATGTCTTTAGATTATCTGCAATAATCTCATGACAAATTGCATGATCTATTTCAAAAATAGGGAGGATGTAGATCAGAGTGTAACGTGTGTGTGTGCTTTGTCTTTAAGAAGCATGCACGGCTGTGTGTGCACATATTAATTCTAGACACGTGCAATCCCTAGTGCCATTTTGTAGAAGCAGCAAATGAGTGAGCATGTATGATCACAGTATGTAGTTGGTATATAAGTTACTTAGTCAAGTGATGTGTTTGTATAGAATAAAGCTGCTAAAACAGAACCCACAAAGTTTTGTTTATTCATGTACCAATACAAAAGCGACAGTGGTAATGACAGCAAATGGGGGAAATCAGAAGAAGAGGAGACTTGAAACAGAAAGGAAAATAGTGCAGCAGCATCTGGGAGAGTAGATTGATAAAAACAGAAATCTGAATGAGGAGGTCAAAGCTAAAATAGAGGGGTTACAGCCAACTGGCACTGAGTGTGTTAGGAACGACCTGTGACAGACAGGCATGACTGTCAAAGAAGGTAGGAGAGTGCATTGAAACAAGAGATATGGTGAAAGTTAACACGACACCAAGAACATTGGTATAAAATGGGAAAAAGGGATTGAAGATGATGTTTTAGAGTTATATATATGTCTGAATGCATGTATATATATATTTTTTTTTATGTGTATACACGGTTTTGCAGTTTATTCTTAGGAGTTAAGGTGCAACATGTGTTCTTATTAACTTTTCTTGTTTCAGTTTAAATCTCATACTCAATCCACTGTCATGCATGAATTGTATGTGTCTGTCTTTACCTGGTATCTTATTTGAGCTTCTGCTTCTCTCTTTTTTATCAGTCTCTCATCAACAGAATAATAGAACCCTACAATGTGCAAGGCAACCATTTCCTGATTCTCTTGTGTGCATACTCCTGGTCAGGTGAGCTGTCTTTTTGCAAGTTTTAATATGATTGTATAGGCTCTCTGTCAACAGCTCTGACCATGGTTTACCTCAGGGTTTGGTATGGCTTGATGTCACAGGATTACTAAGGCTTCCTGCATTTTTGCTAGTGGGTAAGAGATGGGTACAATTGCCAGATTACTCTGTTGGGCAGTAGATTTGCTATATCTTCTGTCAATGTGTTAGATGCCTGCATTCACAAATAGATTTTCACACTGTTGTGCATTATCTTTGAGTGTGTAGACATGACTAAAGAAACCCTTAGAGGTCCATATCTGTATACCAGGCTAAAGACTACCAGGGCATTTATAAGCCTAGCTGTGCAACTCCCATTTTGTCCCTATATATCATTTATTAGGAATGGGTATGTTAGTTAGGAAGTTTCTAAGGGTTATGTGGGGGATATGTTATTTTGGGCATAGTTACTGTGTGTCTCTGTCTATCAGAGACATGAGGGCCAGACCAAGGGTGGATTTCTGTTTTTCGATCAATTGGTTAAACTTACACTTCAGTAGGGTTAGGGAGGGACTCTGCTTCACATTGATGGGGAGCCTGTTCTAGAGAACAGGAATCATTTGAGACAGATATCTGTCTCTCCAACATGTTCTATTTATGTCACAAACAAAAGTTATCCTTGGATCTAGTTGTTCTGATGCTGTTCATTTTGGAGATGCAAAAAAGGTCCATCAAAGCTGGAGGTGAGGATGCCTTGTATGTCAGGCATAGATTGCCTCTTAGTAACCTTTAAGAGACTGAGTATACAGATAAGGTTTTAAGGCAATCCATATAGGACAATGTGTGTATACCCTGGATTTTCATGCTAAAGAACTTTGGTGGTCATTCCAACTACTGCATATGTCTGGTCAGGTTCATGCCAAAAGAAGATATTATACTCAATGAAGGGTCTGATTGAATAAAGTGGCACTGTGACTTCCTTGGACCTGGATACCATGCTCTTACTTATAACGTGGGCGACACAGAATGATTTTCCTACTACCTTGGCCACATGTTGGTCAAAGACCAGATTACTGTCTACAATGTTCCCAGATCCCTGACAACCAGGTCAACTCTTAGGGGTCTTATTGATGGAGTAATTAGTCTGGGTAATTATGTTCCCAAAAGGCACTATAATGTATTTTTGTCATTAAGTTTTAATCTGTGACTTTGACACCAGTCATTTGTCTGCATTAGACTCTTTTGCAGGATGTTTATGTCATGGAGGATCTGTAATAGTTCTCAAGTTGTAGTCATCTGCAAACTTGGTCAGCCAAAGGCTCTTGACATTTGTCTTTCTGTCTGAGAAGTAGATGCTAAATAGGAGTGGTCCCAGCACAGATCCTTGTGGTACCCAACTGATGACCAGTCTCTTACTGGAGGTGGTTTTAGCAATCTTGACTTCCTGGGATCTGTCTGTAAGCCAAGTGGCAATCTAGTGAGTTATGTAGGTGTGTATGACCAGATCAGTGAGTTTGTCAACTATACTAGAGTGAGGTATTGCATCAACTGTCATAGTCAGATCCAGGTAGGCAATATGCCCCATTTTTACTTCACTTATTGCCTTGGTGACCTTCTCAAAAAAAAACATCAAGTTTACTAGGCATGACTTTCTCTTGACAAAGCCATACATAGTTGGTCCCAATGTCTGAAAGTTGCCTCTGACTTTGTTGATCATTTTTGTGATAATTCATTCCATGGATTTGCATATTAGACTAGTCAGACTAATGGGTCTGTAGTTTCTAGGGTTGGTTGATGGTCCACCCTTATGAAGTGCGATGACCTTTGCAGTTCTTTATTCTGATGGTACAAAGCCTGTTTTGAGGCTATAATTGAAAAGTGACTCAAATGGTCCTGATAGGTCATGTTTCAAGCTATTTAGAAGGTATCCTGGGATATTGTTGGGCCCCACTGAGGCTGTGTTTTTGGCTTTAGCAAATGTTGCCTGGGCCTGCTCCATGCTAATATTTGGGGTTGGGGGTTATGCTAGATGCAGGGGGGTAGGGGGTGTGGGGGTGATTGTTAAGCTGAATTTGTTCACCGGCAGATTCAGTTTGTCACTCTGCTCAGTGAATGTGGCTCCACTAACCACCAGCTTGGTACACTGCTGTGTGCAGCCGTTGAGGTTATGGACTTAGCTATACAAGGCCTTGTGCTTGTCTTTAGCCTTTGAGGCTATCTTGACCTTGTAATTGGCTGTATTGGCTCTTAGTTTCCTGTTTAATTTAATTAGAGAGCTTTTATCATTAGGGGAGTTGTTCTTCCTAACTTTATCCAGGGCTTTTTTTCCCTTTTGTTATATACCCTGTTAAAGTGTATTTATTTATTTACCAACATCTGTTTACTAGCAAAGTCTGACTGGGTAATAAATACCTATTTTCAGCACAGGCCTGGTGAGGAAAGCCAAAGAGAGTTGGAAAAGATCAAATAAAACTGTTGTGTAGATATAATGCATATATACATAAAATTTGACAGTGAATACGAGACACAAAAAAGCATGAGGAGACACTAGTGATGTCATAAAAAATGATGATTAAATATGACAATAAGGATATACAAAAGTATTAGACGTACAGTTTATTATGCTAGGGGAAAAATGGATTCCACCAGTGTGGTTTGCCTTTAGAATTTGTTTTGGGCTTACTTCTAGTTGATTCAGTAGCTTCTATATAGCCATTTGCATGGTTGTACAGGGTCTCTGTGAAGTCAGGGTTAAGAGGGGCACTGAATTTTGACAAACAATCACTTAATAAGATACAGTTTGCTTTGGAATAGTCCCTAACTGTTAACAGCATTTGCTGAGGTTACCAAATTAATTTTTGTTTCGATGGAGGCAACACTGTGGTCTGACCTCACCACCGAGGATGTGATACTGGGAGGGGGCAGCACTCTCCCTTATTGGTGAGTACCTGCTCCATTGTATTTGAGCCTCTGGTGGGTGTGCGCACTATGTGGTCAAGAGTATTTGTGTTCATAAAGTCCAGGAATCATTGAGCTTGCGAATTTGAGGTAGTGTATGTTTCACAGTCTATAGAGGGGGTAGCTTAAGTCTCCCATGAATAGAGTATTTAGTTTAATAGTAAGGGTCTCCAGTAGGTTTGTGTATGAGTTATGGGATTCTAGGGACATAGAGTGTGACATATCTTTTTAGGATATGGTGTGGGACTTTGTCTGTGGTGATTTACACATGGATAAACTTCCGGGCATCATCCTGTTTAACCAGCCTAGAAGTATACTTATTCCTAATGTAAATCAAGACTCCTCCACCTTTTGTCTCTGTCTGTGCGGCTGATGGCCTAAATTTGTAGAAGGCACTGATGCCTTGCACTGATGAAGTACTTTCTGCAATTTTAAACCATGTCTCAGTAACAGCACAAATGTCTATTTTCCAGAGTGAGGAGCAATTACAGGATGTGGAGTTTCTTGTTTAACCACTTGCACTGAGCACTAACAAGTTTAAGTTTTTGGGGTTTTATTTGCTGTGGTCATAATTTTGTCAATTTGGAATTGACTAAAAAAGCTTTAAGGGTGTGGATAAAGTTTTCTCCATTTTGTTGTCTTATAACATGAGCATATGCTCATTAAACATTACTATTTTACACAGACAGCACACTCCCTGGATTTGAGGGTTGTCCTTGGCCTCCTAAGCTATTTCTGCCTTATGTTTTGGTTTGGTTACACTTGATTTGCTATATGATATTCTTGTTTAGATTGACAGAATTTTTAGACTCCTCAGTATAACATTTCCCATTCTTTTCCATGACTTTGTTAACACTTTATTATACAACCTATTAATGTATGATTATTACACCCAGCTGGGTTGTTCTCTAACTCTGTTCTGTGCATATTCTTGGTAGGGGCAGCTATCTCTATGCATTTATGATCATGACTGGAGTTAGTTCACAGATGATTTACACACACTTGGACTATGACTGAGTTATACTGGTCCTTGTGGTACAATGGCACAATGACCTGAGTGTATGCATCATTTGCTAGATGCTGTCCCCAGATGGACAGTGGAACATGTCTCCTAAGCCCAATACTTTCCGTTGTGCAGTGCCTCCCCTTATAGTGCCTGAAGTGTTTGTGTTGTGTTGGGGTCTTGGTTTGGTGTATTGTTTTGCAGGTATTGTTGGTGCCATGTCAGGAGATCTCTGGGATTTAAGAAGGTTAGTATATGTTTGTTTGTGCCTGGTACTTGATGCATCTGTTAGTTGTACTGAATGCACTTCTGACAACCTGGTTATTAGCACTGCTTATATGTGAGACCTTTGTTTCCATTGACTTTGTACAACTACATCTCTCACATAACTTATTGGTTGTCATTAAGCAGTTGTTACATATATTCATAGATTGTTACTAGCCTAATCACCTGGGGGGGGGGGGGGGGTATTTTTAAGCCTAGCCAAGTTTTTCCAAAAGAATAATGACATCTTATATCCACATAGGGCATTGAGGGTCAGGTCTTTATAAGCTACGGCTGCCAATAAGGGTGCCAAGTCCAGTGTAATTTTCTATTCCCCTTCCACTGGTCTAGGTTGTGCTTAAACTAGCTAATAGCCAAACTCAGATTCACATATATGGGAAGCCTATTCCATATGAAGGGCAGTTTGTGGAGCACATATCTGTCTCTCCAGCATGTTCTGTTTAAGTTACAGGCAAAATTCAGGTCCCTAGATTTTGTATTTCTGGTACTGTTTGACATGATTATGTCTTAGTATGCTCATATCCACCAAGCTGAATGCCTGTGTAAGCCAGGAAATTCCAAACTTGATCAGAAGGTTGCTAAAGGAATATATATATATATATATATATATATATATATATATATATATACACCATGTCGATATAAACAATTACATATAGGTGTCTGTCTTGCTTCATGCCTGTATATACAAGTCTAAATTCATATTGAGTGGGTGTGTGTGACACTGTGAGTATATTTTAAATAAGTAGACAAACATTTTATGTGAATGTGTTTGTATACCTTTTATAAAATATATATTCATTATGATATATACTCGTATTACTTCAGGCATTGCTATACAGTTATGAAAATATACATGTACATGTGTTCCTATATATCTGCAAATAAATGTGCATTTAGTTATATACAGTTTCTTTTTTATTTAATCCTATCAAATGATAAAGTACAAATATGCATAACTCTCTGTGCTTTACACTTCTGACACACACATATGGTAGATTGATGTCAATTATTCACTATGATGTAATTCCCTTAAAAAGATGCTCGGGAAGAATGGTCATCACTACAAGGGCAGCCTTTTTTACTTTCCCAGAAATCCTTTATAATATAAGCAATGGGTTACGGCAGTAAAGTTCAGTGGGTGGGAGACAAGATAGTGTGCTCTTCAGTGAGTACTTTGCAGCACATCAGTTTGCTATCAGTGACAATATTACTGAGGCAACTGGCTAAAACCTGGCCAGTGAGATCTTTTTGTGGGTGCTGTCCCCTCAAATTTTTTCCACATAAGGTGGCAACTGCTGAGAGCAGAAGAGGAGTGATTGAAAAATGGTGACATTTACTGGTAGGTGTACCATCATCAACTGATGATGATGTCACTTTTAATATCGCTAGTAAAGATATAGATGTCATGTGATGGTATTCATTTAATTACTGATTAACCAAATATGACTGTAGCCTTTCTTAATAGCCAGAATACTGAAAACAAGTCAATTATTTCTTATACCGATGGGCCATCACCCCTTTTCAATAGTCTGTTTGGTTCTCTGCAATGGTGTTCAAGTACAAGCCTCATCCTTTTCCAGGTGCCGTGTGATGTTCATCTACTGACACTGGTTGTGAAAGTGCTATAGAATCACCTTTGAATTCTGCTGATCATTCTGCAGGAGATCCTTGCTGCTCTATGAATGTCATGCCCTATGAGGTAGCTGATGACTGTGATTACATCATGACTCATTTGGAGGAGTTTGACCATCACTACACCAGTCTGCCATACACAGTACATCATCGTGATGAGACTAACTCATCAGTACATACTACTGTCCCAGTAAATTCATATTTTTCTGTAATTTACAGTAGCATTTAAAAATGCAGCCTTTGACTACCTATTTTAAGCTTCTGTTAACCATGTGTAGCACATTTTTTGAAGTTAAGTGATGCAATGCATTACTGTGAATATCGTGCCATTTTTTCACAGATAACCAGCATGCCTGTGCAAGATTCAAGTGTTGACTCTGAAGTGGTAAGATCAATTAGTCTACCCAGTAATGAATGTACACTGTGACCAGTTATTCCATGCTGCAGGACAGTATTTATTCCTGTTGTGTCTCGCATTTGCAATGCATTGCTGTCATGATCTCTCAGAGATCACTGACCATGATGCCATCTGAACTCTAGTGGTGCAGGCCACAACATTGATAAGCTAACATTTTCTCTGTTTCCTTGAGCTGCATATCCCTGATTTGCAACACATAGCAACTGTGTTTTCATCTGTCAAAATTATGTCACCTATAGAGTGCAGGTTTTCAGGTATGCATTGTGCTAAAGTCCTCATTGCTATGTATCAGTCCTCATTATTTTTCACAGTCGTATCCCTTCAGTAGTTAATCAGCATCATGCTTTCTTTCTAAACAACTTTGTATTTTTATTGTTTAGTTGTCACACACAGGCTCATAAACAGTTTTACAAGACAGACAGACCAACACTTTACAAGGCTACATCACCTCAACATTGCAACACAGACCAGCAGTACGTCTTATGTCCGTTGTGCCGCTGGTGAACGTCTGGATTCATAAGGTTGAGATTTCACCAGCATTCATTCAAACAAATGTCTCCGAATGTGCCACCAGTGATGATATATACATCTGCAGAATCTCAGATGAAGACAGCATCTTGTCAGGTCAATTGACATCTGCAAATGATGACCCAGACTGGACAGCTTCTTATCACAATGCATGTCTTTATCTAATGTCAAGCTAACACGACCAGATTTATCTAGGTATGACAGCAATAAAGGAGAATATTGCTAGCAATCATACTGTGACTATTGCTCATTACAGTCTTGCTTTTCTTCACGTTATATATTTAGGAATGTACATTAGACATTGATTTGCAGGTATTGTCACCAAATAAGCTGTGACATGTAGTTATAAGTGCAGGATATGGAAATGAAAATGCCAGTTTTTCACTGGCATCATGTACTGTTTTTCAGCTTCACAGAATTGAGGAAAGACCAGTCACAGGAGAATCAAATCTTTTTTTGGTATTTCAGAGTGCAATTGTTGCCAGGCTGCCGGCATGCCTTATGTGCCTTGGTTCCTGTAGTGTTTATGTGTAGAAGCTTCTGGGTTCATTAGCTATTATTATGCAGCTTTGTGTCCAAGGATACTATTGCTTTATTCCCACACAGCCAATGACAGGTTCCATGGCTGCAGGTGATCTATTAGGTTCATAGGTAGGTTCATAGGTAAGTACTAGGCTATCTGCCCAGGGGCATTTATAAGCCTAGCCATAGAGTGATGGCTTTCGCCTCCCCATTAGATTAGTAACCTGGGCCTCTGTCTAACAGGGCTCCTGAAGTGATCCCAGGGTAGAACTTATGATTACCCATCCGCTCATCAAGATTTCCCTTGAAGAGGGTCAGAGAGGAGCTCTGTCGAATATGGATTAGGATTCTATTCCAGGGTGAGGGGAGTCACTGGGACAGGAATCTATCCCTCCAGTATGTCCTGTTTATTGTTGTGCATAGGTTCAAGTCGCTAGAATGAGTGGTTCTGAGGGATCTCGTTTTTTTGAGGTGAAGCATGTCCATTAGTTCAGGGTTTGACATGGCCCTATAGGTCAGGCATAGGTCACCTCTGAGCAGACGGTAAGCGACTGAGAAGAGCTGGAGCTTTTTTAGTCGTGCTTCATAGGGTAATTGTTTAAGGTCCTTAATCCTCTTAGTGAGGTACTTCTGTGGTCTTTCTAGTTGTTGCAGGTGTCTAGTGAGGTACATCCCAAATGGGGCATTGTACTCTATTATGGGCCTAATGAGTGAGGAGTAAAGGGGCACAATCACCTCCTTGGATCTGGATGAGAAACCCTTTGTGATCAGGTGTGCCACATAGAAGGATTTCCTGACCATTTTGGCTATGTGGTTCTCAAAGGAGAGCATGCTATCTACTTGGGTACCCAGGTCCCTAATTACTTCTTCTGTACTTAGTGGATTCCCATCTATGTGGTAGTTTGTAGGTACTTTGTTTTTCCCAAATGGGATTACTATGCATTTTTTGGCATTTAGCTTGAGGCAGTGACTTTGACACCAGGTGTTTTGTCTCTGAGAGACCTTTTTGCAGGATGTCTGTGTCAGCCGGAAAGTCAGTTATTGCACCCAATTTACAGTCATCTGCAAACTTGGTTAGCCACAGTCCCTCCGCATTTACCTGTACTTTGGAGAAATATATACAGAACAGGAGGGGTCCCAGGACTGACCCCTGTGGGACTCCGCTTGTGACTGGTTTAGAGTCCAACATGGCGCCTGCCACTCTTACCGTGTGGGTTCTGTCTGAGAGCCAATTGGCAACCCATCTCATGACATGGGGGTTGATATTTAAGCTGGTGAGTTTGTCTATGATCCCTGAGTGTGGGATGGTGTCGAATGCCTTAGCGAGGTTGAGATATGCTGTGTGGACCATCTTCCCTTTATCTATGGCCTTGGTGACTGTTTCAAAGAAGTCAACCAAGTTCAGGAGGCAAGATCTGCCTTTAACAAAGCCGAACTGGGTGGGGTCCAGTGTCTGGAGGTTGTGGGGTTTACTTTATGGGTGGTAGTATCGTGAGGGTGTTGAACATGTTCTGTACCATGAATATATGTGCATTTTCTTACAGCACATACCATCTGATATAAAACAGTTAACTGTGCAGCATTCAGAGCAACAAACACTGATAATATATTTACATCATGCTTCATCTCACCTTGGTGGGGATGGCAGTTGCTGTTCTACCGGGCGTACAGCTAAGTATCAGTCCTACTCACTGGTGTATTTAGAAAACAACCGGATAACTGACATACAGATAGTGCAGATATTTAAATAAGTAAACAAATTGATTTTGTCAAAAATTGTTCTTATTGCAGTTATAACTCCTAGGACAACACAAAATATTTTTGCAGATAATCGCAGTTTTTGAATGTTAGGGTATCACATTGTCAGCCCACTCATGTCATGACACGCTCAGAATTTGTTTTGCTCTCTGCCCTTCCACTGTGAAGGAGACAGACATATAGTTATCAGAAAGTCGTTTGAGTGTCTTGCTGTGCATTCATAATACATATATGGATATTTAGTGGAAGATACATAGAAAACATGGACAAGGGTCCAGATGTAATATGCATCACTATTAGAGTTCACCTCTATATGGATTTTGTCATTTGTAACTGAAGCTTATCTGCTCATGATGACTGCCATTGCTCCATTCATATACACGCTGCACTTTTTCAATCAAGTCTTCAAAATACACATAGCCGGCTTTAGGCATAGGCCAACTAGGTGGCTGCCTAGGACACTGGTCTAGCAGGGTTGTTTTTCCAGTAATCTGGATGGTGTAGGTAGACCAGGATGGGGCATTGGGTGGTGTAGGGTGGGCACTGTGGAGCCCTTTTGCCTAAAGCACCAGTTGACCAAAGGCTGGCCCTGCAAATACACAACTAATTGTATCTTTCTATTAATGCTGAACATCAGAACTGTATTACTTGTGGTGGACATGTAAACCTGATGTAACTACGATACACATTTCTTTCCCCTGCAGAGCAATGAGGTGGCTAACTGTAATGCCACGGAGTTGGAAAGGTCAAAATGGACAATAAATTTCCTAACTGTGCAGGTATTCACATATGCAGCTTAACAAGTCAGGTGGAAAATACCTACATGAACAGCACTCCACAGTGCAGCACTAGTTCAACGTGTGGTGTAAATCTAAAGGTGGGCCTCGCACTGTACTAAAAATGATTTCCTTTGTCTGCCCTGCTATTAATTTCTTCTTGACAGAATAAAAAGATGGCATGTCAGTTCAAGTAGTTGTAATCATACAGTACTGACATTTGTATTGAAAGGGTACTTATCCCCAATGCAGCTTTGAAGAGAAAGATGGACGAATTAGGTCAATGAGCAATACTGATAATTCTACGTGAGCAGTCACAGTCAGTGAGTGACCATTTATACTGATGTGCATGTTCTAGTGAAGGAGATGGAGAAGCAGTAACACATGTATGTAGCATTCACGTGAATCACAGCGAGAAATTTGACTGTTGCAATCATGGGCACCAAAAATGGTTCACATGAGGTAACACTGGTGACTTGCCATTACCTGCAGTACAATCAGTGTTGTTAGATATTCCTAGTTTGTAGCATCAGGTTTATTATAGTTGACTCACATAGTGTTTTACTGATACACTGTGGAGCATGGGGTTCTATTTTTGCAATATAAATTCTGGATTTTTACATTACAGTAATGGATGTCTGCTCCAATCTATCTTTAAACAGGCAGTCAATCCTACAAAGCAGAAGATTCCATCATTGCAAACTGCACATTATTGAGGGTTATTCCACAGGCCTCACCATCTCACCAGACCTCAACATTAGAGGCATATCATCATGTCATAAAAAAATTTGCATTGAGAATAATACACTAATTTTATGACAGCATGCAGGCACAGTATGGGCTCGTAAGTTGTATAAATATTGGACATATTGCAATGGCATGTTTTGTTTATGTAACATCTACTGACGCAATTTGTTCTGGTTATAGTTTCCAAGCCAGCTGATGGCATGCCTCATTGGTCAGTGTCATACCCATGCAATCAATTAGGTGAAGCAATTGTCAGGGAACTGAAAACACCAGTAATCTTGGCAAGTATCTACACTATAATACTGTGTTTAGTAGACATTTCTTTCTATGCAACAAATGTATCTTCAGGACAGGCAATTCTGCACCCATCCATTACTTCAGAAAAAAAATATTTTTTGTTGAAACATACGCAGTAAGACTCTAACTGCAATTCTCTTTTGTTGTTTTATTTTGGTAGTGTCCAGAAACAAGCCCTGAGTTGGGTTGTGAAAAGTCAGAGGATTGTTGTACAGAAACAAGTGCAATAGGTCATGTGACTTGTATTAAGTGTGATATGTCACATTGGAATTGGTCATGCTCCTTATGGATGGCATTCCGGGGGAATTGTGCAATATGTGTAAACGTCAACATTATCTATGAAGTGTCAGTCGTCTGAACCTTAGAAAAAACCTGTATGTGAAACTGACTGCAATATGTACAAATGACTGCATTGTGCAATAAAGGTTTGTTCTTCCTGAAAATCGATAACTCTATCCAGTATAGATCTTGTCATTCAATCCAGAAATTTCTAGACCTGTTACTGTAATAACTGCTGATATACCAAGTCCTAAAGGTTCGGTTGTGATCACTGCCGAGCTGACATATTCTGAAGAATAAGTAAAGGTACTGCAGGAAATTTTATTAGAGTTTTTTTATGTATATCTTGTCATTTATAACTTTCAGTGTGTCAGAATGGAGCAGCAATTGTTGGCTAACAAACTTCGAACTGAAAATTGCTTTTCTACTCCTGCTCATACTATCCTGCATGCATAATTGTTTTCTTCGAAATACTGCCTGTACTGTTAGACGTTAATCGTATTGATCACTGCTGCAGTACTCAAAGCTATATGGATTATATCCTGACAAAGGTATGGCTGGCCAGATTCCAAAAATTCAGAGTACCTTCAACCCACCCAAAGTGTCAAGCAGTTCAAGCTAAGCTGACAAAAAGACAAGTTTGGGTGCAAAGACCCTCAGGCTTTTCAGGATCAACAATCAGCTTGTGTTTTCCTTTGCTGGGCAGATAAATTCCATTTGGGGAAAAAACTTCAATTTTCTTAAATGTATTGATGTTTTATTACTGTCTTCTTCAGGAAAGTTATTTTAAAGCTAGGAGTGGTGTGTTTTCCCTTTAAAATGTCTTTTTTTTAAAATAATAACAGGTTTTAATAAAATTTGACAATGAGTGTTGTGTTTTAATGGACTGTCTAGACACTGTAGCATACTTTCAGGTGGAACAAGTAATGTTAACTGAAAACATTTTCTGTGGAGAAATTGTGTTTATTTTTTCTTGGTGGGACTGATTTAGTGTTTAAAAATGCTATTTACTGTGTTTTTTTCCTGTAAAAAAAAAAATAAAGTAACTTTTGTAGACTGGTAGTTTTATCAGCATTTGCTGCTTGTCTTCTCTAAGAAAGAGGCATCAGTTTTGGCTTGACCGTGGAACAGACTACCGGTCCCGCTGTCAGTCCTTTTTCCAGCTACAAAAAGAAAAAGTTAAGCACATAGCCTTTGCCACCATAGCAAGCTAGCAATTTGCCTCAGCTGCAGGTGGGTGACCCTGCTGTGGCCTTTTGTTACATGTCAGACCACTATTGTGTGGCAGCTACAGCCACTGTGGACCAGGGGTTAGCCACTATTGTCAGTTCTTGTGAGAGGGAATAGGGAAGGTTTCCCCTGTTGTGCCAGAATGCTGTGTCCATCCCAGGGAAAGCAGTTGCTGACATTAGTAACACAGCCGGCTCCATTTTTCCTGTCAAAGGGAAACAAGAAAACAATCATGTATCTACTCCACCTCAAATTTGTTTAGACAGTAGTAGTTAACTGGGACTGGCTCAGAGTTTAAACTGATCCTTCTTGTAAAGTAGTTTCTGGTCAAAGAAAGAAGGATTCCACTTTTAATGAAGAGATTCACGATTCTGAATCAGAACAGGAAGATGCAGAAACAGATACATTTTTTTCCTCAGATTTCTGGTTCAGACTCAGAGGAGAGTTCCATTTCTGATTCTTCCTGTGGGATTTCTTTTTCTCTGAGTCTGAGACTATTGCTAGAATGTACCAGTGTTTTCAGTGGGAAAACACTGAGGTCTCTCAGACCCTCAGAAAATACTGAGCTGTTACAGAAGGATTATCCAGTACCTACACCTATGCCGCCTTTTCTGTCAGCTTTAGAGGATGTGTGTGTGTCACTACTTGCACATTTCTTGTCATCCAGCTACCCCTAAAATGGCCAATATGATGTATACAATTCCTTGGTCTTTTAAATCTTTATACACTATTCCCAAACTTAACCCAACAGCTACAATCTTAATTGATCCCACTGTTGCTAAGCATGCAGTTAATTCCAATCCTACTCTTTCTGATAATGATGGGAAAATTATTGATAAGTATGGGAAAAATGCATATATTGCAACTATGGTTTTCAGAATTTTCACTTGTCAGGTTCATATATTAAAGCATGCCCTAACAAATTGTGAAAATATGAGGAATGTTTTATCTATACTTTCTTCTGGTGTGGGAAAATCTGCTTTAAATAGCTTAGTTTCTTCTTTTGCACAGGTCACTACTCATTGTTTGCAGTGCGTGACTGTTCATACTTTTTTCCAGGGCTACAGCTACTAGTACTGTTTTAAGGAGGTTTGCATGGCTGCATTCTCAGATGAAAATGAGATATTAAATTCTCTCTTGGACAGAAATTTAGTGTTTACCCCCTCTTCTACATAGGTGATTAAAAAGTGTGATGAAAGGGGCAAGCTGATCTAGGGAATCTATAAGATTTTTTATCTCTCTCCTTTTCCAAATTGTCCAAGGGGTTTTCTTTGTCCTCTTCCATTTTTGGCATAAAACAGAATAAACAGTCTCAACAGAATTCAGGTAAACATATGTTTAAGAAGAAATGGCAAGGGAGTTCAAAAAAGTGTCTCTAACCTCCCAAAACCAAGGGAGAGAGTGCTATATATCTAGTTATTCATGAGACATTGTGATCCACTCCCACCCTGGCCCCCACTTTCTTCCAGAAAGTCTTAATCTCCCTTTTTCTCTTTGGCAACAGATTGCTTCAGATAAATTGGTTCTGAATATCATTCATCAAGATTACAGATGTCAGTGGGAGAAAATCATTCCTTTCCAGGGGGTCATTCCTCATCCTCCAGATCAGAGTCTTTTGTTTGCACCTGATAGAAACCGTTCCTCCTTCCCAAATGGGGATGAGTTTTTATTCAAGGGTGTTCCTAGTGTCAAAGAAAGAAAATGCTTGGAGATCAGTTCTGGATCTTTCTTTCTAAATCTGTTTCAAAATTATATCACTTCACAACCCCCTGTTACCTCTTCTTCCTCCTTCAAGTTTTCTTGTAGCACTAGACTTATAATATGCTTATCATCACATCCCTGTTCATCCAAACTTTAAGTGTTTCTTAAGGTTTTGTATGTCTGGATTACATTATCAGTTGTCTACCTTAACCTTTGGACTATCCATTGCACAGAGAGTGTTCACAAAGTGTCTAGCTCCAGTTATAGCTCATTACAGGCTACAGGGTATCCACAAGTTTCCATATTTAGAGGACTTGCTTATCTTTGCAGAGTCTTTTAAAAGTGTCAGGAATATCTATCTTGGATGAGAGACCTCTTACACAAGCTGAGATTCCAAGAGAACAGTAAAAAGTATTTTGTAACTCCCTCACACAGGATTGTTTTCCTGGGATGTCAACTAGAAACCCCAGTTCAAAGATCTTTTCTTCAACAGGAAAATATATATCCTTATTCTGATCTGTTTTTTAAGGATTTCCACACAGATGTTGGTCACTGTGAGGAAATACCTCCGGATTTTGGGTTTTATTGCAACTATGATTCTCATGGTCACAGCATCAACACCATTTATCTTTTCAACTCCCAATGCAGTGGGATGTCAGATAACACTATCCTTAAATCCAGGTCTGTCCACCTCCGTAACTGGTCCAACACAGTTGGTCACTGCAGACACTTTGGACTTTGCTTCAGGAGCAGTATCAGGAGGGATAAAATTGCAAGGGTGTGGGTCACTAAGAATGGATGAAAGCAGATAAATCTCTAAGAGGTGCTTGCCTTTATCAAGGCACTCAACTCTCTGAACCATCTTTGGCCCTGGGACCTCTTCAAGTGGTTTCAAGACTACCACAGTCATGTGGTACATGAACAAAAATGGGAAACCAGGTTGTATCTCCCTTGCAGACTTGACATGTTAGCTTGGGATATGTATTCACAGCACAGTATCACTCTACAGGCATCTTACCTTCAGTCAGAGTACAACTGTGTGGCGGACAAGTTGACCAGGACCAGTGCAGACCCTTATAAAAGGAAACTAAGTCAGAGAGTCTTCCACCATTTGATCCATCTGTGGGAAGTTCCTCAAGTGGACCTTTTTGCCTATTCATTGAATAATTAAATGGAAAGAGTCTGTTCCAAGAACTCTGTGTAAAATGTCTGGAAGACAGATGCCTTATCTTTTCTTTGGACAGGAACATTCTTGTATGCTTTCCACCTTTTCCAGTAATATACAAGACTTTTGAAAATTCAGAAGGAATCCCTCAAGATCATTTTGGTGACTCCCTTCTAGCTTAGGCAAGTGTGGTTCTCCCTTTTTTCAGAAATGGCCAATGGCAATTAGCACAAGCTTTCTCACAAGCTGGATCAACTCATGCAAGAACAGGAGTGTTTGATACACTCCACAGTTAATTTCAGTTGATTGCCTGGATGAAAAGGTCTTAATTCTTTTTAGACACCTGTTTACTGAGAATGTGCAACAGATGCTAATGGAGGCAGGCAAGCTTCCTGGAAATTCGTACATTAACAAATAGAAAAGCTTTTCTAGTTGGTACTAACAACATGACCAACACCCATTCAGAGCTAGTTGTTCTCTGGTTTTACAATATTTGTGTGAGTTACTATTCTATGGCATGTTTTATTCCTCTCTCAAGGTTCAGTTATCAGCAATTTCAACATATCTGCCCATATATCCTCCTCTTTCAAGGCTGTCTTATGTCAATATGTTCTTGAAAGGGGTTTTGCATAACAGGCCACCATGTAAACCAGGGGCCCTTCCTTGGGATCTTATTTTTCTGTCAGAGAAGCTAACACTTGTGCCATTTGAACCAGCTAAACTGACTGACTTGAGGTTCTTAACATCAAAAACAGTGTTATTGATTGCTCTGAACTCTGCAAGAAGAATATCTGAGTTGCAAGCACTTATGTTGAGTCAGTCCTACCTCATTTTCCATAGGGATAAGTTTTCTTTGAGAAATAATCCTTATTTTAATGCCTAAGTGGTGTCTATGCTTACTGTAAGTCAAACTATCCATCTCCCCATTTTCTTTACTGAATTTAAAATGATGGAGAAAGCTCCATACCTCAAATGTCCACAGACAGCTCTGGTACTACATTGACAGAACCATATCTCTTAGATCTTTAGATCAATTGTTTATTTCTTGTGAATACAAGAAGACAGGAGAACCTGTGTCAAAAGAGATTATTTTGAAACTGTTGTCTAAGGCTATTATCTCTTTTGTTATACTCAGCATAACAAATCTATTTCAGACAGGGTCAATTCCCTCTCTACCAGGTCCTTGGATTCATCTTTAGATTTTTGGAAAAGGCTGGATTGGATTGTAGAAATATTTTAGAAGCTGCTACTTGGTCCTCTGTACATACTTTTACAAAGCACTTTAAGCTTAATTCCTTCTCTAGGTCTAGATTAAGCTTTGCTAGGACCATTCTCCAGGGGCTCCTGGACTCTTCTTCTACCTATACCTAAAGGTACTGCAGCAGTGATCTATATGAAGAATAGTACAGCTGTGTAAGTTGAACTTAGCATAACAGACAATGTTAGAATGATCATTACTGCAGTAGCCACTTCCTTCTTTAATTTCCCATGTTTTTGGAGTGTTTTTTTATGCCAGGGTATAGACATTTTTGTTTTGTTGTTCCTAACATAGTCCTCTTAGGGTTCAGGCTCCCTCTTTCTGCTGTTAGGAAAGCTCTGAAGGGCTTTGTGATAAACTTGCCCTTTAGTCAGCTCAGCTCGAGCTGCTTGAGAGTTTGGGTGCATTCTCTGAAGCTTTGACGGCTATCTGGTCATTATATCCTTGGCAGGATATAACCCATATACCTTAGGCTACTGCAGCATTGATCATTCAAACATCTACTGTTATGGTACGTTCAACTTACACAACTGAAATTTATCATTTTTGAGTTTTGATGTATTCTGAAATATTTTGTCTTTTCTTATGGAGAAAAATAAAGTAAAATAAATCACAATATGCATATCAGGAAGTTGCACTGGACACATGAAAAATCCTCTAACATGCATTAGTTAGATGTAAGAAAAGATATATAGTTGGAGCACTGTTGAAGTAGCCTAAGTTATATGGGTTAAAAACTCCTCATAATATGCAGAAGATCTAGCTTTCAGCCTTAATTGACTTTCAGAAAATTGTTTGCATTATATGGCAATAGTGTCAGTGCTATGCTAGACTTCCTGAATCTCTGGCTAGTGGCTCTGACTTGAATCAGTACTTACAGATGTGCTGTACTGGGATTCAAAATTAAACTATGTTGAAATTACACCAATCATGACTAGGGATGACCTCATGTATTTTGTAAAGTCTTAGCTTCCAGCATATAGTGATTCATGTAAACCTCTACTCTGGGCCAGTGATCAAGAAGTCTCAATCCTCACCTTGGATACTAGTGAGGGATGTTCACTTGGAACAAAAATAGATACATACCGTATTTCCAGATGCAGCTCTCTCCACAAGCACAATTTCCCTTAAGAGCACACAGGGAACACACTCCCGTCCTGAGGCTGGGTTTCCCTCTCTCTCTCACCAGGCCACAAATAAGACCCCACATTTACCAGTCCTCAGCTGAGTGTTCCAAGCCAGGTCCTTCACCACACTCTCTGTGATACTAGTGCTCTGTGTCTCTGCTCCAAGTAGCTTACACAAATAGACTATAAGGTAGATACTGCCACCAGAACACTCCAAAGCCAGCTACTCTAAGGGTCTTACTAGGGTACCCAATTATACTGAGTAAAATTAATACTAATACAAATGGCAGTGTTTGACCAATGCAGCAAGGTTTTCAGGAGAGGCCATAGTGTCACCAAATAAATATAAGTACTCTCAAAGGTACCCTCAAAGGTTAAAATATTCTATAAAAACAGCCATAATGAAAAGTTTAAATATATTTAATAATAAATAATGAAAGAATATGAAAATACAAAATATGTATTTACAATAAACACCAGAGTTTCAATCACAGGAAATATTAAAAATAACACAGATAGACTCACACAAATACAGAAAAACAGTACTTAATTAATCTAACTATACTTTCCTGATTGATCTAAAGAATTACTATTCTCTGATTACTTACTAAAGCAAGGCAAGATGAAGTGGGTGAGTGCTCCTTCTCTGTCAGGTTTCAAAAACAGACTGCTCTGAGACTTCTGTCACATCTAGTATTAAAACATCATTTCAGTGTTTGATTACAGAATGACATCACATCTGGCGATTTGACTCTGGTTCCGATACTACCCCCCCTTTAATAGAAACTGTACCAGAATCTAGCACATATGTGTTATAATACACGCACATAGAGCTTTGCTAAGATATGTTTTAGCATCTAGAAGCTATAAGACCACTTCAAAAATGTCCACCCTTCCAAGTAGCAATTAGTTCACCTCTAAAGACAATACATTAGAATTTCTAGTCCTGGTTTTCACAGACATTTTGTGTCTGACTGCAATCAGAACTGTAAGATGCAATCTTTATGGCCTAAACCAGGCAATTTAATTTCAGACTACTTTTCAGTGTTTCTTGGACTGAGATTAACCTCTTCTCTTTCAATATCCTCTGTTACAATATATTCATTTCAACAGTTACTATACAGTCTGACATACAGGTGTATTTCTTTCCTGTCCAGCAGAACTCACTGTTGGCATATTTTTTTAACATAAGCACCTGTACAAATCAGTTTGATATACAAATGACATATAATTCTTTAAAAACTCCAGCTAACTATGCTGGCATATGTTGCACATCCACTGCTCTACTTCTCCTGGCATAGATGGCACTACTCACATCATCACAGTTCTAATGTTTTTCAGTGCCATCTTAAGAGAAATATTTCATCACATTTCCATGCAGTGGAGCTTTTTTGCCTCAGAAATGTAGGCTACTGCTCAAAATTGGTACTCTTGAAAGAAAATGTAGTAGTCCAGTGTTTATATTCAACAAAGTTTATATGCATCCACACCTTGAAAGTGCATGAAATTATTAACCACTACTGAAAAATGTGTTATGGTAAGATTACTTCATCTAGGTTGCACATCAGATCAGTGTCACATCAGCATAAACTATTCTGGTAAATTATCATACCTTCAATACTTATAGGGAGTTGGAAGTGATTAAAGTATACAGGATACAGTTGTGAATGTTTCTATGAAATCATGTTGTGGACATGTGAAGGATAAACAGTTACTAATGTTTTGTGAAAGCATTTACAATGGACCATTTGCTGCATCTACATTAATTTTGGCACCAATCTCTTCAGGAAAAGTGGTATCCTTCTTTCTATTACTTGAAAACACCTTATATGTAGGATCAATATCCTGAATTAAACCCTAAGCTAGACCCAGTAAATTTCTCCTGTCTAAAGAAATTGGAGGAGTAAATACATGTTTAGTTTTCTGTTTCTTTTTGACAGAAAACAATGGGGCCAACAGTGTTGTTAATGGCAGCAGTAGCTTCCTCTGTGATGGGCAAAACATTTTGACTAAACAAGGAAGCCTTCCCTGTTCTGTCTCCCATGACTGACAAGAGTGGCTCTCTTTTGCCCGCTGAGGGGACTCCACCAGCCACAGAGGATATGGCTATCCCCTGGTCCTCACTATCTGTAGGTGCTACACCTGAGTGATCAGGGTTAAAGATGAGTGCTCTAAGGAAAATGCTATGGCCACAGCAGGGTTACCCAACTGTGGCTGAGGAAAAATGCTAGCCTGTTGTAGTGGCGAACACTGCTAACTTAACTTTTTTTTTGTTGTTAGAAGGACTAACAATGTGACCATAGTCAAACTGAAAATGGTGACTCTTTCCAGGGAAAACAAGCAGTAAGAGAAGGTAAAAATTAACAATCTTTAAAAGTCACTTTTTCACACATAGAAAACACATTAAAGAGTTTTTTAAAACACTTTGTCAGCCACAGAAGCAAAATAAACACAATTTCTGCACAAAAACTGGATTTCAATTATTTTTGAAATGTTTAAATTAAATGGAAAAAGTGCAGCACTGATTAAAACTACAATTAAGTCTCATGACATTCTAGTAAAATACAATCTCCTAGTTTAAAAATAAATTTCCTAAACAGGAAACTTTAATAAGACAACAATTGTTTTAATGTTGAAGGAATTTCATTAAGGGGAACTTATCTACCCACCAAAGGAGCAGTACAAGCCAACCACTGATGCTCAAAAGCCAGCACAAGAGTTCTCTCTTCAATGGCAGGAAATCTCTGGAGGCCAAACCAAACAGTTTCTGTCCAAACCTTGTTATCAGTCATTCAGCATTTCAGTTCATTAACTTTAAACTTTAACAAAGATAATCATAGTACTCTTTATTCACAATCTCAAAGGTAACACAACAACATGGATTGTTTTTTAAGATCATAGTTTTAGTTATTGGTATATATAGTGAAATCAAGGTACTGTTTAGCATAAATGAACAAAGGGGACAAAAGTCATTATGCTAGAATGCTTTAGATGTCTCTGGAGAAAACAGAAATACACATTAAATTAGGTAGCAGCAACTAACAACTGGAAAGATATATGAGATGATGACTAAGGATAAGTACTTTAGTGCAACATTGCAATCATAAACTACAGTGGTAATGCAGCACCATCTACCTAAATATGGCTACTCTGTCAATTAGTCTCAATGGCAATGTTAGGAATGGTAGCTACAATCCCCAAAAATTTAAATAAGAAAACTCTGTGAATGGGTGTAAACCAATGAAATGTTGCAAACGGAGTTGACCTTCCTCTCACATCATAGATACCAACAAATGTTTCCAAGGGGAAACATTCTGGAATCTTTGTTACCACACAGGGGTGAAGAACTCATCATTTTTTACCATCAAGGCGATACCATACCCAGTAAATGAATCTGTGGTATGACACGTATTGCAAATGTTTATTCTGAAACAAGGAAAACAATATCACATCAGTATGACAACAACAGTATGAGCAGAGTTTACAACATCTATTTAATTGGACAAGCATAATACTTAAAATAGTTCCAGGGCAATGAACACCTTTCATCAATTGTTACCTTAATCTTCGAATAACTTTGAAAAATGACTAAAATGGAAAACATTTCCCCTGGAAACTCATCGCTGACTGTCATTGTCATCATTGTGCAGTTGCCAAACTTGCACCTGAAGGGGAAATTACAAAATACATTACTGAGGGTAGTTGATAAAGGAATATATGTTGAACATGTGGTTAACATTTTCAGTGTGTAGGAAAGTCACTCTTTATGTATGTTGAGATATTTGCCAAAGAACATAAAGCACTACTGTATCGACCTGCATGTACACACTCCCACAAAGAAAAGAAATTTCATTGTATCCCACACAAAATGACCAAATAAAGATGAACTTTGTTCACAATAAAGAATACTGCACACAATTTGTACAATATATGCTCTGACCCAACAAGCTCATTGACAGGTGAACGGTATCTATATTCACAAATAGGTAATCTCTGTGAAGTACAGTGTAAACTGGAATTCCAATTAACTGTAACTGTGGACTGCTTGCATGATTGAATTACAAGGTATATGAACCCCTTACCACTGCTGTACTCCAAGTAGTACATTGTTATCTTGCTGTGGTCTGGTAATGGTTATTGAAATGTCACTATCAGTAATGGAAAAGGATGAAGCAGAGTAACCCAGTTCAAAACTGTTGGGCTGTGCTGGCTGGTGAATTCTTCAGGAATGTTCCAGAAGTTCATTGCATGCTCCATCTGATGCCACTTCTGTAAACGTTTCTCTAAAAACACTGCTGAGAATTAATGGAACCAATATACCAATAGGCTGTATAAAGACTGAACAGCAAGCAATTATCTCATGAAATGAAGCAGTCATTCACTTGATAAACACGTAAATGAAGAGGGTCACTGCCCACAACACACCAGTAGTAAACCATGATTTCCCATTAGACATTGACAACATAATATAAATGCAAGTCACTGGCCAAATCACCACCCTGGGAAGTATTGAAAGATGACTTACACATGAAGCTGTCAGACATACCATGATCGTTAGAGACCACGTACTACAGGTGGTATATAGGAATAAAAATAATTCTTCCTTTGCACATGATGTGTGTCACTTTAATAAACATGGACAAGAAAAGGCCTGCAAGAGGCACCCCATAACTTAGTCAACCTGAGAAGAAGGTATAAAATCTGACCCCCTGCAAGGATGGCAGTAGCAATGACCCTGGGAAGTACAGACCTATGAGAAAGATGACTTTCATCCTCAAGGCAATGGAATGTACAATTATAACACAAATGCAGGTACAAAGAGTCTTGAAGGGTATGTAAATCCCTGCAAAAATATGGATACAAAAGTAGTATAAAAACATAACTCCATTTAGTATATGATTTGGTATAATGATTATTACTTCCCAAACAAAGGGAACATGGTTTCATTCTCAGCAAGGGAAATTGATGATCCTCAAATTACCCACAAGGGTAGCTATCTAAGTATGAACCTATAAACCCCTACTTGAACTAGGACTGATGGATAGGACTCAGTAAAACAATAAACAATGAGAGTGTAAAAATAAAAGGCAATTAAAAAGGAAATGTAATCAAAGGAGGGTATTAATTTGTGAGGATTTTTAGTGATGTAGATAATGGACATGTAAGGAAGGTGCCTTTTTTATGCTAAAAAAACTGGACATTAGCGGGACTTCCAAGACGGCTACATACTGACCAAAATCTTATTTTGAACTCTCCCAGTGTGAACACAAATACTGAGAAATAGCAGCTAGTGATGTTGGCAGCTTCTTGGATACCATCATCATCATCATCTTCTTTCGGCTGTTCCCATTAGGGGTCGCTACAGCGGATCACCTGTTTCCATTTCTTCCTGTCCTCTGCATCTTGCTCTGTCACACCAACCACCTGCATGTCCTCTCTCACCACATCCATAAACCTTATCTTAGGCCTTCCTCTTTTTCTGTTACCTGGTAGCTTCATCCTTAGCATCTTTTTCCCAATATACTCAGCACACGTCCTCAGCACATGTCCAAACCAATGTAATCTTGCCTCTCTGGCTTTGTCTCCAAACCTTCCAACCTGGGCTGACCCTCTAATATACTTATTCCTAGTCCTGTCCACCCTCATCACACCCAGTGCAAATCTTAACATCTTTAACTCTGCCATATCCAGCTCAACTTCCTGCCTTTTTGTCAGTGCCACTGTCTCCAACCCATATAACATAGCTGGTCTCACTACCCTCTTGTAGACCTTCCCTTTCACTCTTACAGGTACTCGTCTGTCACAAATCACTCCTGACACTCTTCTCTACTCACTCCATCCTGCCTGTACTCTCTTCTTCACCTCTCTTCCACACTCACTGTTTCTCTGAACTATTGACCCCAAGTATTTAAACTCATCCACCTTCGCCACCTCTACTCCTTGCATCCTCACCATTCCTCTATCCTCCCTCTCATTCACACACATATATTCTGTCTTAGTCCTGCTGACCTTCATTCCTCTTCTCTCTAGTCTAGAGCATATCTCCATCTCTCAAGGGTCTCCTCCACCTGTTCCCTACTCTCACTACAGATCACAATGTCATCTGCAAACATCATAGTCCACGGGGACTCCTCTCTGATCTCGTCTGTCAACCTGTCCATCACCATTGCAAATAAGAAAGGGCTCAGAGCTGATCCTTGATGAAACCCCACCTCCACCTTAAACGCATCCATCACTCCCACAGCAGACCTCACCGCTGTCACACTATCCTCGTACATATCCTGTACCACTCTTACATACTTTTATGACACTCCTGACTTCCTCATACAATACCACAACTCCTCTCTAGGCACCCTGTCATATGCTTTCTCTAAATCCACAAAGGCACAATGCAACTCCTTCTGACATTCTCTGTACTTCTTCATCAACACTCTCAAAGCAAACATCACATCTGTAGTGCTCTTTCCCGGCATGAAACCATACTGCTGATCACTAATCATCACGTCCCTTCTTAACCTAGCTTCCACTACTCTTTCCCATAACGTCATGCTGTGACTGATCAGTTTAATCCCTCTGTAGTTACTACAGCTCTGCACATCACCCTTATTCTTAAAAATCGGTACCAAAACACTTTTTCTCCATTCCTCAGGCATCCTCTCACTTTCCAAGATTTCATTAAACAATCTGGTTAAAAACTACCATCAACAAATTAATTTGAAGAATATGAAAGAAAATCAACCAGAAAAGGTGAAGAGAAAACATAGACTGGGAAGGATTCTGCAGCTGTTCAGGCAAACACAGTTCAAGCTTCATCTCTGGTACTAGAGATGATTACAAGTAATTTAGAGGAAAAATTAAATGTACACGTGATTGAAATAAACAAAGAACTGAAGGAATACATCAACTGGAATAAAATATAGAAAAAAAATAGACAAAGCTTTAGTTATTCAGGTGAACTGATAAAACTGCAAAAATCCGAGTTTGAAATGAAGAAAGGGTGGCTGAGTAGGATGCTTTTCATGAAGGGCTGTTTCAAAAAATAGTAGTGTCAGTGCTGTGAAAAAAATTATATTTTCTGCTGTACCAAATGCATTAATTTCATGAAAACACAATTAATCAACTGGATTGGTGTTCCACAGTTTGGTTTGTTAATTGTAAGGGCACATTAATTGTATTTTCCAAACATGACATTGAGAAAACAGCCCAGACCTACAATAATAAAGATGCAATCATACCAGAAAAAAAAGCTGATCTGGATAAGATTGTTGCAAAAGTTAAAAGTTTTACATAATTTAGACAGCAGAGCATTTGTGGGAAATGATTATTCACTGTACACCAGGCAGAAGACAAGCAGGTTTTCCCACCTATCAGGGCATGTTGAGAGGCAGGTGTAAGACTGAAGCTGCTGTTTCCAGCTACCTTCAGTATGTTTTATCCTGGAGAATCAAAGACATTTTTAGATGCAGAGCAGGCTAAATAGGAACTATAAGAAGTTTTTTTCGAAAGGCAACAACAAGTGAAGCAGTAAACAAAAGCTGACTCTATTCCTTGTCTAACAATAATACTCACAGAGAGACTTTGCCAATGAAAACCTAAAGGACGATTGAGAGACATAAAAAGCACAGCAGATGCACTTGAAGTAGAGATTGGTGTTGGAAGATGGAGATGTTCAAGAAACTGGACATTATTTAGTGAAACCACACAACATATGTTTACAGCAGCCTGCTTACTGGTTATTTTAGTTAAGAAATGAAAGACCACATTTCCCCTCTAAATTCTGTAATTTAAGGTAGAAAAAGAGAGGACTTGCAAGTAGAAGTGTGAACACTAACAGTTTGAAAAATAAATTAATCTTTTGATCCACTTTGCACTGAGGATTCACCCCACTGACGTGGGAGTTTTCATGTTGTCCCTGTGCCACTGCTGTTATTTGTCCACTTACAAAAATATTAACATTGTAAAAAAAAATCACTAATTGGTATAAACAAGCCATGTGGCGATATGACTATATTCATATAATGTAACTAAACTACATTCAGATTGCAAACTCATTTAAAACAGAAAGAAAACGTCAGCTTCTATGTTTCTTCATGAAAAATATCATTGTTATCCTTAGCTTGGCGGTATGATCAATCCACTTCTCTTCATGCAGAATCCTAGGGCCCATAACCAGTTCTCACCAATACCTGAATATTTGTACTAGTGCCTTCCAACCATATACATAGTTCAGTGACACTACTCACACCTTCCTCTTTCTTCTAATATAAAGCTCATAATGGATGCATATACAATTCTCTATGAACCTGTTTTTTACCCCAACAATTAAATAAAATATTAACATTTTCTGCCCTACTGAATTTTTTCCCTGTCCTCCAGTTCTTTGATTTTCCAGGCAACAATCACATGCTCTGTTCTCTATTTGACAAACTCACTAATAGGCCACTTCATATGTTCAATATTCATCATCTGCTAGCGGAGATGTATATTTTACACTGCAATAGTTGCCTCTGCTGTCATATTCATGACGTCTAATTACTAAATGTATGTGCAGTTGCCAATATATATTATGTAATGTGTGCTGATGTATATTATTGAATGTCTTTTTAAAAGGTGTCCATATGTTGAAGCTATTCAACCAAGTTCTCCACTGAAAAAGGGGTTTGGAAATTAACCCATTTAGGCAAACCCAGTAAACAAAAACAAAAAAAAAATATGCAGATTGATAGCCTAATCTGAGACTTGGACCATATCTGTTATATTAGTACTTTCTCTTTTGTCATAGCTTCTCGCTGTTTGCCAGCTCGCTTACGAGGTTAATACAGAAATTGATTAACAATGTACACCATCATGGGAAGACAGTAAACTGAAAACAATATTTCTCCACTAAAAATTATGTACTGTTTTACTCTAAAATGGTTGTGGTAAACTATGTGCCACTGAGCCCGGGTATTCACAGAGTGCTTATATTCCTCTACTGGTAGTTATGAATATGTTTTATTTTGTATTTTTTTAGTTAGTAAATTAATAAAAGGACCAGATTAGAAAATTAACAGTGATAACAGAAATGTAGTGACTGTGTGCTTGTAATGCAATATGCACTGCTACACTGAATAAACCTGTGGCAATTGTATTGTACCAAAAAATACCCCCTGCATAATGTGGTGCATGCCACTTACATTATAATGTTAAGTGAAATACCCCTGTGAAGGCAGCGATGCAGGCACCAGTGGAGGAGCCGTAGTGTTACAGATCTTTTTGACTCAAAAAGTGCAGTTCTTTTGCTAGGGAGGCCCCTTTAGCACTAGGAGCATGTGGTGACATCCAGTTGGGTCAGGTCTAGGCTGCCAGGGGGAAGCCCACCTTACTGGAAAGTGAGACCAAAGCCCTGAGGAGGAAACAGTTGAAAAACAGTGGAAACAAAGTTGTAACCCCCAGATGCCAAGATAGCCTTATAGGTTAGTGGTTACTCTCAGTGGGCCAGTGGTCACAGTTGCTGGTGCTACAGAAATCTCAGCAAAAATCTCAGTAAAGCATCCACCCCTGGTGTGCAGGCCAGTGGTACAGGCAAAATCAACACATAGACGAAGACAATGCAGATGAGACACAAAAGACGCAGATTGAATCTCTCAAGTAGTCCTCTAGTTTATTAGAGCCACCAAAGCGCAGTTCCAGATATGCATATTTCTGCCTTCTTACGACATCTTACATAAAGCATAGTAGGAATGTAAGTAACTGGAAATACAGGGTGGTCTACCAAACTGATATCCATAAACATTAGGGTATCCATCAAAAATCCCAATTAACAAACTAAACCAGTGGGTAAAAAGGTCACACAGGATAACCACTTGGTAAAAAACACAAAAATAAATTGTTCATATTTACCCTGACATTTGTTTTAAACAATTTCTAGTTTTATTTTGTTTTTTGATCATTCACTTTGGCTCAATTGTTTCTGTATATTTGCATGTTTTTTTATTTTGTTTATGTGTTTTCTTCAAGTTGTTCTGTGTGTGTGTGTGTGTGTGTGTGTTCCTGGTAAACAAATATACACATATATATATATATATATATATATATATATATATATATATATATATATGTATATATATGTGTATATATATATATATATATATATATATATATATATATATATATATATATATATATATATATGTGTGTGTGTGTATATGTGTGTGTGTGTATAGTGTGTGTATATATATATATATATATATATATATATATATATATATATAGAGAGAGAGAGAGAGCGAGAGAGAGAGAGAAAAAAATGATGCAAACCATGTTTTTCTGGGTACTGACAGGATGTTTGCAGTTACTCATTTCTCTTTTCTGGACTGCATAATACTTTTATCTCTCTCCATTTACTAAGCCATTCCATGCAATCATATTACTTTTCTGTTTTCAGTGTCTTCTTCCACTTCTGTCTGTTTTACAAGTAAATTAATATTATCTTGCTTGCATTATCATGGTTTTGAGATTACATTATTAGAGATAATGTAGAAAGCATGGTGTCAAAGTCATGGCTTAAAGCTCAATGCCAAGAAGTACACTGTCATCCCCTTTGGGAAAAATACTGTACCCATGAACTACCACATAGGCGGTAGCCTACTAAACACCAAAAGTGTGATAAGAGACCTTGGGACACAGGTGGATAGTAGTCTCTCCTTTGATAATTACATCACCCCAGTAGTCAGGAAATCTTTCTACGTTGCACACCTCATCACAAAGGGGATCTCCTTCAGAAAAAGAGAGGTCATCGTTCCTCTCTACTCATCCCTTATTAGAACCATCATAAAGTACAACGCCCCATTTGGCATGTACCTCACAAGGCATCTGCAACAGCTGGAAAGACCATGGTAGTACCTCACGAAGAGGATTACCAGCTCAAACAGATGCCATATGCCGAACATCTCAAAAAACTCCAGCTCTACTCTGTTGCATATCGCCTACTCCGAGGCGACCTCTGCCTAATGTACAAAGACATGTCTAACCCTGACCTGATGGACATGCTACACAAAGAAATCCCAATCTCTCTGAACTACATTCTCCAGGGACCTCAACCTTGTCGCCACAATAAACAGAACATGCTGGAGGGATAGATTCCTGTCCCAGAGGCTTCCCATACTCTGGAACAAACTACCTATCTATATCAAACAAAGCTCCTCATTAGCACTCTTCAAGAAAAATCTTGATGATTGGATGGGAGATAGGAAATTCACCCCGGGGATCACTGTTGTGGCTCAGCTCGACAGGGGCACAGGTAAATAATTTTCTTGGGTGGCGAAAGCCAGGGAACCTCGTTTGGCTAGTCTTGTATAGGCCCTAGGGATGATAGCCTAGTACTCACCTATGAACCTATAATAAAGTACAGGACGGAACTTTTTTCAAGTTGAAACCATACCTAGTCTTTCATATTTTCTAGAAAAAAAATTGGTGGAAGTGACTGGAATTATATTTTGTCTCTTGGGGCCTAAGGAATCAGAATGATGCACAATAAACTACTCACATCTAAATGGGAAGGGCTGGTGATGTGCTAAATCCATGTCAGACTGGTGCTGGCCACCTTCCTATTCTCCTTAAAATAGACTTTATTTTCAAAAACAATACACTGTTGTTGCCTACTGTAGCCTGGAATGTGGTGTGGACCTGCCTTGCCCACTGTTGATAGAGCCATCCACTGCCTAAACTCTTCTGAAATATTTAGAAACTGTAACAAGATCAAAGATAAGGAATACAGTTACATTATTTGAAAAGTTCTCCACTGACCTCTGTGTAATAAACATAGCCACACTGTTATTACCCCTTAAGACCATGGGATTACAGATCCCAGTTTCCATCAATGAAACCAGTAGGCATTCAGGCTTCAATTCTCTAGTCTTTTGACCAATAATTATATACTTTATATCATACAGGAGCAAGTAGTGAAAATGCTGTCAAAGTTCAGCAACACTGCATCAATTGGCCCTGACAATATCCCAGGATGTATCTTAAATAGCCTGAAGCAAAATTTATCTATGCCTCTAAGCTGTTCAACCTCAGCCACCACAAAGGCTTTGTACTGAGTAAATGGCGAACAGCAACAATCATACACCGGTCAAAGGAAGGGGCATCCACTGACACAAGTAATCACCAACCCATAAGTCTGACCAGAAAGAATTGTCATGGATTTAATCAATAAGGATAAAGGGAATCTCCAACACTGGACCAATCCCAGTTGTTTGGATATGTCAAAGGCAGGTCTTGTTAATCAACCTAGTACACATCTTCAAAAGGGTCGTCAAAACAATGGATGAAGGTAAGACAGTGCACTCTAAATATTTAGGCCTGGCCATAGCTTTTCCCACAATATCTCATTTAGACATAGTGGAGGAGCTTACCCAACTAGGAATAAACCTCTGTGTCACATGCTGTGTTGCCAACAGGCTCACAGATAGGAGTCAGGAGATTAAAATAAAGGGAAGCTACTCCCTCAAAATGTCTGGTTATCAATGGAGTTCCACAGAACTCGGTACTTGGACCTCTCTTGTTTGGCATCTACTTCTCTGAAGTAAAGGCAAACACTAAGGGTCTATGGCTGACAAAGTTTATGGATCACTGCAAGTTAGGAGAAATCATTAAATCCCCAAATAACTCAACCATTCTGCAGGAAGACTTGTCCCCCCAAAAAACTGGTGCCAGAGCCAAAGACTTTATATGCCACAAAGTGCATTACTGTATCTTTTGGGAAATCCACTACCCCAGGAAATTACTATATTGACAATATGCCCCTAACAGTCGACCCTGTTATTCAGGATTTAGGATCATATGTGAGTAGTGCTCTATCAGCCAACCAACATGTGTCCATAGGAGTAAGAAATTACTTCTATATTGTGCATTTTATAAGCAAAGGAATAACTTCCAGGTCCAGGGATGACATTGTCCCACTGTTATCAGGCCAATCACTGAGTATAATGGCATGTTTGCCATGTATCTAGCAGGCATATGCAACAACTCTAATGCCCAGAGAGGTTCCTCACAAAAAGAATACTGGGTCTAAAACATATTTTCTACATGTACAGCCTCAAAACCCTGTCACTGTATTCAATATCCTAGAGACTGCTGAGAGCGGACCTGTGTCTAGCCTATAAGGCAGTCTCTGATGCAATATTTATGGATCTAGTGCACATCCACAAGTCAAACGGTATCAGAGATACCCAATCCAGGGACCTAAACTTCTTCTGCAACTTAAACATAATGGTTGGAAGAGACAGGTATATCTCTCAGAGGTCACTACTACTTTGGAACAGACTGCCCATCCACTTAAAGCAAAGTTCATCCTTGTCCGCATTCAAGCGTATCTTGGATCTATGCATGGAATGACGAAATTTAACTCACGACTGCTCCCTGTACTACTTAGAGAGAAAGAAAGTACCTACATGCTCTGTTCTGCAATATGGCCCAAATAAATACTCAATAGTATTACCCTAGAAATAATCACTATCTCTCACAGAACTAATCACTATCATATGGCTGGTGCAATGGTGCTGCGGTTAACATTGTCACCTCACAGCAAGAGGTTCATCAGTTCGATTCTCAGCTTGGGTGCCTTATTTGTGGAGTCTGCATGTCCTTTCTGTGTTCACATGGGTTTCCTCTGGGTACTCTGGTGTCCTCCCACATTACAAAGACATGCGTCTGAAGCATTTCTCCCGGGCCTCCGCTGAAAATAGGCTCTATTCTGTCAGACTTTCCTGGTTAACAAATAATAAATAAAGTAAATAAATATGCCTAGTGAATAAATATAGACCTTGGAATTCAGTAACTGGATAAGGCTAATTTAAACTATTGGGCAACTGGCTAAGCTTAAAATGGACTACAAGGGCAGTTACCCTCAAACCATGAACCTATGAACCTATAAGCAGAAATAGCTAATGGCCTGACACTACTACATGCTAATGTTAAGTTTCTACAATAATGTATGGCTATGCCTGAAATGCACAACATTCAGATAAACAAATTAATGGCACTTTTAATAGCAAGTAGAAAATATTTGAGTATATTATAATATTTAGAGAGAAATGATTATGCCACATTTTTCTACCTTAAACCTCATTTAGTTGGTCAAACCAGTAAATAGAAAACCATATTAAATCTTCTCCAAGTCTTAAAGAGGAATAGACATTCTTAGAACAATAATTTAGATTAGTTTTATTTATTTATTTATTTTTTGAGGATGGCATTGTAGACCAAGATGATTTAGCAGATGGCTAGTTTCAAGGACAATCTGCTTACATGTACCCCTTTTGGTGTCTGATAGCAGGACACAGCTCAGTCTTCAGTCTCATCCCTCAGTGTCATAAAAACTTTTGAGAGTTACGTCAGACTAGGTGGTTATGGTAACCCAGCTATTATACTCTTCACAGCTTCTAAGAAAATAATGACAACCTTACAATATCCCATTTCATCTATTCACCTCAGCAGGAAGCCATGCACTATACCAAATAAATAAGTGACAAGAATACTGTGATATCTAACCACCGGATAACTTAAACAGACAAACACAAATACTGTTTTCTGACTTAGCAAGTGCAACAGGTTTTTGAAATTCAAACTGTTTGCGTTAATTACAGAAAGTGTGGCAACCTCAGGTGTAATCTGCAATGGTGATATTCAGCTCTGCAAAGGTGTGTTATTTGCATGCCTGGTATATATCATATGTTTTTAATTAAGAAACTGCAGCAAAATAAGTCGTAATATGTTCTCAGGGATCAGGTTCATAGGTTCATAGGTAGGTACTAGGCTATTGGCCCTGGGGCCTATAAAGCCCAGCCAAAAAGGTACCCTGGCTTTTGCACCCAAGAAAATTATTTTCCTGTGCCACTGTCGAGCAGAGCCACAGAGGTGATCCCCAGGGTAAATTTCCTATTTCCCATCTGATCACCAAGATTTTTCATGAAGAGTGCTAATGAGGAGCTTTGTTTGATACAGTTAGGTAGTTTATTCCGGAGTATGGGAAGTCTCTGGGACAGGAATCTATCCCTCCGGCATGTTCTGTTTATTGTGGTGACAAGGTTTAGGTCCCTAGAGCGTGTAGCTCAGAGGGATTGGGATTTCTTTAAGTGGAGCATGTCCAACAGCTCTGGGTTTGACATAGCTTTGTATGTTAAGCAGAGATCACCTCTGAGTAGGCGATATGCGACGGAGTAAAGCTGGAGTTTTTTGAGATGGTCGGTGTAGGGCATCTGTTTGAGGCCGGTAATCCTCTTTGTGAGGTATTTCTGTAGCCTTTCCAGTTGTTGTAGATGTCTTGTGAGGTACATACCAAAAGGGGCGTTGTACTCTATAATGGGTTTAATGAGTGATGAGTAGAGGGGAACAATGACCTCTTTTTTTTTGGATGAGAAACCTTTTGTGATGAGGTATGCCACGTAGAAGGAAAACTAGGTTCAGGAAGTTTGCAGGGAAAACAACACCAACTATTCAAATAATTATAAATTGCTACTGTGCAAGCCATAAATTATTACAGCTTACTTAAAGCATTATTTTTTTTTCTAACTTGCCCAAATGGCACAAAAAGGGTAATGGGGCACAAAATCATAATCCAAATATTAATTAAAAAGCTAAACTATAGAAGCAACGCATACAAGTGCATTTCGTATCTGTTGATGTTTCAGCATATGATGACGAGCTATAGAAGAAGCATAACATGTTACTATGGCTACATGTAGTGGCTTCATGCTTTAGTTTTTAATAAATCGTTTTACCATTTTCCAAAAGCATTTCATCACTTTTTGTTGAGCTTAATGTAAGAGATGCAAAACAACAAAGAAGGAAGAACTATATGCAGCATCATCTGAATGAATCATTTATGATTAAATGAAATCTACATATGGGCATGCACAGAGGTCAGACAGCAGGATGACTTCTGAGTGCACACTGGGTAATTGACTTCAAAAGTTAGTCTCCATCATGGATAGATATGGAGAGCTTTTCAGAGAAAAAAAAAGAAAAAGTATGAGTCTGCATAGCAATATTTAGATACACATTACCCGGAGTAACCAAAATTGGTTACAATGATGCAAGCTAAAGAACTGTTGTTAGGATGTATATGGCTGTTTCATAAATGCATACGAAATATCAGTCACAAGGTCCTGAATCTGGCACCATACACTAAGTATGCAACCAGTTGAACAACTGGGAACCACCCATGTGCATGATCCAGTGCCGGTCAGGGGCAGCCCATAAGGGCAGTATAGGGACAGAGATGGAAACATGGAGTAGTTGTAGGAGGTCAGAAGAGGCCTATAAAAGGGCCATTTATGGGTGTTGATATGTCTGTGCTACACATGTGAAGGTGTCATACCCCATGGTAGGAGCTCTTGCACCACTAGACCACTGACTATTTATGTATGACAATGACCAGTATTCCTGTAGGTAGCCTGTAACGTTAGTAGAGGTAATGGTTTATGAAATCCAAAAAGCTTTAGCTTTGTAGCTATTCATGGGACATGACCTCCACATCAGGAAGTAATGGTCTTAAATGTCACTAGAGAGATATTTCTGTTCGACTCTACTCCAACTTTTGAATGTTCATTAGCAGGCATAGCGATGGCACGGTACTTGTCTATTGTAAGGAGTTAGATTGCAGACCTTCACTTTTGAAATGTAAACAATGCAAGCTTCCAAAACAGATGTTTTTATTTTGTGAATGCCCAGGTATCTTATATGTCTGGGTCATGAAAGGAGATACTGCCAGCCCAGCTATCTAGAATTTTGTACATAATTATATGTCATTTGTGAATAGCAACATGCTGTATACAAAATGCTTGTGTTACAAATGTATTACAACTGTACATCATGTGTATATTAAACTGCTTGTAGGTATTTGCAAAGTGCTTGAAATGTAACTACAGCATGCCCTACTGGAATAGAACAGATGTCTAAAGACATGCTTCTGGAGCATTTCTCCCCGGGCCTCCGCTGAAAACAGGATCTGTGGAACCTAGTCAGACTTTTCCGGTCAACAAATGTTAAATAAAAAAAAAAACAGAAATGTACCTGCACTATTGTAACTATATAGATGCATACATTTTAACACTGGAAACTGGAATACAGAAGGTTAACTTCAGAAAAATAGCTGAAATTAAAGTACTTTATGGCTAGACCATAAAATATATTGTCTTTCAGTTTCAGTGCAGCAAGACACACGATGTCTAAAACTAGGGAGTTTTCTGTATTGTCTGGGAAATGTTTTATTGTTTTATGATTTCTAGGATTTGCCAAAGATCTGAGAAAAAGCCCTTAGCCATGCATTTTCACATGTAGATGCTAAATGCTACCAGCTGCCATCAATGGTTGTTTCCACCTGGGATAGAGTCAGATGACAAGAAATTATGTCATTCTGCAAGCTATCCCAGCAGTAATATTTGAGATAGTAATTTGAGAAATCTTTGAGAGAGACTAAACATTCTGTGTTCTGCCTTTGACCTGACAACAACTAGACAAGATCCACTCACCACACATCTGCCTTGCTCTTAAGTAAGTTAACCAGAGTATAGTAATTCTCTTAGAAACAGTCAGGAATATAGCAAAGTTTAGCTTGGATGTTTTTCTTTATGTATTTGAGAATGTCCAGCAATGTTGTTTTAAATATTTCCTGTGTTTTCAACTCTGATGTAACTGTAAATCTATACTTGTTCTTTTATTATTTATTATTAAATATATTTAAACCTTTCATTGTGACTGATTTGTCTAGAGATATTTAAGTTCTGAGACTACTTGCATATTTATTTGGTGACATTGTGGGCCAATCCTAATAGCTTTGCTTTTGATCAAACTACCATTTGTATTATAGTAACATTACACAGTAAGATTGGACACCCTTTGTTAAGGGCCTTAAAGTAGCTGATAAGGGATGCTGGTGGCAGTGATAACTACCTTATAGTCTGGGCAGAAGGGGACATATCTAGTAAACCTGTGCTAGCCTTTCCTAGGTGCGTGTGTGTGTGTGTGTGTGTGTGTGTGTGTGTGTGTGTGTGTGTGTGTGTGTGTGTGTGTGTGTGTGTGCATGTAAAACAAATCTCTAAGAGTGTGTATGTCAGCTACTTGGGTAGGAGCACGAAACACTGGCTGGACAGAGACAGCATTGGAAGACTTGGAACCTGGCTAAGGACTCAACTGTATAGCTGTATCTGTGGGGAGTCTTACTGTAGATCTGAAGAAACAGGGAGAAACCAGGCCTGGATTGACTGTGGTCTCTGTGTGCTCTTAGGGGAAATTGCACTTGTTGCAGTAAGTTGCATCTGAAAATAATGTATGTGTACCTGTCATCCTCCCAGTGTACATCCCCGACTGGTGCTAGTGGTGAGGATTGAGGCTCCTTGATTACTGGTCTAGTGGTGGGGTGTCACATTTATTGGTGGCAGTGGTGGGATATTCACATATTGGGATTCAGTGGTGTGGATATTGAATTCCTGTAACCATTGGTCACTAATGAAGGTGTTCATACTCTCATTCAGCTACACAGTGAACATATCACAATAGTTTTTTTTTTGTTAGCTTAGTTAGTCAGGGAGAGCAGGCACAGATATCAGCAGAAGAGTATTGCAAGCTGACAAGGAGCCAATTGGCTGATATGCGCCAAGCCAAAGGATTGGTGCATGCCAACCTGACTAAAGCAGAGATGATTGCAGCCTTAGTCCCAGCTGCAGATGTACAACTCTCAGAAAATGGACTGTTGAATCTTTCCACAGAGGACTTAAAAATCCATCTGGAGTTAAAGAGACTTGAAGTAGTGACCAAATGTTTGGAAAAAGAATCAGCAGAGAGATTGAGACATCTGGAGGCTGAAGAAAATGAGAAACTGAGATGTATGGAAGCTGAGGAAAATGAGAGGCAGAGGAAACATGAAAAAGAGATGCTGACTCATCACCAGAGACATGGAGGCAATGGGGAGGAAATAACCGAACCCCAGAAGCAACAAGGGTCAGTAAATTTCTTCGACAATTTACAGAGTGTGATAATTTTGATAGTTTTATTCATATGTTTGAAAGGGTATGTAAACAGTATAATGTTGACCAAGGGCTCTGGGTATGGTTCCTGACCCCCTTACTCCAGGATAACGTTGCAACTGCTATTTATAAATTGTTTGATACTGATTGCTTAAATTATAATACTGTTAAAAATTGTTTATTAGAGTGTTTTAAGTTAACACCTGAAGCTTACAGAAAAAAGTTTCATGAGCATAGACGCAAGGCAAATAAAAGTGTGTGTGAATGGTTCCACTTCATAATCTCAAAATACTGAAATCTCAAATTTCAGTATTTCGAAACCTATAAAGCCAAACCATTCATAATCCCGAAATCCACAATCATGACTCACACAATCACGAACATACATACACCATGCACCACATAACACGCACACCATTCTACCCACAGCACACAAACCACACGACTCTACACTACATGTAATCAGGGGGCAAGCCACCCTGCACCCCCCCCCACTTATATATACCAACTCAGAGATCGTACATAACGAAAAAAAAAAAAAAAACAATCTCACCATGGCATTCTACACTCACTTGCACACACACTCACACACACGCACACACACACACACACACACACACACACACACACACACACACACACACACACACACATTACACACATACACTCACTCACCTTCAATTCCAGACACCATACCAGCCAACACTTCACGTAGTGTATGAAATGCATAAGCGTGGATTCAAGATATTCAAATTCGCTCTTATGCACTTTCGGCATTCTGCAGTTTCAGCTTCATGGTCTCAAAATGCTGAAATTTGAGATTTCAGCAATTTGAGATTATGAAGTGAAACTATGTGAATATATTGCTGAACTGAGCACTTATTTTCATTGGTGGTTAGTGGGTGTCAGGTCACCACTTTTGAAGGGCTGTCAGACTTTTTTGAGGGAACAAGCCCTTAGCACTTTGACTGAGGACATAAGAATCTGGTTGGCAGGACCGCAGATGACTGGGGGAAAAAGGGAGACCTATACCTAGCAACCAGGGCATCACTGCATAGGAAAGGGATACCCAGTGCGGCTCATGGGTTGGGCAGCCAAAACTGCCCCAGCAGAGTCCACCAGTAGCAGAGAAAGCCAACAGTTCATGAACACAACCAGGACCAAGGGTTAAATGTTTTAAATACAACCAGTGAGGCCATGTAGCATATAGATGTCCACAGAGGCAAGGTTGGGAAGGAAAGGTGGGACAGTCAGTAAGTGGGAATGACAGAATGCCAGCAGTAAGTTGTCTGGAGAAAACAAAGGTACAAAACTACCACATGAGGTTATATCCTATCTTAGTAGATGGAAAACAGGCCACTTCTAAGACAGACACAGCCTCTGCCCTAACCATTGTAAAGCCTGCAATGGTTAAAGAAGAGCACTACTTGCTTGGGTAATCTACTCCAGTCAGAACTTTAGGAGGGACCCCATTCCAAATACCTTTGGCTAGGGTTCACCTTGACTGGGAGGGTGGAAAAGGAAGCAAGGAAGTAGGTGTGTTTGAGGATATATTTGCAGATGTTTGGATAAGGAATGAGTTTGATAATGCAGTACCTTGTGTGCATGCAGTTACACACAGTCAGGCTTGGCGACAAGCATGTGGGTCTGGTACCTTGGGGGGGGGCAACCTGGATAGTCTGCAAACTTGAAGCCAGGACTGGTGTGGTGGTTACTTCAGATAGGGAGCTTCCCTGTAGCAGTGAGACTGAAGGTGAGCCACAGCTGTTGGTAGGAACTAATGTTCCCTTGAACAGAGTGACTGCAAGGGCAGAGGTGAGTAATAGTACCCAGGCTGAAACTGAGGCACCTCTGTCAGAGAATATCATACTTCCTGTTGAATGGGAGCTGGGAAGGGTTACCAAGAGAGAGTTGAGATAGGCTCAGCTCTCAGACTCTACATTACAAGTCCTGAGGGAGGTAGCCAGTGAGACATCTGATTGTCACAGAAAATGGGAATCTGTATACTGGGACAAAGGGATACTGTATAGAGAGTTGAACCCTGAGGGAGGACTAGAGGGTGAGAGAATATACCAGTTTGGTAGTGCCTAGAGTCTACCATTTGACACTTCTAGCCATAGCCCATGATATTCCCTTTGCAGGCCATATGGGCATAAAGCATGCAAAGAGACGTATTATTCAGAACTTTAATTGGCCTGGGATTTCCAGAGATGTAACAGGATACTGCAGGACCTGTGAGCAGTGCAAAAAGGTAGGCAAGGCAGGAGACAAGGTCAAAGCTCCTTTGATGCCTTTGCCTGTGATCGAGAAGCCATTTCACAGATTAGCTATGGATATTGTGGGACATCTGAGTACCCTAAGTTCCACAGGAAAGAAGTATATCCTACTGGTGGCACATTATAGTACCAGATACCCTGTGGCAGTGGCTATGTCCTCCATTGAGGCAGAAAAGGTGACAAATACTTTGTTAGAGATTTTCAGCAGGGTAGGTTTCCCAAAAGAAATGCAGACTGACAGAGGTTCCAATTTCAAGTCAGACCCGCTGGCTTATCTGTGGAAGCACTGTGGAGTGAAGCACCTAGAGACCACCCTCTACCATCCCCAGACTAATGGTCTTGTGGAGAGATTAAACTCTACACTAAAGACCATGATATGGGCATTTGCAGACCAGTTTAAGAGGGAGTGGGACAAATACTTGCCCCATCTATTGTTTGCTTACAGAGAGGTGACTCAGGAATCTACAAGTTTCTCACATTTAGAGTGGCTGTATGGGCATAGGGTCAGGGGACCTCTAGGTCTGATTTGCGATGAGTGGAAGGGTGAGTGTGAATCCCACCAGGAGTCTGTTGTGGCATATGTCCTAAATCTCGGGGCAAGACTCAGGGAACTCATGGGCTTGGCCCAGGAGAACCTGGCAGAAGCCCAACAGCAGAAAAAGGTCTGGCATGACAGGAATACTCAAGCTAGAAAGTATGCTGTAGGGCAGCAGGTCATGGTTCTCATTCCTGTCAGACTCAACAAGGTGCAGGCAGCTTGGGAGAGATCCTTCAAAGTGGTAAGGAAGGTCAGTGATGTTAACTACATGGTAGAACTGCTAGGCAGAAAGCAGGGGCATAAACTGTACCATGTTAACATGATGAACATTTTATATGATAGAGAGACCCTTGTGTTGAGTATTTGCAGTGGATGGTAGGAGGAATCTGAGGGGGATCTTTTGACTGATCTCAGACTCGGACTGACACTTCATTGGAAGGGGTAGCAATGTCTCAGCAGCTATCCCCTATCCAGGTTTGAGAAATCAGAGCACTGTTACATGAGTTTTTGGGGATATTCACTGGGAAACCAGGGTGCACCCACCTGATGCAGCACCATGCGCATACAGGACCTCAAAGGCCTATTAAGAAGTTCCCTTATAGGGTACCTGAGACAGTCAAACAAACTCTGAGGAGGCAGATACAGGAAATGTTGGAATTAGGGGTATTCCAGGAGTCCAGCAGTTCCTGGGCTTCCCCAGTGGTGCTGGTACCAAAGAAGGATGGCAGCCCCAGGTTCTGTGTGGAATACTGGAAATTAAATATTCACAGAGAGTCAGATGCTTATCCCATGTCTAGGACAGATGAAGCCCTACAGCAGCTACATGGTGCTAAGTATCTTACTACTATTGATCTTACCAAGCTCTACTGGCAGGTGCCCTTCACTCCCAGTGCTAGAGACAGGTCATCCTTTGTGACTCCTTTCAGCTTGTATGACTTCAGGAAGATGCCCTTTTGGGATGAAAAATGCCCCAGTGACTTTCCAGAGGCTGGTAGATCACATGTTAGCAGTAGCAGGAGATTTTGCCCTTGTTTACCTGGATGATATTGCCATCTACAGCCATTCCTGGTAAGAGCACCTTCAGCATGCCAGGGAGGTGCTGAGCAGACTACAAAGGGCAGGGTTGAACATTAAGCCCAGTAAGTGTCAGGTGGTTATGGCAGAGGTTTTCTACCTGGGATCAGACCAGAACTTGCCAAAGTGGAAGCCATACAGGCATGGCCTGTCCCTGTTACCAAAAAGCAGGTGAGGGCATTCTTTAGGGATGGCAGTAACTACAGAAAGCTTGTCTCCAGTTATAGTACCATAGCTGCTCCTCTCACAGACCTGGCAAGAAACAACAGGCCAGATAAGGTAGTGTGGACCCCAGCATGTGAGCAGGCATTTGAGAAGCTTAAATGAGCTTTGGGAGGACACCCTGTGTTAGCCAGTCCAGATTACAGCAAAGAATTTGATGTGCATGTGGATGTTTCTAACCACAGGCTGGGGACTGTACTCAACCAGGTTTCCTCAGAGGAAGAAAAGCATCAAGTGGTATATCTCAGTTGTAGGCTCCAACCCAGGGAGGAATGCTATGCAGCTGTAGAAAAGGAATGCCTAGCCACAGTGTGGGCACAGCAGAAACTTCAGCTTTATCTGTATGGAAGGAAATTCACTGTAGTCACTGACCACAATCCCTTAGCATGGCTACATTGAGCCAGCCAACAAAATGCCAAGCTATTAAAGTGGAGCCTAGGGTTGTAGGCATATGATATAATATGACAGAGCAGCACCATAGTGGGTTAGTAATGCCAAAGCAGATGGGCTCTCAAGACAGGGAATGGGGTAAGGTATCCCAGATAGGCTCATCCCACTCAAGCAATGTTTCTCAAGGGTAACTTGAAAAACTAGCTTGAGTCTTTGAGGGGGAAGAAGTGTCACAAAAGGAGATATGGCCAGCTCAGTTATCTGAAATTTTGTAAACAATTATATGTCATTTGTGAATATCAACATGATGTATACAAGATACTTGTGTTACAAATGTGTTACAACTGTACATCATGTGTATGTTAAACTGCTTGCAGGTATTTGCAAAGTACTTGAACTGTAACCACAGAATGCCCTATTGGAATAGAACAGAAATGTACTTGCATTATTGTAACTGTTTAGATTTAATTATTTTAACAGTGGAAACTGGAATACAGAAGGTTAATTTCAGAAAAAAATAGCTGAAATTAAATTACTTTTTGGCCAGGCCATAAAAAGGTGTTATCTTTCAGTTTCAGTGCAGCAAGAGACACAATGTCTAAAACTAGGGAGTTTTCTGTATTGTCTGGAAGTGTTTTATTGTTTTATGACTTCCAGGATTTGCCAAAGATCTGAGAAAAAGCCCTTGTCCATGTATTTCTACAGGTAGATGCTAAATACTACCAGCTGCCATCAATGGTTGTTTTCACCTGGGATAGAGTCAAATGACAATAAATGTCAGTCTGCAAGTTATCCCAGCAGTAATATTTGAGATATCAATTTGAGAACTCTTTGAGAGAGACTGAGCTTTCTGTATTCTGCCTTTGACCTGACAACACTACAAGATCCATTCACCACACATCTGCCTTGCTCTTAAGTAAGTTAACTAGGGTATAGTAATGCTCTTAGATTACATTAGATGTTTTTCTTTATTTATTTTTGACTGTCTGGCAATGTTGTCTTAAATATTTCCTGTGATTTTCAACTCTGATGTAACTGTAAATATATACTGAACATTTTCTTGTACTTTTATTATTTATTATTAAATATATTTAGACCTTTCAATGTGACTGATCTTTCTAGAGATATTTAAGTTTTGAGAGTACTTGCATATTTATTTTGCTGACATTGTGGTCCACTCCTAATGGTTTTGCTCTTGGTCAAACTACCATTTGTATTATAGTAACATTACAGAGTAAGATTGGAAACCCTTTGTTAAGGGCCTTAAAGTAGCTGATAAAGGGTTCTGGTGGCAGTGATAAGTACCTTATAGTCTGTGCAGTAGGGGGCATAGCTAGTAAACCTGTGCTAGCCTTTCCCAGGTGTGTGTGTTCGTAAAACAAATCTCTGAGAGTGTGTGTGTGTCAGCTACTTGGGCAGAGATGCAAAGTACTGGTTGGACAGAGAGAGTGTTGTAGGTCTTAGCTTGGAACCTTGGCTAAGGACTCAACTCTATAGCTGTGCCAGTGGAGAGTCTTATTGGGGATCTGGAGAAAGAGGTAGAAATCAGCCCCGGACTGACTGTGGTCTCTGTGTGTTCTTAAGGGAAACTACACTTGATGCAGTGAGCTGCAACTGGAAATACTGTGTGTGTACCTGTCATCCTCACAATGTACGTCCCCCACTGGTGCCAGTGGTGAAGACTGAGGCTCCTTGATTACTGGTCCAGTGATGGAGTGTCACAGTCTGTATAATCTTTCAATATATAGTAGTGATTGTAATGCGCAGGAAAAAAAAAGAAGTGTGATTTTATTATTTATTTAATCTTTGCTAATCACATAAATCCTGTTAGGCACAACTATCTCTTTTTAGGGATAGCCAGGAGCTTCGGTGTCATTAAGTGACACTTTGAAATTCAAAACTTGGGAAATTAGATGTGAGAACCAAATCTAGGCCTACAATATATATCTATTTCATTGTTTGTAATTGTGAATATGATGTAGCACTGGCTATAGTTTTAAGTAATTTCTATGGCATGTTGTCTGTCTAAATATACCTTATAATCCATTTAGTAAGAGAATGAACCATTAAGGGAGGAAAATGAAAAGTTAGGACACTATATTATAAGGAAATATAACTATTTGAATAACTGACAGCAGCCATCAAGGATATATAGTTTGAACTGGAGTAGCACTATCCTTGTTTACTGAACTTGAAGATGCATTGCAGTCCATATGCAGTTTGCAGCAGCCTTTAAGGGAAGGACTGCATATTGCTGAGGTCCCACACAGTGCCCAGCAAAGTTTGTTTATTTGTTTATTTAATCTGTCTGCTCCTGTCTTGGAGAGGTGGGATGAAACCAAAGCACTTAGAGCAAACTGAAACAGACCTGGTGATGTCTTCTAACATTGGACCCTGGGATTCTGGGGCAAAGGCCACTGAACTACCCGTGATACTCTATAAAATACACATGTAAGCAAATTCACAGCTATGAGAATGTAAAGTGTTGCAACTGAAGACAGAGATCCTAGACACCCCATCCATTTGTTTATGTAATAGGAGCAAATGATAAGGGGGAATGAGTTCCTACTGAAAATGTCATGGAATGATACAGGCAACATTGGCAGCATGATAACTTTTTATCTAATTAATAAACAATGGCATAGCAAGATCATGTGTTCAGCCATGTGCATCTGGATAGTGTAGAACACAAAGTACGCATTAACACCACCATTATACTCAGATCAATATTGTTGCCTTTCAACCTGCTACCAGTTTGAATAACACAGATATAAGCTCTAGATTTACAGGTACATTACTGCTTAAGTGACCTAGCCACTTTGTTACCAGAACATTCATTGTCCTCTCATAACCTCGCACTTTATCATTTTCATGATTTGAGTATTTTATGATGGTAGGCTTGTTCCATTTTCAGATGTCCAAAGTGGGACTTTTTTTGAAGAAACATGAGATTTTGCAGGACAAAACATACACATGGCCAGTGCAAAGGATAGAACTTCTCATTTTTGACAAAATAAAACTTATTCTTGTAGCATTTGAGTTGCTTATGCAATTTTATATTTCACATTTAGGTGTTTCAAATACAAAATAACTGATTTATACAACTATTAAAAAAAATAGGAAATATTTTTTGTCCTAAAATTTCAGGACATTCACTATTTTTTTATTTTTTTTTCATAGCACACAACTGCCCAAAGAGAGACTGTCCTTTGCAAACAGGGACAGGTGGTAACCCTACGTGATTATAAATGATGTTTTGTAACAGAACTGATACATTATATTAGAAGCTAATAATTAATAGAATGAATTATTGTAAATTGTTTTTTATTACACAGTCCACACACTGCTTTATATTTTTATAATGTCAAATAGCAGTTTATAATTAAGAGTGTGAAATGCATATCAATGGGTTTTAACAGTAGTCGAATCTAGGGTTATAATGAATATAGGTAATAGACTTTACCTGTATACCACTTTTTGATGCAAAAATTTGCATCACAGTCAATGTGGTTATAGGTGGTGAGACGTCAGTGTTCTGCCATACGTCTTATGCGGTGTTACCTGTATTCCCTTGTTTCCATTCCTCCGATAGGCTGGAAGTACACTAAAATGGAAAAAGCCTCTAGCCAGGGTATTTTGTGAAAAAGGAACAGGCATATTGCAATAAGACAATGTAAAATAAATAACTAACATAGGAATCAACAGGCAACTGATGAGCAGATGGGTCTGAAATTACTGTAAGCTCAAGTACTGAACCTTATGGATTACACAAGCAAATGCAGTCATCAATATTATAACTATCACTGAAACCTAAGCAGTAGTGTTACTTGCATTGTGCAAACATTCATATATTTTATTAATCCTAAATATGTGATGGGCAGTTACATTAAACAACCATGTTTTCTTGTTTTATTTGCACATTCTGGTGTTAAGTGAAAGCATATGAATTAGTTTTGTTGTTTAATTAACTTGCATTTTTTTGTAAGCAGGGGCTGGTAACAGTTCTACATTTTATGAGGAAACTGTGTGCTATCAGACTTTTCTGCTAGAGATTCTTTATCTGCGCATCAAAAGCACTGACTGGAACATGATACACTGGTTCTTGCAAGACTTTCTGAGGTTCACGCCTATCCGTTTTTTAGCAGATCATCAGCACCCCCCTCAAAAAAAGGTCATATAAGGAGTAGTGGAGCCTATGCAGATTACAATACATATCCATCCATCCACAACCCCTTTTCCCATTTTGCACATGGTTTCAGAATGACACTTCAACAGTGGCAATCATCTAGAGCTAAGATTCACACAACTGGGTGGCTAGCCCTGTGATGGGCAATAAAGAATCTGAGGCAGGAAAAAGAAGGGGCAGATGCTAAAACAGCTGAAAAAAACAGTGTATAACACTATGACTATGGAAGTATATGCTTAAAAATAAAATTAAACAAAATATAGCTGCCTGTTTAACTAATGTTTAGATTGCCTGTATAATAAATACTAATTCCAAAAATCAATCATATAACAGGCATAGTAATTCCTACACTAGTTTTCATTTTTATGGGAGTTTCTTCCTATACCCTGAAGGCTAATTAGAATTGTTTATGGCATTGGAAATTGTCCCGGAATTTGAATTTATTTTATTCCCGTACTAAATATGCAACCAGCTCTGTCTTGTTACCAGCATAGTTATGTCTCAGCTCTGTCATACCCGAGTGACTCTTCTATTAAACTAATGACTCACTGGAGAATTTCTCGACTCCCAGATTGATTGTTCCAGTACCTGCCTTGTTTTCCAGGCTGAGGACAAACTAATTTCACATCGCTGACTAATTTCATGTCAAGATACAATCATAAGTTATGATAGTGCAAGCAGCTAAAATTTCATAAATTCTGTACGAAGCTTCATATTAACCCCCTGTTGATTGCTAACATTTAAGTGTTTATTTCTCATTGTTCCAGTTTTACGTCCCTCCATACACCCCTACTTCATAACAAACTACTGAGCGGATCAATGTGCCACACTTACAGCTGAAGTCATTTATGAGTGCTTTGTAACTAGCACCTCTGCAGGCAGTGCATGCCATTGTTTCAGCACTTTTTCAATAAAACAATCTCTTAAACCTTTCCCAATCAATTTGTATTCACAACCTTGAATTCATACCTGCACAGAGATGTTTAATGCATCTCCCTAATTCATCCCTTCTATTTTGCCTTATAAATTGATGATCTCTCTCTCTCACTCTTTCTCTTCCTCTTCCTCTGTCTATCATGCTTCTACCCCCTCATCATGATATCTGAAGAATAGATGTTCTACCAGATGAAGTGGCCTTCACAAGATCTGTCTTTTTTTGGGTCTGGATTACTTCAACTGTCATGTATTTTTGGACCCTATCAGTTTAACTGTTTAGCCCTAATAGCCCCAGCTGACCCATTCATGCTATTTGTTACAAGGTATGAGAGCAGAGACAGATGACTCTTTTCAGTCTTTGCACAACTTAGTAACAGTACATCTAAGAAACAAATATGTACATTATGCATTTCAGCCATCAAAGATGGAGTGACAGCTCAAATCATCTTACAGGATTCTTTTTCTAAGGGGAACACTTCACAGGTTAGCATATCTTTGAGACAATGGAATGATACAGTCAAGTGCCATTTAGCCATCATATGTAGCTGCTGGGGATGTTTTTTGTGTTCATAATGTTCCTACCTATAGCAAGCTTAATGTGCATTATACTGGTCCTTATACGCATCCTTAATGTGTATTTCCATGTGGGCATCTGCTCTGCGTATCTATTTGGTGTTCAAGAATCCCTTCATCCTGGAAGCCTGTTCCTATAATCACACCTAGTAGACTGGCCTTCTTGCAACATCTCCATTATCCCCCAGTTTCATGAAAGCTGGGTGCACTAATCCCAGCTACTCACTCTGACACTCTCCAGATTGCTAGTACTAGCCCTGGATTCTCTACTGGAGCCTAGAATGATGGTGCTAAGGTCAAGGGTCAGTTCCTCTGTCTGACTTGCCTGCATTTTAAAACTGTTTCTCTGACTGTAGGTTTTCCTGGTAGAAAAGTGATTAAAGTTACAGCCTTCCAGCTCTTCATTCTACAGTTTGATTCCTGTATGTCAGTTTTTGCAGATACCTCAGTCTCTTCTAACATCTCATAGGCATGCTTGTTCAGATAATTGGTGATCAGTGTATGTGTGCCATACGATAGACTGGCATCCCTACCAGTACTGGTTATCTGCCTTGTGCCCACTACTTGTTGGGATAGAAAATAGCTTCCTCTACATACTGAGCAAGATAAGCCAATTAATGAACACGAATTAAAGAAAGCTATGACTTTATATTTTATAGGTGAAGACTCTAAAAACAAACACAGTTTTAGTTACATTGAGAATTGGGGGATACTTAAAATAAATTTTGGAAAAATGACTTGTGGATGTTTATTATATAATCAAAATCTATTGTAATGTATGCAGTGAAGACAGCCATATGGTGGTAAGATGCCTTCAGATTGCACTAGAAGACGTGAAGCTGTTTCGATAATTCTGGGATAAGAAAGGCAGAATGGATGTTGAAAAATACAAGAGAAGAAAAAAGTTAATGATAAAAGAAAAAAAGAAGTGATTCTATGAGAAAATAGTAGAATGAGATAGTAAAGGAGTGGAGAAAAAGAAAAGTGACAGACGTAGAACTCTGATTTCTCATGATTTTCTTGTGAGGCTGATGAATGAGGTAAGGTAGTAACTAATGACTAGGACACAGTTAGATTAGATGTAGGTGGTCATCGAGATCAGAAAGAAGAAGGAAAATGTGAGAGACAGAACAAAACAAAGTAAATTTTATAGAGAAAAAATGATAAAGGGAAGTGCAACCATTCGTGGTCTATTAACATATAAAGCATAAAAGAATAAGGAAAATTAAATTTTCTTTGTTTTAGGGAGGTTTAAAGCAAACTATATGTAGACAAAACCATAGTAAAAGAAGCCAGATGCAGTCTGGCTTCATATGTGAAAAGTATAAGAAAATAAATGAGGTGCTATTCTTTACTTTGGTCAGATAGGATAGACAAAGTAGTTGCAACAGTAACAGTTACTAAACAAGCTACTAGAAAAATAGTTAGAACCACAACAAGGAAAATAAAAGCTTTATTAAATTTGTGGAAACAAGGCAGGTAGGAAACCTAATAAAGCTTTTCTTCCAACCTAATCTCTAGCAGTCCAGGTTCATCAAGTGATACCTCAAGTTGGAAGGCCATTTGGAGAGGTGAGGGCTGCGTTCAAAGGTTATTGGCAAGTTCTGCCACCCTAAGTGACAGAGTAAAGGCAGTAGGTACTGTAACCTTTTAGTGATGGCCAGAGGAAAATTCAAGCTGCCAGAGCTAGGACAGAAGTTTGACAGGTGCAGGTCTATATGGAAGGCATGCCTGCAAAAGTAAACATATCCAGCTATCCATCTCACATAAAAAAACATGAAAAGAACAAATGCAGCTCTGGCTCAGTACACACTACAGAGGTTACATGGATATCAAGCACACATATAATTTGCATTTCCATTAAGAACAATCTTCTAGAATGCATAGACAGTTAATATTCAGCTTGTCAAGGAATCAGTGAATATGTCAACAATTATATATAACCCAAGAAACCCATACCTTGTATTTAAACTTATTAGAAGCACTAACCATCCAACCCAATACCATATTCATGGGTGACTTTAATTACAGTGATGCATGATATGAGATGACTTGAATGATAAAACTGCAGATTTTATTTGACAGGACCCAAAGCCTATTACAATCGATAAAATACCGTGTAGTTAGAGTTAGCGGAAGGTCAATATTCTAAGACAGGAAAAAGCATGCTTCTCTGTTTTTTACAACAGGTGGTTTTGCTTCAGAAATTAAAATATGCAGAATTGTGTGGTAGGTAACTACAGACCCTTCAGTTAGGCAGACAATGTGAGAAGAAAAGATGAGTTACTGATCAGTTTAGACATCTATATACATGTGAGGCATGGAGGTGGCTGGCTTTCTTCTTTGTAGGAAGGGTGTAGGCTAGCATTTTATCAATCAGTTGTGACTGTTGAATAGCTCATTGAGTGATCACTTCTCGCCCATTTATATGTGAATCATAAGGCACCCTACTCCAATTATGATATTACTAGGGAAGCCTGAGAAACGAGTGACAGGCATTCGGCTGATCAAAACTCATAGCATCAAGCTTTTTGACATTTAATGACTATCTTCTGGAGTCAAGCTGTGAGTGAATAACCTTGATGTAAAGATGATGTCTGAAATGCCAAGAACAGTAATGGCGACTGCCTTTAAATGTAAAGTAGATGACTGGATAAGTATCCACAAATTTTCTCTAGGACTTACTGATACGGCCCTCACAGAGAAAGGAAGTATACTGGTAAAACTTGAATGGTCATAAGATTCGGTGGCCTTGGAATATCTACAGATCTATCATCCCTGGATTAGCAGAACAACAAAACTGCAATATCTTGGAGTATTTCCCTACTTTTTATGTACAGTGAAATTGAAGTTAGTATACATAAGCAGTGTGGATTGTGGAATGCTGCATCCTATTTTGAAGATGCAGGGGGCTAAAGTCCCCTCTGAAAGCACTTGACAGGTGTAACACTATTATAGAATTCACTGTTATTTATCAGAATCTCAGTTCATTTTTTGAGGTGTCAAGACTCACATTTCCAAGTTTGAGGAAGGTTCCAGGTGAGGAACGAATGTTAGTAGAGAAAGAAACTTTAGACCATGTAATGCGATCACTGGTATAGAGCAAGGCAGGGATCTCAGGATGAGTAATCCTGAAAACTTTAATGGAAACAAATTAAAGAATAAGACATAGAACAAAACATTGAAGGACATCTAGATTAGTTTGATGTACAAGACAGAAACAGTTACTTATTCTCAGCTGGGCTGGCTATCTATTTAAGTAAAGATAGTGATAGTCTGAACTGTTTAATTTCCTGGAAGAGTTTAGGTTGCAGTGCTGAATGTAATACCACAGTCAGCTCAATAAAGGCTATCCAGTTGAACTTCCCTTAACAATGTTTATAGGACATCATTTGTGGGGACTAGAGTGGTAGTTAAAGTACTATTTATTTTTTTTTATTTATTTTTATTTTTATTTAACATTTGTTGACCGGGAAAGTCCGACTAGGTTCCACAGATCCTGTTTTCAGCGGAGGCCCAGGGAGAAATGCTCCAGAAGCATGTCTTTAGAATGTGGGAGGAAACCGGAGTACCCAGAGGAAACCCACGCGAACACAGGGAGAACATGCAAATTCTGCACAGAAGGCACCTCAGCCGAGAATCGAACCAGAGAACCTCTTGCTGTGAGGTGACAGCATTAACTGCTGCACCACTGCGCCGCCCTACATCTACTACATCTACATCTGCTCTTGATCTTATGTGGATGGAAGAAGAGGAGGTCGGATGAACGGAGATGAGATGTATTATGCTAGTCCAGCCATAATAAGTGTTTCTGGGAAGGGGGGGTTGAGAGGTAAGAAAAAATAAGAAGTAGGTTCCCCTCTTTGGGGCAAAGCATTAATACAAATGCCTTCCAAATTCCAGGGGACATTGACAATGGAAATGAGAAGTTCGAGTGCTGAAGTGATACAGCAGTAAAAATGTCACAGATTTTAAGAAACTTTGAAGTGAAGTCATCTGAGCCAGCTCCGTCAAAGTTATGCATCTTCCTTAGTCATATGTTTCTTTTCTGAATTAATACTTTTTGAATCTGAATATTATTGGTGAAGGCATTAACATGTGCTTTGAGCTGGGGATCGTGCCCAGCAGGAACTGATGCTGAACAGTAAGTTAGAAATCTGAGTTGTTTAGTTTTGTGAAATTTTCAAAGAAACTGGAAATAATTTAACCAAAATACCACATTGTGCTGTGCTGATGAGGTCATAAAAAGGCCGAAATGTGCATATCCACAGCTAGTGGGGATTGGCTTTATTGACCTGAAATTGCCCATTCAAACAACTTAAAAAGAAATAAGTCATGGGCATTCAGAATCATCTTATAGCTGAAACACCTGATGTTCATAAGCGTCATTTGCATATATCCTATATGCTTCTGATACAAGAGATTTGAGAGGTCACTCAGTGGAAGTTCTAGCTTGGCTGGAGTTTTCATTTAGTTTTTACTGATTGTTTTTTCTGTGTGGCCTTCTCACTCTTTGTTTCTGTTTGTTAGTTGGGATATTTTGCAGTCACCCTAATGATAATGGACATCAGCTGGGTGTAACAGCCCTGTGTTTCTTATGCTTAGTCAAACACTCTGCTTGTGCTGTGCTGACGAGGTTATAACACAGCTGAAATATGCATATCCACAGCTAATGGAGTTTGGATTTATTGGCCTGAAATAGTCCATTGAAACAACTTAAAAATAAATGTCATGGGCATTCAGAATCGCCTTATAGCTGATGTTTGTAAGGGTCATTTGCATATACCCCATGTACATCTGATACAAGAGGTTTGAGAGGTCAGTCAGTGGAAGTTCTAGCTTGGCTGGAGTTTTCATTTAGTTTTTACAAAATACTACATTTTGAGAAGGACAGGGGTATTTGTTCGGCTAAGTACAGTATTAAAATCCGTACAATTTAGAAACATTTGTTGGCTTGTTTTAAGACAAGTGACCTTATCTTGATGGACATTTTTTGTACTGGTTTATTTTTGTTAATTATTGACACCATACTCATAGTGTGAGACTTGAGAGGTGAGAATTTTGAAAGTTTTCCAAGCTGCCTTTTTAGCATGAATGACCTTTTTTATCTCAGAGTTAACTAAGGTACATGTTACATCTAGAGAACAGAGGAAATTATTTGTCCTGTGACAGCAGAAGGAAGTTTAGTATAACTTTCTGAACTGTTTTACAGTCTTTATGGTTTGTCACACAGGTCCATCTCTTGATTGTGGTCAAAGGATATAAATGTAGTGACTGGTCCTGGGATTTTAGTAAGTTTAGCATTAAATAAGGAAGTGATGGTGAGGAGATGGTGCAATGATTAATAAAGAATGGTGGGCAAACTCATTAGGTAAACGTGTATGGGGTGTTAGGAAGGACTTAGTTAAAGCAGGGTGTGCCTTTTGTTCTGTTGATGGGGTCTAGATAGACCATTAGTTATTAATTTCAAGGAAAGTATATCTGGTGTGTCTTCTAGCTGCATTTTAATGTTTCACACCAGTGAAAGTTAAAAATCCCCTAGTAAGTTGATATTGATGCCTTTTATCTAGTTTAGATTGAAATTCTGAATGCTGTATGTACTTCATCACTTGTAGGGCAAATGTATGCAACATTTATGATAAGTTTCAGATGTTTTCTTATTAGACAGATATAACAGATCCAGCTATAAAATACTGTGATACTGGTTACAATACTGTATACTTTACATTATTATTTTGGATTGTCTCTGTACTTATATTTTATCAATTTTCATCAATGTCTTTTCTTAGCTTTTTTTTTGGGACAACACTGAAAACTGGTTGTGTTCATCTGCAATGTCATAGCTACCAAAAACAACAAACAACCATTAGCATGCCCAAGATTTATTGAATTTTTAGCATATTCCAGAATATAGCCTAACCATCACTCAAATATAGCCCTTCCCCACCTCTGACAGTGCACATTTCTAGCTATCATACCTTTTTACCATTCCAGTACTGAAAAAACATAACTCTCAAATCTCTTAGGCATCTAGAAAAAATAGCATTTAACCAGCTAGGCATTTTGGAAAAAGTATACAGGGGGATTCAATAAATTCTACATGGTCAGTTTCTACTGTGTGCGCATTGTGGCACAATGCGCACATGGGAGCGAACATGTTTAGATTCAGTAAGTGCTGTGGCTGTGCAGCTGTGCACACCCCCATACTGCAGCATGCTATTTACAGCATAAGCAGCTGAATGATATGCTAATTAACCAATCGAACATGGTGGAGCTATTCAAGAAGGTATAAAGCGACTGTGTAGACTCTGTGCTGGTGATCCCTGTGAATTCCAAAACTTTTGGAATACAGCCATGGAAAGGAGTTAACATGGACAGAATAAAAAGTACATTCCAAAGACATGCATCTGGAGCATTTCTCCCCTGTCCCAACCAGATTTCCTTGGTAAACAAATGTTAAAAAAAAAAATATATATATATATATATATATATATATATATATATATATATATATATATAAATGGATTCCCATTACAAGAACGAAAGTTCACTGCTTTGAACTTGTAATAGGAAGCCTCACTTCTGCAAAAGTTCACTTTAATGAAAGTGAACTTTTGCGTAAGTGCACTTTACCGAAAACACCGCAGGACAGTGGAGGACATAAAAAACAAGCTATGCCCTCTGCTATGGTGTGATAGTCACGGACCTTAGGGTTAGGGCATGGGTTAGGGTAAGGGGATATTTAGTAAAGCTATCCCCTTACCCTAACCCATGCCCTAACTCTAAGGTTCGTGACTATCGCACCATAGTGGAGGAGATTGCTATGTCCTTCACTGCGCTGCAGTTGTCACGGACCTTAGGGTTAGGGCACGGGTCATAGTAAGGGGATACGGGCTATCCCCTTACTATGACCCATGCCCTAACCCTAAGGTCCATGAGTACTGCACAGAAGTTCAGTACAACACCCATTCGTTGTACCGAACTTCGCGTAAGTGCACTTTCGATTAAGTGCACGTTCGCTGCAGTGAGCATTCCATGCACTATTTCGAATTAGTGAAAATTTGATCTAGTGTATGGAACCCATATATATATATATATATATATATATATATATATATATATATATATATATATATATATAGAGAGAGAGAGAGAGAAAATTATGCAAAGCATTTTTCTCTGGGTACTGACAGCATGTTTGCAGTTAATCATTTCTCTTTACTGGACTGCATAATACTTTTATCTCTCTCCCTTTACTAAGCCATTCCATGCAATCATGTTACTTTTCTGTTTTCGGTCTCTTCTTCCACTTCTGTCTATGTTACAAGTAAATGTATATTATCTTGCTTGCATTATCATGGTTTTGAGATTATGCTAGAGATGATGCAGCAAGTATAAGAAATAAAGCACAGTAAGGATTTTTTTTCAAGTTGTCACCATATCTAGTCTTTCATATTTTCTAGAAAAAAAACCTGGTGGAAGTGAGTGGGTTTATATTTTGTCTCTTGGGCCTAAGGAATTAGAATGATGCTGAATAAATTACTCACATCAAAATGAAAAGGGCCGGTGATGCCCCAAATCTATTTCAGACTGGTGCTGGCCACCTTGCTGTTCTCATTAAAATGGACTTTATTTAAAAACAAAACACTGCTGTGGCCTGCTGTAGCCCAGAATGTGGTGTGGGCCTGCCCTGCTCACTGTTCATAGAGCCACTCACTGCCTAAACTCTTCTGTAATATTCAGTAACTGTAACAAGAGCAAAGATAAGGAATGCAGTTACATGATTTGCATAGTTCTCCACTGTGCTGACCTCTGTATACCAAACATAGCCACAATGTTATTACCCCTTAAGACCATGGGATTACAGATCCCAATTTCCATCAATGAAACCAGTAGGCATTCAGGCTTCAATCCTCTAATCCTTTGGCCAAGAATTATATATTTTATATCATACAGGAGCAAGTAGTGAAAATGCTGTCAAAGACCAAGAACGCTGCATCAAGGGGCCCTGACAATATCCCAGGATGTATCTTAAATAGCATGAAGCACAGTTTATCAATGCCCCTAAGCTCTTCAACCTCACCACCACAAAGGCTTTGTACTGTGCAAATGGAGGACAGCAACAGTCATATACCTGCCAAAGGGAGGAGCATCCACTGAACCAAATAATTACCAGACCATAACTCTGACCAGTTTCATGGAAATAATTATCATTGATTTAATCAATAAGGATAAAGGTAACCTCCAAACACTGGACCCATCCCAGATGTTTAGCTATGTTAAAGGCAAGTCTTGCTTAATAAACCTAGAAGATGTCTTCAAAAGGATCACCAAAGCAATGGATGAGGTAAGACAGTGCACACTACCTGTCTAGGGCTGGTCATAGTTTTTGACACAATATCTCATTTAGACATAGTGGAGGAGCTTACCCATCTGGGAATAAACCTCTGTGTCACATGCTGGGTTGCCAACAGGCTCACAGATAGGAGTCAGGAGATTAAAATAAGGGGAAGCTACCCCATCAAAAAGTCCACTCACCATTGGAGTTCCGCAGGACTTGGTACTAGGACCTCTGCTGTTCGGCATCTACTTCTCTGAAGTAAAGGCAAACACTAAGGGTCTCTGGCTGACAACGTTTGTGGATGACTGCAACTTAGGACTGATCACTGAATCACTGAATGAGTCAGACATTCTGCAGGAAGGCCTGTCCCAAACAAATAAAGGGTGCCAGAGCCAAAAACTGTATCCTTTGGGAAATATGCTACCTGAGGAAATTACTATATTGACAATATAACAGTCGACCCTGTTGTTCAGAATTTAGCATCATATGTGAGTAGTGATTTATCAGCCAACCAACATGCGTCCATAGGAGTAAGAAGGTCCTTCTATATTGTGTGGTTTATAAGCAAAGGGATAACTTCCAGGTCCAGGGATAACATTGTTCTCCTTTAGTCTACTGTTATCAGGCCAGTCATTGAGTATAACGCCATCTTTGGCATGTATCGGGCCAGGCATATGCAACAACTCTAGTGCCTAGAGAGGTTCCTCACAAAAAGAATACTAGGTCTAGAACATATTTTCTACATGTACAGCCTCAGAGTCCTGACACTCTATTCAGTATCCTAGAGACTGCTGAGACCAGACCTGTGTCTAGCCTATAAAGCAGTCTTTGACACAATAATTTGGATCTATTGCACATCCGCAAGTCAAATGGTATCAGAGATACCCAATACAGGGACCTAAACCTCTTCTGCAACTTAAACATAATGGTTGTGAGAGACAGGTATATATCTCAGAGGCTACCACTACTTTGGAAAAGACTGCCCATCCACTCAGAGCAAAGTTCATCCTTGTCAGTATCCAAGAGTAACTTGGATCTATTGATAGAATGAGGAAATTTAGCTCAGGACTGCTCTCTGTGCTACTTAGAGAGAAAGAAAGTACCTACATGCTCTGTTCTGCAATATGGTCCAAATAATAACCTAGAAATAATCACTACCTCTCATAGAACTAATCACTATCATATTTAGTGTATAAATACAGAGCTTGGAATTCAGGAATTGGATAAGGCTAATTTGAACTAATGTGCAATTGGCTAAGCTTAAAATGGCCTACAAGAGCAGTTACCCTAGTATTCACCTATGAACTCATGAACCTATGAACTTATAAGCAGAAATAGCTAATGGCCTGACACTACTATATGCTAATGTTTAGTTTCTACAATAATGTATGGCTATGCCTGAAATGCACAACATTCAGATAAACCATTTAATGACACTTTAAATCGCAAGTAGAAAACATTGGAGTATATTATAATATTTAGAGACAAATGATTAGGCCAAGTTTTTTGTACCATAAACCTCATTTAGTCGGTCAAACCAGTAAGTAGAAAGCCATGCTAAATCTTCTCCATCTATGTATTTTAGCCTAGCAGCTTAACTGTCTTAAAGAGGAATAGACATTGTTAGAACTGTGATGCACCACCACTGGCCCAGTAATCAAGGAGCATCAATCCTCACCACTATCTCCAGGGGAGGATGTACATTGGGAGGGTGACAAGTACACATATACAGTATTTCCAGATGCAGCTCTTTGCATGAAGTGCAATTTCCCTTAAGAGCACACAGAGACCACAGTCAGTCTGGGCTAGTTTCTCCCTCTTTCTCCAGATCACCTATAAGAATCCCCACTGGCACAGCTATAGAGTTGAGATCTCAGCTGAGTGGCAAAACCCAGACCTCCAGCACTCTCTCTGTCCAACCAGTGCTTCGTGGCCCTGCCCAAGTAGTTGACACCCACACTCTTTGAGGTTTGATTTATACACACACACACACACACACACACACACACACACACTCCTGGGAAAGGCTGGCACAGGTTTACAAGCATGCCCCTTCTGCCCAGACTATAAGGTGGTTATTATTGCCACCAGCTACTTTATGGCCCTTAACAAAAGGTGCCCAGTCTTACTGTGTAATTTGCTGTTAATACAAATGGTATTTTGACCAAGAGCAATGGTTTTAGGAGTTGCCTGCTCAGTGTCATCAAATAAATATGCAAGTATTCTCAGAACTTAAATATGTCTCACAAATATCAGCCATAATGAAAGGTTTAAATATATTTAATAATAAATAATAAAATAATCAGAAAATACACAGAATATAATCACAGTAACATCAAAGTTCAAAACCACAAGAAATATTTAAAACAACATTGCAGGACAGTCTCAAATAAAGAAAAACATCTAAATTACGCTTTGCTATATATCTGACTGTATCTAGGAGAAATTACTGTACCTAAGAATGTACGTCAGAGCATGCAAGGCAGATGTTGTGAACTGGTCTTCCAGCTGGTGCTGTCAGGTCAAAGACAAAATACAGAACACTCAGTCTTGCTCAGAGAGTTCTTAAATATTTCAAATATTACTGCTGGGATAGTTTGCAGAATGACATCACTTCTTGTCACCTGACTCTATTGCAGGTGAAAAACAACCATTGATGCAGCTGGTAGCATTTAGCATCTGGAGATCAGTCACAGTACTTTATTGCAGGAAACAAAGGGTGAGCGCTTTCACAACTTAATGTTGCTTCATCAGACCACATCACTACAAATGATGCTTGGTTAAATACTAAAGCAATCAGTATGACATCACAATTTAAAGTAATATTCCTCCACAGCCATAAAAACATATACCAATATCTGTAAGAAAAAATACATAAAAAATGTAGAAATAGTATGTATATGTACAATAAAAGAGAATATTGTAAAAAAAGGAGGTATCCTTCCCCAATGGTTATTAGTAGCAAATATTAAAATATTTGTATACATTTATATATAATATATATATACATATATATATATATATATATATATATATATATATATATATATATATATATATATATATACACATTACACACATATAAACCTTAATAACACAATAAAAAACTCATACATGCCTTCAGGTAAGGAACTAATGAGGTACAACCATTCAAACCAGGATATCTATCCGCTTGTAACTTGGTAATCCATTTTTGTTCTAATTCTTCAGTGTGGTTTTCTATATCACCACCTCTATTTGTCCTTACTATCTGTTGTAAGATTAAAAATTTAAAACAATGACTGTTATCCGTATTCAGGACATGGTTAGCTAAAGCATTTGATTGCTTCTGGTTCCGTATATCCCTTATATGTTCTAACATTCTTTCTTTAAAACTCCTATTTGTTTTGCCTACATAATAGGCATGACATACTTGGCAAAAACAAAAATAAACGACATCGGCACTTTTACAATCATAATAATTCTTCGTATAGAGTTTAAAACATTTCACAGGATGAATATACTTATTTTTAGTGTAAACATGCTGACAAGCTGCACAATTCCTACACGGGAAGGTACCCTGTCTATTGGAAAAATTCTTTCTAAAAGGCTGATGTTCTTTATTACAGAGCTGCTGTTTTAAAGACACATTATTTCTAAAACTGAAATTTGGGGTGTCACCAACAGTGGACAATAGACAGGGTACCTTCCCGTGTAGGAATTGTGCAGCTTGTCAGCATGTTTACACTAAAAATAAGTGATTTTCATCCTGTGAAATGTTTTAAACTCTAATTGTGATGTCATACTGATTGCTTTAGTATTTAACCAAGCATCATTTGTGGTGATGTGGTCTGATGAAGCAACATTAAGTTGTGAAAGCGCTCACCCTTTGTTTCCTGCAATAAAGTACTGTGACTGATCTCCAGTGTGTAACTTTGCTGCCTCAATTTACTTTTGCTGTTGTGTGTTTTTGGGCACCTCAGTGTACCTGAAGCCGTTTGAGTTTGTACCAGCATTTAGTATCTACTTGTGAAAATACATACACTAGGCTTTTCCTCAGATCTTTGCAGATCCTGGAAGTCATAAAACAATAAAAGTCTTCCAAGACAATACCGAAAGCCTCTAGTTTTAGATATGGGGGAATTCAATAAAGCCTACATGGATTTTTTTCCAAGTAGGCATAGTGGCACAGTGCTTACACAGATGTAAGAAGATGTGCAATTCAGTAAACAGGGCTGAGGGGCATGCAAGAGCACGCCAACATGGAAGTGTCCATGGCATGCAAATTACCACATAAGCAGGTGAATTGCATGCAAATGAGGGTGGCAAAGTGATCCAGGAAGCAGATAGGCAGTCCTGCAGACCCCATGTTGGTGTCTGAAGTGTATGTGGAAATATTCCATGTACTGGATGTAAAACAGTCAACAAGAGCTGTAAAGGTGCAGTTAGAATGACAGAAATAGCACAGCAGACACAGATATGTGCAAAACTATGCACTGTGCATCCAAATCATAATGGAAAATAATTTAAAATATTTTTTTAATAATCAGGTCATGTTTGTGTGGCACAGTATGCAGCCATGCTGTTATGCAAAAAAAATATTAAAAAGTGTAAAAACGAAAATTATTAGCATGTGAAAATAATGCTTTATAGGACCTTGCATGGAGTATGGACAATGGTAGACTGCTGTGGTTGCTAATGAGGCAGGGCCTGGAATCATGTAGTATCCAGGTTGTGTGCACGGATCTCTGTGCAAATGAGGTGGGGTTACTGAACAGCACAGATAGGTATCCGTTCCTGCAGATCCCATCCGTATAGGTAGAAAACCATATTGGTGTTCACAGAAGAGACAGCTGACATCAAAAGGGGGTGTGTCTGCTGTCCTTTAAGCTCATTGGAGCTCAGAGGCACCTGTTTTCATGAAGTGACACTCTGCTGAGTGGGGGGGTGTACATTGAACGCTAAGCTTTGTTTACCTTTGGGGCATGTGTTTCATCGGGTTTGAGCATGTTTGCATGGCGCAACACTGTGCTGAGTGTGCCCATCCATGGGGTGTGTCTAGTGACTGATGAGCATAGTTTATCCCTGCAGAATGGGTTTGTGTACCACACCATAGTGCTCAGCAAGGAAGGCTGTCAAAAAAAATTGGCTGAGAAAGCCAATGATATATAAATTATACATAAATTACTGATAACCCCTGTTTCACTTAAATTGAGCCATTAGAACCCCTTAATGATGTACTTGGCAGGTGGAATGCATCATAGTTAGCTAATCACACAAGCTGCAACTACAGCAGAGCACGAAAAAAGTTGCATACACCCTACAATCTGATTTCGCCCCCATACTCTGCACCAGTGGAGTACAAACATGGTATTTTTTTAACAAAAACAATGCTAGGAGCTGCTGCAGCTCTGCTACACCTGTATGTGCTAGATGCTGAGGTCAGTGCTGATGCTTCTGCTGACAATAGGCCTAGACTGATAAGGAAAATAGTGTTCAGGCCCAGACTAACCTTCCAGGAGCTACATGAACTGGAGATAGTAGAGCACTACAGGATAGACAGGGACATACTACAGGAACTCACCGAACTCTGCCACCCTCAACTCAGACTCAGAGCCAACAGAGGGGAACCCATCCCAGTGGAAACAAATGTATGTGTAGCCCTTAGGATACTAGCTACAGGTACTTTCTAAAGACCAACTGGTGAGATGATGGGGATCTCACACGCATCAGCATACAGGGTACTCCACCACTTCCTGGATGTCATTCTACCACATGCCAGTGAGCATATTTATTTATCTCACACTCCTGAGGAGAGGGCCAGCACTATGCAACTCTTCTATCATGTAGCACATTACCCTGAGGTACTTGGTGCCATAGATTGCACTCATGTACACATCAAGGCACCACCCAGTGAGCAGGGTGGAATCTACATCAACCACAAGGGATATCAACCATCAACTGCCAGGTTGTGTGCAATGCCCAGGGCATTATCATGAATGTGTGTGCTGGCAGTCCTGGCAGTTATCATGTCTCCCATATCTGGTATGCATCACAGCTGTACCAGATGTTTGCTAGGGTGGACATCCCATATGGCCATTTACTGGGGGATGCTGGCTATGCACTGGAACCATGGATGATGACACCCATCAGAAATGCACACACACCTACCAAAGAATGCCATAATGAGGCACACACACAAACTAGAAATATCATAGAACATGTGTTTGGCTGCTCAAGTCGCACTTCCGGTGCCTTGATATGTCTGGGGAAGCCCTACAGTAATCTCCAGCCATGTGTGCATAGATGTTCACAGTATGTGCCATGCTGCACAATATCATCCTGCGGAAACAGCTGCAGCAGGATCAGCACAAGGAAGGGATACACAGCCCTCCACCATTGTCTAGGTCCCCACAGCCACAACCACAGGGGGACTTGGAGGAGGAATCCCCTGAGGTTGTCCCTGTTGGTAGACGTAGACATGCCCAATATGCCCTTCCTTGGCCAAGAGACAACACATAGCACATGCACAGACAACCTAGGGCCCTAGGGACTGACACCTCACTCTAACTCACATCCATATAGTACAAATAATGAGCCAGCCCACACAAACTGTACCTAATCATGTATTGGCTGTGTACTGCATGCATCAGACAGTCAGCCTTGAACTACAGGTCTGTCAACTGCTGCTTTCACAAGGTAAGTCATTCTCCTATACAACACTTGTACAGGGTATTAGGCTATGATAGTATATGTATGGACTTGACGCATGTATGTAAGGGAATATAGTGGGCTACTGGGCTACTTGTATAGCTCTAACAGCCACTTGGGACAACAGGTACTCTGTACAATATTGTGTGCCCCATAATATTCACTAGGCCATGTGGCTGGAAACTCTACTACATTATTCAAGGCAGATGCCAAACAGTGGGGTCACAGGACAGTCGCGCAACTGTCTATGCCAGCAGAGAATGGGCTGGTCATCCCTCAACCTCAACACATCAGTGTTCCCATATAACTGCAGTAACAGTAAGTCTGCAAGGATATATCAGCAGACCAGACAATTTCGGGGCTGTGACTTAGAACCTGGCCACATGTTGTAGTTCCCACAAAATGCAGGGGTGACGGTGTATATCTGTATGCTATTGATAGTGTGAGGAATGAAGCCTCTCTTTCTGGTGGCTGGTGTGGCTCACTGGGACAGGGACATTAGCATGGGTAATGGTGTTGATGGTTCAAAGCTGGCAGCACCTACATCTTTTGCATGTGAGGTACTCTTATGGTAGGAGTCCCATAGACTGTCATAATGCCACAATCTGTTACTGCAAGACAGCTGGACAAAGCCAGAGAAAATGGGGAGACAGAGGGCCAAACCTACAAACAGACATTATACATGCTCTGAGTAACCTAAAAGGTGGCTAGTGTAACAACAGGTTGCAGCAGGTTAGATTAGCTGCAGGATGTAAAGGCCATCATTTAAATGTGTCAGTACTTGCAACAATTCAGTTGACTGCATTTTATAGTATATTTCCAGAACACCACAACCGTATGAGGATCTGAGCAGACATATGGGGCAGAATGCTGAACATTCTCCAAAAACATGTACAGTGAGAGGTATGCAGACTGTTAACCTGTGTGTGGTGTTACATCATGTACCCCAGTCACATCATATCTCTCAACCGCTTAGAGCAAGAAATCTGGAAAAAGCCATGAATAATAGTGGGGCAAAGGCCCAAAAATAAGGTCAAGTATTAATTATTGCTGAGAAAAATGTAGAAAGTTTATAGAATAACAGATCTTGCATTGGCATGCGTATCCTGATGTGTATGGAGTCTGAAACTCAAATGTCTGTCATTATTTCTTAACTTGAATCTTCAAGGATTTGGCACTAATGTGCCAGAAAACAACAATGCTGTGTAAAACATACCAAAAATATGACTCAAAACTCTAGACATTCTATTACAGTATGTACAGTTGATAGGTATGAGTCACATATTATGTTCAGCAAACAGCCGGGGAATGCTTTGGATAATACCAGGGAAGTGCTGGACTGTGGAAACAGGTGCAGCAGACAATGATCTGCAGCACACAAAACCAGAACTGGAGTACAGGTAGCTCTGGCCTGGAGTTATCTTATAAGTACTGACAGACACACTGGGCATGCTCCTACACTTAGGTAACCTGAGCCCGTGTCTGTTGCCTCTTCCACCCAAAGAACTGCTTTGTGGGAATAGATCTGTGCATGCAGACAGCTACGTATACATATCTGTTTCTCCCTATCCCCCTCACACATGATTACCCTATCTATCAGTATGTGGCATATATATATATATATATATATATATATATATATATAAACATAGAACTGCGGTGGATGTGCTGCGGTAGTGTTGTTGCTTCACAGTAAGACGTTGTCCTGTTTGATTCTCAGTTAGAGTGTCTTCTGTGTGGAGACATGCGTGAATGGGCCTACCTTCATTGAAAGTTGTGTGTCAGGGCCAGCAACTCGGCACGTAAAAATCTACTGCCAATCATTAGCGGACCGGAGTTCTGCTGTGGCGACCCCTAACCGGGAAAAGCTGAAAGACACAACAACAACAACTTTACCGAAAGTGCTTTCACCAAAAAAGCACTTAGAAGCCTTTAAAAACATTAAACCTACTTCTATGCAGGGAGGCCAGCCTCCTGCACTAAAACATAGGCTGCACCCCTACTCCAACTTTAGTACTCTCACTCCAAGATCACACTACAGTGGGGAAAAGGGAATTTTCCCTTATCTGCACCATAGTACAACCGGCACAACGAGCATACTTATCCAAAAGTGCTGCTTTGGTGAACAGCATTTCTTAAATATGCTAACGGTCTTTACCATCACTAGCTCTATAAGGGGATCTGTACGGAATGTCATCCTGTAGACAGACCCTAGTGAGCAGGTGGTGTAATGTGCAATGGTTGCATTGCATGCCTTGGACAGGACATCCTGTCTCTGGCTACATGTTTGCCTACCAAACTGCAACCAGCTGCATATGGCCATACTGGTAACTATTCACACATAGCAGGGATATTAACAGGTATCCCACTCCTAGGACACTAGATACAATAACAGTATCAAGCAGGATCACTCTGCAGGCCACACATGCTGTGTATTACAAGGTCACTTTGCATAATTCAAAAATACTGTGCCTGCATCCACACATACAACAGACATAACCTGTGGTGCATGCAAAAAGTACTGTGAACTATAGTTTGTAATAGTAGATAGGTAGGGGTTCTAACTTCACATTAGCTAGCTTGTGTGTGTGTATGTGTGTGTGTGTGTGTGTGTGTGTGTGTTTGTAGATATATTCCCTGCAGCAGTACATACATGCTCATCTGGTCTATCTGTGCAATGGTTATTTATTTTATGGCCCTCTAACTAGCTGCTTTCCTCAATAGTGGTCTCCTTTACAAGGCCTTCTGATGTCATCCACATTAAGAGTACTGGCTGACAGTCTAATACCAGGTAAACTCTGTGGTGCATGTGATAAATACTGTGAGTTGCAGTGTGTACTACTAGGTAGGTAGGGGCTCTAATCTCACAACAGCCACCTCTGTCTGTGTGTGTAAAACTATCCCCTTGCAACACTATGGAAATGCCCATATGGGCTATCTGTGCAATGGTTATTCATTTTATGGCCCAGTCACTAGCTGCTTTCCTGAACATTGGCCTCCTTTACAAGGCTTGCTGATGTCATCCACCTTAAGAGAACTGGCTGACAATCCAACATCAAAAAAACTCTGTGGCGCATGTGATACATACTGTGAGCTATAGTGTGTAATAGCAGATAGGTGGTGGTCTAATCTCACATCAGCCAATTCTGTGTGTGTATCCATGTGGATGTGTACAAATATATCCCCTTGTAGCACTATGGACATGCCCATATGGGCTTTTTCTGTGCAATGGTTATGCATTTTTACAGCCCTGTGACTAGCTGCTGGCCCTAAATTGCCGTCATCTACATAGGCATAACAGATGTCCGCCACCATCTACATTTGGTACATTCAGAAAACCCAAGTGACAAGTATCAAGGGTAGCAGACCTTGTCACAAAGTATGAATAAATAATTATGCTGACTGCCCCCATTGTCCCTGATACACTGCTCTACACATATGCACCTAGGGATCCATGCACATATACTGCCATACCTTGCTGATGTCATATTTCTGCTGTGCTGCCATGCCATCCTGTGATGCTGTATTGCTGCCATGTGTCCATAGTTTAACCACTGGAATGGAAACATACACAAGTCCCTGACATATCTGTCTTTCTGTAACTCTACTGCCAGTCTAACATCATGCAACAAAGATACATAAAGTTTGCTGTGTAGTCATGATACATGCCAGCATGCAGTACCTGTTGTGGCCCACAACAACTGCCATGGCATAACAATACTGCACTACACAAGTACATTTAAAGTAATATAGTCACCCTGTGCATCAAACACATATTTTCATTTTCCTGCATTGATGGCATGGATGGCAGGGATGTGGCACAGGTATCATCATGTGCACAGGGTGTGATGTGGGGGTGCCAGAGGCCTAGGCTGTGCCAAACAGATGACAGCATGTGTGTGAGTCAGGAAGGGGTGCTGATTAGATGGGCCATAGAGAAGTGCCATGTGTGTTTGTCGGTGACCTGCATGTGACAGTGGTGTTTGAGCATGTGCATGTACACAGTCAAGCCCAGTGCTAGCCCTACACATGCATATGTTGGACAGCTGTGAACCATACATGGTAGAGTGGGCAGTTCACTGTCTCTGGCCATGGAGCAGAACTGGCACCACCATACCCAAGGTCAGATGCTGTGCTAGTAGCTGATGGTGACTGCTGTCTGCTGGGACCATGTCTCCCATGGGACCACCCAGGAACATGTGCCCATGGCCCATCACATTGTGGTGTGGACAACACACTTCCCTCTGTAGCACTGGAGGTACTGCTACTACAGCAGCGTGAGTGTGCATGGCCACGTGGACTCTCAACAGATGGTGTCGCTGACCTAAGTCCACATGTCTGATGCCCTGCTCTAACCAGATGTTCCAGCACAGAAAAAGTGTAGTCAAAGACAGACACTGTCTCAGCCCACTGTCCGTCCACTACATCAGTGAAATGATCCATGGCATCACCAATGCAGTGGAGACAGTCATGGATGTCAGACTGTACTAAATCCATAACCCTAAGCATCCATCTGGTGTTGCATTCAGAACATGCCTGTGCCTCCATGACAGCCCTAAACATGCAGCGAGTGACCCATGGTGTGACATCTGCTACAGGAGGTGGATGGGCAGTAGTCCTCTTTCGAGCATCCCGTCAATCTGCCTTTGTGGGACCTCACCAGCTCTCTGGCTAAGACCAATGTCTGCACTCACTGACACCATAGCTGTCACACTGTCCTGTTCAATGTTGTCACCCACTGAATGTCGAATATCTGTGGCCTCTGGGGACTAGGTATGTGTAGGCATACTGACTGTGTGTGGGGACAATGGAGGCAGAAGCAAGATTTAACCTATGGGACAGATTCAGCCCCCAACAACCCCAACTGTGCCTCTCTATGGCCACCATCATCATCAGAGTCTGACGAGACACTAACATCAGATTGTGAGGGGGACAGACTCCAACCCCCCTCCCCGTTTACCTGTGAGAAGCAAGACAAAAGTAGTACCTTACTACCTGCACAATTATGTATGGTAATCCACACAAACCCGTACAGATGAGGATCCACAACTGCATTACATGTCCTACATCTTCGCATCTCTGATCCCATTCACAACACACAAACTGACAACATACACAGACAGGTCAAGCCCTTTATAACATGCACTTCACCTACATCCGGTTAACGTTGCCAGTACACTACACCTGTGAAGTATGTAATATGACACTGTATGTGATAGAACTACACATAATACCCAGTACACCTATCTTGAGAATGATATGCCAATTGTAGTATCACTGTCTCAGGTATGTACCATCTCCCTATTGTGTTTGAACAGGCATCTTGGAGTACCTGCCTCATGTATAGCAGGCTGCGTAGTCACTCATAACTATAAGTGCAAATGTGTTAATGTTTGTACAAATACATACCTGTGATTACACAGTCTATGCAGTGTAGTTAACTGCTCCAAAATGGAACATACAACTATTGTACTCTGGCTAAGGACAACAGTTTTGCATAAGGCAAAATGGCAGCCCTTAACTTTCTTAGGGTATATATACGATCCGTAAAACAACAATATTACACTTACCAGGTACAGGACCATGGACTCTGGACACACTTGATGGACCTATGAAAAGGTAAGGGAGTGGTATTTTCAGCAACACCAAATTTTGCAGTTCTACAAGGTAATATGTTCATATATCCATATGTACAGTAGCTAATGTGATACTGGCTATACTTCTGACATTCCGAGTATGTGTGCACAACTGTGCATAAACCCCAACCCCCACTATGCAGATAGCCCTGACACCCATGTACAGGTATGTAGAGCCTGCCACCTTGACTGATACAATATTACACTGGTGAGCACAGTAAGCTTATCTGGATGCTTCTCTGATGTGGATGCAGTGGCACCCACCTCCAGGATGAATGGTGTGATGGATGCCTGGGAGCTGTTGGCTGATCCTAGGTTCAGCAAGAATTTCTCTGTGGCTGAAAGTGGTTGTTCTGTCACAGGCCCTCCACCAGTGACAGCACGGTTCCTGGGAACAGCAGCTGCCCTTTGATGTGTAGCATCGACCATATCCATGGCCCAGTGTCAGACCTGCTTGTAGGTCCTGTCCTGTTGGCCAATCCGATTAACAGCCCTCACAAGGTCACTCAACAGTGCTGCCTACTGTTCATGATTGTGCCAAGCCCTGGAAAGCAAGATGTGATGGTGGAGTTTGAGGCCATCCAGTATAACATCATTCTCCGTAGTTGAGAATGGTGGATGTCTCCTGTGGTACATCATTTCTGAAAGACAAAAAGAGGGGAACACATTACAGGACCAAATACATGGACATCCACTATGTACAGACCCTGCACACCAATAATGGCCTGCACTATCCACCACTCCCTCACAAGTCATACCCCACAGTCTGACAACACACTACATGCACACTTTATGTGTGGCTATCACCAAGACAATAGCAATACTGGGTTATGTCCCTGTGTTTTGTGACATATTCTGCTGTATGTCTCTACACACATCACTGCAGTCTACTGTGGCGTGTCCTCTATGAGCAAATTTCCACAAATATGTCATACAGCCACTGTTGGACAGATAGCAGTGTGCTATTACAACAACTATATGGGGACAGTCCAGCAACACCAGTGTGCCACAGTGACAGAAAGCAATGTAAACATGTTGTATTACATGTCCCCTGTAGGCATCATACCTCTCAACTATACAGATGTTTGCAGAATGCCAACATGTTTGCCTCATAGATGTGGTCCTTTTTGCACAAACTTGTGGATGTCTGACAAATGGTTGGCCAGTCATAGATGGTTACAGTCAGAAAATAAATACAGAATCTGACTGTCACACATCAGACCCCACAGAAAGCACTTATGCTACAGTGAAATCTGTTAGTCTATTCACATTCTTACTTTGTATGGCCAATATGTATACTCTGTACCTGCGTTTGGGCCTTTGTCCCTCCGTTAATTATGGTTTTGTCCTAATTTCTTGCTATAGGAGGTTGACAGGTATGTTAGGCAACCAAACAGGGATGAATGTCAAAGAAACAGGGACTTAGCCAGAGTACACCAGGGACATTCAGGCACACATTTACAATGTTAGAGCTATTTATGTGTGACATTGACAGACTGAGATGAGGAGTGTACACCCTTACTTAGTGTCACTATGTTTTACATGTAATGCACTAGCTTTCCTACAACAGCCGACTGTTGTAGGAGGGATTGACAGGGACAGAGCTGAGATGTGATTCAAAGCAGGGACAGTTGAGAGGCATGCCTGTAGCTGTTGGACAGTGGAGTATCACTGACATGTCAATACCATAGATATAATACAAGCCTACTGTTGTAATCCCTATTCCCCATACCTCCATCCTCCCATCTGCATCTCGTTACATGGGGAAATCTATTACATACTTGGTAGAATGAAGTATTCCTTTTTTTGAAGCATTCCTCTGCAAATGCTTTGCACATACACTGTCTGTGTGACTGAAACCACATACAGACCTGTTCACCATAAGAGGTTGCGTGCCTTTTGTAAGTAATGTTTATTAACAGGTAATTGCCTCTGCACCAATCTGTGGCTCAGAATGTCTATTTGCACCCACAACAGCTAAATTGCACTATCATTAGCCAATCACATGACACCACAGTGCAATATATAAGGACTTCATGTGGACCATGATCCCTTTCTTAGTTTTTGAGATGGAAATTACTGAGGTGTGGAGACTACCGCATCACAGAGAGTAGGTACAAATATTGTCCACTGTAGAGAGTTATGAAGTATGTCCACAGTTTTGCCTCATATGTTTGGTGAGTGTCCTTTGACATTGTGGTCATCTGGTAGTTCACTGGCAAAGCTTCTGGATTGAGGTCAGTAAGGGGAGAGAGACATGTGAGTGTCACATGTCATACCTGCCAGAATATGCATGCTAGTGCAGTAGCTGCTATTTTATCCACTTAATATCTTTGTAGGGGCAAATTGTTAAACATGTCCCTATCTCTGGGCCTTTGCCCCTCCCCCTTTATGTATGGTTGTGTCTTGTTTTAGGGGGTTGGGAGGTATGGTAGGTCTGTAGTAGCCACCTTAACATGCTGCTGCAGCCTAGGACACATGGGGGGAGTGCAAACACTTTGGAGGACAGCAAACTGTACATGTAACTGTGGCAGCAGTCTCAGCTCTGTCATCACAGCAGAGCCAATGTAAGGGTACCCTTTACAGTCCAATCAAACATGTGCTTAAGGTACATCTGTTATGCAACAGTGCCAATAACAGAGTAGTAGGTGACATATAGTTAAGCTATATGGATATGTGCAATGTGTCCCTACCTGCAGGCCTTTGGCTTGCAAAAATGAGTAGCAGATAATTCAGTAGCGGTAACCACTGGAGATTAAAATTGCATGACTCAGTCATTACTTGCTGTCTTTGCAACAATGTAGTTGAAGTGCAACACACTGGATTCAAACTCAGGACTGTGTGTGGCAAAATGTACTGTATGCAAGACATTTAACTGACCGAGCTACTGAGTCAGTGATGCAGGAGGTATATTTGCAAGATATATGTGCAGAAATACAGGCTGTGACACACCTTGACTGCATTCATCAGTATGCGCATGGATTTTAAAGGCAGTTTTTCTGCAGCAGGGTCCCAGTTGAACATATGTACTTTGCCATTGCTGCCTTAGCAGGTGTGTTTAAAGATGTTGCTAATAAAAGAGCACATTTACCTGCTATCTCAGGCCTCACATACTGCCATTATTATTTATTTTTCTCTACTGGTGTATTTTTGCGTCCAGGTCTCAGGTACACTCCCATTTTCCCAGTAGGTTTAATTTCAGTCTGTCAGTGGCTAACAGTATGTTTTGCTGGAAACACCTGTTTTAATTAAGATCTGTGTGGTGTGGTGAGTTAATGCAGTAGGCTAGGGTTAACAGGTGTTTGGGTCCAAAACATTGTAGAGATGATTATTTTGAACATGTGAGAAACACATAAGCTCATTTAAGTGGATTTGCATGGAACTAAGTGAAGCAATGTGGTGGGGTGCAGCATGCTGCTTCGCTTAGCTCCATGCAAATCCATGCTAAAAAATTAAAAAGAAAAGAAGAAGGGGGTGATAGGACAGTAGTGAATTGGGGCAAGGAGGGGAAAAAACATGATGAAAGGCAGGGAGGGATGTTCAGGAAGGGTGTAAGAAAGAACCATAGCTTTCTATTTCTTGTACAGCAACAACTGTGTATTTTGACAGATTTTGTAGATGAATATGGACTCTCAAACCCCAGTGAGTGGGGTGAGGACAACATAAGTGTGTTGTCAAACCAAATGGACCAAATTAGTTGTGTCCAGTAGACACGTGTGCGAAATGGAGAGCTATGTATGGGGCGATATTTTTTGTGGACAGGTGGCCATTTTTTTTTTAAGTAGAGAGTGGTATGTTGGTGGGGGGGTCTATATCATATGTTTGAAGTTTTATAACTCCGAACATTAAAATATCAAATTTAAATGTTCAAAGTTATAAAAGTTCGAACATATGTAAAAAAAAAAAAAACCCAAAACTAACTGCAGTAGGAAGGGGGGCAAGCCCTCCTGCACCCCCATGTGGGGGGCTGCGACCCTCACATCCCCCGCTCTTGAAATATACCAACTCCAAGACCACACTACAGTGCAGTAAGGGAAATCTTCCCTTTACCACACTATAGTGCGGTCTCGGAGTTGGTATATTTAAAGAGCAGGGGGTGTAGGGGACGCTAGTCAGGTAAGTTCTGTTCGTTTTTTTTTTATTATATGTTCGATGTTTGAAACTTTGAACATTTAAATTTGATTATTTAACATTCAAAGTTTTCAAACTTTGAACATATAATATAGACCCATGTTGGGGTAGGGACATAGATACATGTGGGTAGATAAGTTGGGTAGGAGAGGATGTAATTTCAGACAGACAAGACAGACAAGACAGGAGACAGGGGCAGTGTATGACACATGAAGGGGGTAACCACCTTGGATAGGGAGGATGTTGTGGAATCAGAGACACATGTGCCTCCAGATGGCAGCAGTGTGACTGACATCCACATCCATGGACAGTCCACACCGCTCTTTCACTGCTCCAGAGGTGGCTGTGCTGGAGGTTAGGCACCCAGTCCAGCCTGCCCCACCAGGTAAGCCAATGTGCCCTCAATCTGGCACAGGTGATGTTCATAGCTCTGATGAATGATCCTGCGCACCATGGCTGGTATTTGCTGTTGGATGACTACCGCCCCTCCTCCACCACTCCCAGGGGGATGCCAGGCCTCATCCACTGAGGCAATTCCACCAGATGGCACAGATGGTGCAGGGGCAGCAGAGGGACAACCACCGGCCTGGGTCCCAGAAGTGCCAGGACCTGGTGCCACAGCCAGTTGAGGTAGGGTAGGTATATCACTGGGAACCGGCCTATCCTGACATGCTGTGGTGATGGAGGTACAGCAATATGTGTAGGTTAGTTATGAACAGAACATTGTAATAACAGCATGCCAGAACATTGGAAATAACCTAATTACATACCAATGCACATTATGTGAAACACAATTAATAAAAAACAATCAGAATGCAAACAGCAAGTCAGTAACAGTTACATTATAAGACCAACAAAATAGGTAATTCAACAAGATATCCCAAAAAGTGGTGCAATGGTACAAAAAGAACCCAAAAAGTGATGCTTTTTTTGGTGTCCGAAAACCCTGGTGGCATGTTTTTTGGTTTAGTAATTCAACAAGATATGTTAATATGCAACCGTTATAATACATAACAATAATAAAACATATGCCCAAAAATAAAGTTTAATGTAACAACATATGTTAATAGCAAACCATAACCAATGAATAGCAATCATAAATAAATCAAGATAGGGGTGGGGAGAGACAGAGAGAGAGAAAACAGTCTATTAGTACCATTATAGGCTATATACTTGAAAACAACACTAACATCTACTCTACAGGTCTGTCCTTTCTTTATGTGCATAAGTCCCCTATAGCTGCTGTAGCACATACATACCTCTCAAGCTATCCACATGGGACAGTATGGGCCAAGCAGTAACAACTGCGGGTACACAACTGCACAGAACACTTGCACATCAGGCAGACCTATATAACCATCAAGGTGTACTGTGGGCTGATGCAGTGATACTTTGCTATTTAGGTAATCATGCCAATGATAACCCTGTGACAGAGGGATTATGCACTATTAATTACATAACGTGACAGCATGACACTTGAGAGACAAGTATGTGTACAGTAGAGAAACTAAACTATCATGCCTTGCTTGGCAGGCATGGGGATAGAACCAAATAGCAGTGACTGCAGAGGACATCTGCATGGCATGTATGAACTGGCTAAAGCAACTTTTTAACAGGCACTCATTTCATTTTATTTTATTATAATATTTATTTCCTTTATTTTATGCTACATTTTCACATTCTTGCTAATGATTCTAACAGTCTGTGACATCTAAACACATAATTATTTACTTATAATATGGGCTGCCTCATTTATTTACCTGTAGAGAATCTGTAAACATTACATGACTGATACTGTAATATTTATTGTTACATAGTACTGGATTTGAACCCTGGTCTGTGCGTGGCAACATGCACTACATGCAGAGCATTTAACAAACTCAGCTACTGAGTCACTGTTGATTACTAATTGACTGATATTTGCCTAGAGCTCACTTGGAACCAATATATGACCTGTTAGTAGTACTATAGTTTTATACTAGACTGCAGTGACAGTAGAACACTCATGCATGAACTACAAGCATGACACAGATAGTAGGTAATCTATAAATTACTATATAGACTGCAGGTGTACAGAATAAATTGTTAGTGGGTTGAAATATCTGTGGAATCAAACAATATCAGATCATGGCATGTGCTATTTCATCCATATATCTTGCTTACCCGCTGTTTGTGGATGACAGAGAATTATGTGAACAATATCAGCCTAGAATCAGCCTTGACCAGTACTATATGTGTTAAACAACACATTTGGCAGCCATTATATTTCCAGTCTACAGCTATTACACTCTTATACCTGACTGCAGCAGCTTACCTCACAGTCTGAATGCATATAGCTGAAATGCAATGGTTAAACCAAGACAATCCTGATGTACACAATTTACCTTGGTGTTATTGGTGTTGGTTCATCTGCTATCGCAGAACAGTTGTCATAATTAATTTCTTGCAAAACAGCTCTGAATCTACACTTATTGCACAACAGACTTTATTGGATACACCTTCATACCGTTACTGGTATTGTTTCATGTTTTTATTGCAGAACAGTTGTCATAACTCATTTATTGCAAAACAGCCCTAATTCCACACTTATTGCACAACAGACTTCATTAGATATACCTACATGCAGTTACTGGTGCAGTTTCGAGTTGTAATTGCACAACAATTGTCATTATGCAGGTGTTGCAATGCAGCTGTAATTCCACAGTTATTGCACTACAAACTTTATTGCATATACTTTATTATGGTTAATGCTTTAGACTTCCTTCCTTATTGCACTACAGTTGGCAGTATTCACTTATTGCAGTACAGCTCTAAGTCCACATTCATTGCAATACAATCTTTACTGTATATACCTAAGTGAAGTTAATGATTTACTCTTTCTTGCTTATTTCACTATAGATAGCATAATACATATGTACTCACCACACTCAAGGTGCAACCTGGCCAAGCGCCCAGCATGCACCTTGACATTGTGAGCTCTCTCCTCTGCAGCTGTTGGGAGAGAAGTACACCATTATGCATACCAGTTTAACAGACATTCAGTTTAGAGATAGGTCAAACAGAGGTAAAATTACTTATAGACTTGTGGGGCATTCCCTGACCAAGCTTCTTGGACCCAGATGTCCAAGAGATCCCCCTTTTGATGCTTCAGGTCATCATGGTGGTGACAAACCTGCTTACCTGTGCGAGTGATACCTATCACACTGGTGAGTTCATGTGCCAGCCAGTGCCAGGCCCCCCCTTGCACTCTGAACCAGAGAACCCTCCCTGCAGCAACCAGTCATCAAATTGTTTTTACCAGGAGTCCAACCATGGCCAGAGATGCTGGAAGCTGTTGAAAACTTGGGGGGTGGAGGGTTTGAGGGGCACTTAGTGATCTAAAAAGGGCAATATTTTAAAACTATTTACTACCACAACATAGGTTCACTTGGAGGACATTTTAAGCTTGGCCAATTTCCCTTTTGGTGCTTGAATTAACATTTCCTGATTGGTTTTACCTATCACATGGCTCATAATTGTATATTAGCCATGGTGAGAATAAATGTGATCATACTATAGATAATTTGAGGGGGACCCATGTAAGGGATGCAGCATTTATGAACTGCCTCTATCCATTAATGGCACAAGGGGCAATCCTGGAGTACATTTTCTATTACCCATCCTTAGTTCCAAGTTGCATTCGAATATGGACGGGGATGAGCTTTGTTTAATTTGAATGGCTAGTCTGTTCTGGAACAGTGATAGCCTCTGTCATATATATCCCTCTCTCCACAACATTCATTTTAGATATCTGGACTGAATATTTCTGATGCCATTTGACTTGCTGATGTTCAGTAGGTCCATCTGTATTAGGTCGGAGAATGCCTTGTATGCCAGACATGTCACCTCTAAGCACTCTGTAGGATACTGAGTATAGTGATAAATCTTTGAGGTGGTCCATGCAAGACCTATTGTTTAGGACTTGTATCCCTTTAGCAAGGTATCTCTGTGGGTATTCCAATTGTTGCATGGGTCTGAACAGATACATGCCAAAGTGGGCATTATACAAAATGATTGACCTAATGATGACTTTGTAAAGGGGGACAATAACATCTCTAAATCTAGTCACAATCAATTGTTTTATAAGCTGTGCAATATAGAAATACTTTTTTATGTCTCTGGGCACATGTTGGTCAAAAGTTAGGTCACTGTACACACAAGTTCCCAAATGCCAAACAACTGGGTCACTTCTCAGGGGGCATTGTCAATTTGGCAGCTCAATGGATTAGATGACTTCCCAAAGGATACCATAATGTATTTCTTGGAGTTTAGTTTCAATTCATGTTTCTGGCACCAGTTATTGTTTGGGACAAACCTTCCTGCATGATGGTTAAGTCATTTGGTGATTCAATAACTGCTCCTAGTTTACAGTCATCTCAAACTTAGTCAGCCAAAGCCCTTTGGTATTTCCTTTTACTTTTGAGATGTATATGTCAAACATAAAAAGTCTAGGCACCGAACCCTGGGGGACTCCATTGGTGACTGGTCTCTTCCCCTATTTTGACCTCCTGCATCCGTGAGCAAGCATACATGCTTGCATTCTTTGATTCACCTTCTTGATTGTATTAACCTGACTGTATTAAATTATATTCCTTGTATAATACAGCACCATTTGTTAGAATGTGTTTTAAATTTGTAGTTTGGAACTGTCTTATAGTAAGCAATGAAACAAAAATGCATGAAGTAATAATGAAAAAGCTACCCATTTCAGAAAATTTCAACCATAAAAGGCCACTCAAACTTTTGTCATTACAATCCACCAATATCAGTAAATATACAAACTCTGCAGAAGTAAGTCATCTAAATAATTCCATATTGAAGAGATCTTTAACTAATGAAGAGGTTGCTGCTAGCAAGCACCTTTATATTTCATTGTTTCATCTACAAATCAAGTGCCTGTTGCGTTTGAAGAATAAATTGCCTATGCTACATTAAAAAAATGATAAGCTAGTAATTTTGCAATGGGGAATGGATGGCAAACAGATGACAAGTTCATAGTTACTAGGTAACTCCTCCAAAGGAGAACATTCATAGGACTGCAACATCCACTCCCTTTAAAGTACAACACAGTACAGTATCAGTGATCCATCTGCATACCGGGGGATTAGAACCCACAGCCTTCTGCAGCAAAAGCAAATATGCTGTCTGTTATGCTACTAACAATGCAAACAGCTTAGCATAAGTAGCACTAAACTTCTCTTCCCTGAAGCCATCAGCTCCTTGTAAAATCCACTTGACACTCAATAAATCTCTCAACTTCTCAACACAAGAAATCTGGAAAAAGCCAGAATTTATTTGGGAGGGGGGCAAAGGTCCAAAACCAGGGACACATTTTAAATATTGCTTGTATAATCTTAAAAAGTTGCTAAAATAATATAATGTATTTTGTTTTACTGTGTGTTTCCTGAAAGATAGGAAGACTGAAATTTAAAGGGCTATCATTATTTAGTGAATTCAGTTTTCAGTGATTTGCCAGAAAACCACAAATTTTAAGAGGAACAGACCAAAAGTATGAGCCAAATATTCTGTGAAAATCTGGACAGTTGAGAGCTATGTACTCAACTCCCTGAATCACAAGTGGTGGTATGGGTAGAGAATTCAGGCTCTTGTTTGAGCCTGAGTAACAATAACCACCAAGTATACCTAAATGAGACATTTCACACACACACACACACACACACACACACACACACACACACACACACACACACACACACACACACACACACACACACACACACACACACAGTGGAGCAGTATAACTCCTGCAAATAAAAGAACAAAACTCTCCTTACTGGCATGACACTGGCTCTGGCAGCACCAGTGGAACAGCAGCAGCATAATTCTTGTAAAATTGAGCAATAAGAGAACAAGAACAGCTAATTTAGTTAAACTTCAGCACGTGAATCCACGTTAGTGTGAAAACTCCACTTCATTAATTTCTCCAGACTGGTCTTGCAGCTGTAAAAGTGGGGGGACTCCTCCTCCCCCTGGTTCTATGGTTCCAGTGCCCATGACCATGGCCCTAGACCCCTGAATACCCCAACCCTGTGCCTGGTAGGTGACATCCTCTCCAATGCCTGCCATAGTCACTACACAGTCAGAACGTCAACAGATTATGCTGCATTCTGATCTAGTGAGCTTAATATATCCTTTTTTCTCCCCTTAAATGCCAATGGGCAGCATTTAAAAAAGTGCCATGTCACTCAGTACCACGCAAACCAGCTCAGCTCAGGCAAGCATAGCAAAAACTCACAGAACCCCAATGCTTAGCAGTGCTTACCAGTGTGCAAACCAGCCAAGTGGTGCCAAGCAGTGCATAAACATTTTCAGCCATTATTATGTTTATGAGGTGCTTAGCAGGTCTTAGCAGAGCTTAGCTGAGCACAGTGAGCCAGAATTTAAAAATAATTGGCATAATTTGTATTTCAAAAATAAATGCTTATTTTCCCTTCCATGTATTCTGTCCCTGCACCTATTGCACATGAGGCCATAACACTACCCATTTAGCTATGTGGATATGTGGAATTCTGCTATACCTTTGCATATATCTCTGAGCTACGTAAAAAACACTGCTGAGCACCATGCCACAATGTGCAAACCCGCTCAGCTATTTTTTAAACTTAACATTTAAATAAATAATTAAATGCATCTGCTTCTATTTTTAGATGTCTGGCAGGTGTCTCTGCACCACTTACCTCTTACTATTGCTGAGCTCTGTGCCACACAGCATAAACATGCTTTTAAAAAAAAAAATAAATTACATTGATATAATATAATTGGACTGTGCAGGGAGTGCCTTACTCATCTGCAGATAAAGTTAGTACCACACTCCCTACACTGATTCAATAATCATGTTCCACAGCTCTCCCTTGGCAACTTGCCATGATTAATATGCATGGTCCACTGCTGAGGGGCAACTGTGTACACGGACATGGTAACATTCTGTGTAGTCTCTACACTATGCCTACACAGCTATTATTAAATCTTGGGGATTGTGTCCGTTACTGCATTGAAACTGAAATATAACATCCTTTTATTATGTGGCCATAAAGTAATTTAATTTCAGCTGTTTTTCTGAAGTTAACCTCTGGTGTTCCAGTTTCAGTTGTTAAAATATATACATCTAAACAGTTACCATAGTGTAGGCACATTTCTATTCTATTCCAACAGGGTACACTGTGGTTACATTTTTAAGCTCAGTACTGTACAAACCCTTTTCAACACACACTTCTGTACCAGCAGTTTGATATATACATGACATACAGTTCTAATACAGTTGTACCACAAGCATATGAATCATGTTGATATTTACAAATGATACAAATGATACATAACAATTCACAAAATTCCAGACAGCTGTGCTGGCAGTATCTCATTTTGTGACAAGAGCAATAACTTAGATTAGTTTTATTTATTTATTTATTTGTTTTGAGGAAGGGGCATTGTAAACCAAGCAGATGGCTAGTTTCAAGGACAATCTGCTTACATGTACCCCTTTTGGTGTCTGATAGCAGGACACAGCTCAAGCTTCAGTCTCACCCCTCAGTGTCATAAAAACCTTTGAGTGTTATGTCAGACTAGGTGGTTATGGTAACCCAGCTACTATACTCTTAACAGCTTCTAAGAAAATAATGACAACCTTACAATATCCCATTTCATCTATTCACCTCAGCAGGAAGTCATGCATTATACCAAATAAATAAGTGACAAGCATACTGTGATATCTTACCACCGGATAACCTAAACAGACAAACACAAATACTGTTCTCTAACTTACCAAGTGAAACAGGTTTTTGACATTCAAATTGTGTTAATTACAGAAAGGGTGGCAAACTCACACATAGTTTGGAATAGTGATATTCAGGTGTGTCATTTACATACCTGGTGTTTATTATATGTTTTTATTAAGAAACTGCAGCAAAATAAGTCATAATATGTTGTCAAGGATCAACAAACTAGGTTCAAGAAGCTTGCAGGGAAGACAACACCAGCTGTTCAAATAATTATTATAAATTGTTACTGTGCAAGCCATAAATTATTGCAGCTTACGTAATGCACTATTTTATTTTTGTTTTTAACTTGTCCAAATGGCACAAAAAGGGTAATGGGGCACAAAATCATAATCCAAATATTAATTAAAAAGCTAAACTATAGAAACGATGCATACAAGTGCATTTCGTATCTGCTGATGTTTCAGCATATGATGACGAGTTATAGAAGAAGTATAGCATGTTACTATGGCTACATGTAGTGGCTTCATGCTTTAGTTTTTAATAAATCTTTCTACCATTTTCCAAAAGCTTTTCATCACTTTCTGTTGAGCTTAATGTAAGAGATGCAAAACAACAAAGAAGGAAGAACTATATGCAGCATCATCTGAATGAATCATTTATGACTAAATGAAATCTACATATGGGCATGCACAGAGGTCAGACAGCAGGATGACTTCTGAGTACACACTGGGTAAGTGACTTCAAAAGGTAGTCGCCATCATGGATAGATATGGAGAGCTTTTAGAGAAAAAAAAAGAAAAAGTATGAGTCTGCATAGCAATATTTAGATACACATTACTTGGAGTAACCAAAATTGGTTACAATGATGCATGCTAAAGCACTGTTGTTAGGATGCATATGGCTGTTTCATAAATGCATACAAAATATCAGTCACAAGGTCCTGAGTCTGGCACCATACACTAAGTATGCAACCAGCTGAACAACTGGGAACCACCCATGTGCATGATCCAGTGCCGGTCAGGGGCAGCTCATAAGGACAGTATAGGGACAGAGATGGAAACATGGAGTAGTTGTAGGAGGTCAGAAGAGTCATATAAAAGGGCCATTTATGGGTGTCAATATGTCTGTACTACACATGTGAAGGTGTCATACCCCATGATAGGATCTCTTTCACCACTAGACCACTGACTATTTATGTATGACAATGACCAGTATTCCTGCAGGTGGCCCATAACATTAGTGGAGGTCATGGGTATGAAATACAAACATCTTTAGCCTTGTAGCTATTCATGGGCTATGAGGTCCACATCAGGAAGTTTGTTTGTGTCTTTCGGCTTTTTCCCGGTTAGAGGTCGCCACAGTGGAACTCCAGTCCACTAATTATTGGCAGTAGAGTTTACGTGCTGGCTTGCCGGGCCTAACGCACAACCTTCAACGAAGGAATGCCCGTTCATGCATGTCGCCACACAGAAGACGCTCTAACTGAGACTCGAACGGACAGCGTCTAACTGTGAGGCGACTGGTCTTAAATGTCACTAGAGAGCTATTTGTGTTTGACTCTACACCAGCCTTTGAACATTCATTAGCAGGAATAGCGATGTCATTGTATTTTTCTGTTGTAACAAGTTAGGCTGCATTATTACTTTGACCTTCACTTGAGAAGTGTAAATAGTGCAAACTTCCAAAACAGATGTTTTTATTTTGTGAATGTGCAGGGATCCTATATGTCTGTATAATCTTTCAACATTTAATAGTGACTGTAATGCACAGAAAAAAAAGTGTGATTTTATTATTTATTTAATCTTTGCTAATCACATAAGTTCTGTTAGGCACAACTATCGCTTTTTAAGGATAGCCAGAAGCTTTGGTGTTGTTAAGTGACACTTCAAAATTCAAAACCTGGGAAAGTAGATGTGAGAACCAAATCTAGGCCTACAACATATATCTATTTCATTGCTCATAACTGTATATATGATGCAGCACTGGCCACAGTTTTAAATAATTTCTATGGCATGTTGTCTGTATAAATATACCGTATAATACATTTAGTAAGAGTGAACCATTAAGGAAAGAAAAAGTTATGACACTATATTATAAAGAGATATAACTATTTGAATAACTGACAGTAGCCATTAAGGATATATATTTTGAACTGGAGTAGCACTATTCTTGTTTACTGAACTCCAAGATGCATTGCAGTCCATATGCAGTTTGCAGCAGCCTTTAGGGAAAGGGACTGCATATTGCTGAGGTCCTACACACTGCCCAGAAATCTTTGTTTACTTATTTATTTAATCTGTCATCTGCTACTTCTTGGATAGATGGGATGAAACCAAGGCACTTAGAGCAAACTGAAACAGATCTGATGATGTCTTGTAACATTGGACCCTGGGATTATGGGGCAAAAGCACTGAGCTGGCCATGATGCTCTATAAAATACTCACATAAGCAAATTCACAGCTATAAGCAAGCAAACTGCAGCACCCCATCCATTTGTTTATGTAATGGGAACAAATGGTGAGGAGGAATGAGTTCCTACGGAAAATGTCATGGAATGATACAGGCAACATTGGCAACATGATCACTTTTGATCTAATTAATAAAGAATGGCATAGCAAGATCATGTGTTCAGCCATGTGCATCTGGATAGTGTAGAACACAAAACAAAGTATGCATTAACATCACCATTATACTCAGATCAATATTGTTCCCTTTCAATGTCCTACCAGATTGAATAACACGGATATAAAAGCCTGATTTACAAATATATCACTGCTTAAATGACCTGCTCACTTCTGAGTGATCAAGTATGTTATCACAACATTTTTTGTCCTCTTATAACCTCGCACTTTATCATTTTCATGATTTGAGTATTTTATGATGGTAGGCTTGCTATGTTTTCAGATGCCCAAGTGGGACTTTTTTTGTAGAAACATGAGATTTTTCAGGACACAACATACCTGTGGCCAGTCCAAAGGACAGAACTTCATTTTTCTGACAAAATAAAAACTTATTCTTGTAGCATTCAATTTGCTTATGCAATTTCATATTTCACATTTAGGTGTTTCACATACAAAATAACTGATTTTTGCAACTATTAAAAAAAACAGGAAATATCTTTTGTCCTAAAATCTCAGGACATTCAACATTTTTGATTTTTTTTTTTTGTAGGACACAACTGCCCAAAGAGGGACTGTCCTTTGAAAAGCGGGACAGGTGGTAACCCTATGTTTTGTGACAGAACCGATATATATTTAATAGCATAAATTATTGTAAATTGTTCTGCATTATCCAGTCCATACACTGCTTTATATTTTTATAATGTCACATAGCCGTTTATTAATTATGTATGTGAAATACATATTAATGGGTTTTCAGAGTAGTTGAATCTAGGGTTATAATGAATATAGGCAATAGACTTTACCTGTATACTACTTTTTAATACAAAAAGGTTGCATCACAGTCAATGTGGTTATAGGTGGTGAGATGTCAGTGTTCTGCAATATGTCTTATGCGCTGTTACCTGTATTTCCTTGTTGCTATTAGTCCAATAGGTTGGAAGTACACGAAAATGGAAAAAGCCTCTAGCCAGGGCATTTTGTGAAAAAGGCATATTGCACTAAGGCAGCACAAAATAAATAACTAACATAGGAATCAACAGGCAAAAGATCAGCAGATGGGTCTCTTATTACTGTAAGCTGAAGTAACCCCCCCACACCCCATATGGATTGCACAAGTAAATGCAGTCATCAGTATTATAACTGTCACTGAAACCTAAGCAGTATTGTTGCTTGCATTGTGCAAACATTCATATATTTTATTAATCCTAAATATGTGATGAGCAGTTACATTTAACAGCCATGTTATCTTGTTTTATTTGCACACTCTAGTGGTAAGTGAAATAATATGAATTAGTTTTGTTCTTTAACTAATTTGCATTTTTCATAAGCAGGACTAGTAACAGTACTACATTTTATGAGAAAACTGCATGTTATCAGACTTTTCTGCTAGAGATTCTTATGTGCTCATCAAAAGCACTGACTGGAACCCGATACACTTGTTCTTGCAAGATCTTCTGAGGTTCAGTCCTGTCCCAATTTGTAGCAGACCATCAGCACCACCTCCCTAAAAAATGTCATATAAGGAATAGTGGAGGCAATACAGATTAGAATACATATCCATCCATTCACTACCCTTTTCCCATTTTTGCACATGGTTTCGGGGTGACATTTCAACAGTGGCAATCATCTAGAGCCAAGACTCACACAAGTGGGTGGCTAACCCTATGGCAGGCAAAAAAGAATCTGAGGCAGGAGAAAGAAGGGGCAGATGCCAAAAGGGCTAGAAAACAATGTCTAATGGTATATGTTTAAAATTAAAATGAAACAAAATGTAACTGCCTGATTAACAGATGTTTAGATTCCCTGTATAATAAATACTATTACCAAATCAGTCGTATAACAGGCATAGTAATTCCTACACTAGTTTTCCTTCCCATACCCTGAGAGCAAATTAGAATTGTTTATGGCATTGAAAATGTCCCGGAATTTTTTTTCTTCCCGTATTAAATGTGCAACCAGCTCTGTCTTGTTACCAGCATATACATAGTTATGTCTCGGCTCTGTCATACCTGAATGACTCTTCTATTAAACTAATGACTCACTGAGAATTTCTCAGGACTCACAGAGTGACTGATCCAGTGCCTGTCTTGTTTTCCAGGCTGAGAACAAACTAATTTCACATCACTGACTAATTTCATGTCAAGATACAAGCATAAGTTATGATAATACAAGCAACTAAAATTTCATAAATTCTATAGGAAGCTTGTTATTAACTCTCTATTGACTGCTAACTTTTAAGTGTTCATTTCTCATTGTTCCAGTTTTACTTCCCTCCATACACCTACTTCATAACAAACTATTGAACAAATCAACGTGCCACACTTACAGTTGAAGTCATTTATAAGTGCTTTATACCTAGTTCCTTTACTGTCAGTGCATGCCATTGTTTCACCACAGTTTCAATAAAACAACCTATTAAACTTTCACCCATGGCAGGAGGGAGGTTGACTGGCATAATGGTTAAGGTATTTGCCTTATAAACACAAGGTGCAAGGTTTAATTCTCACATGGAGCAATTAGGTAGACTCAAAATGGCTCACAAGGACAGTTAGCCTAGCACTAATCTATGAATCAGTTTATGTTTACAACTTTGAATTCATCCCTGCACAGACATGTTTAATACTTCTTCCTATTTCATCTTTTGCATTTTGCCTTATACACTGATCATCTCTCTCTATCATGTATCAATCCCCTCATCATGATATTTGAACAACAGATGTTCTACCCACTGAACTGGCCTTCACAAGGTCTGTCCTTTTGGTTCTGGATTACTTCAACTGTCATGTATTTTTGGACCCTGCCAGCTTAACTGTTTAGCCCTAATAGTCCCAGCTGACCCATTCATGCTATTTATTCATTTGTTTACCAGGTATGAGAATTGAGACAGATGACCCCTTTCAGTCATGGCACGGCCTAGTGACACTATACTGAAGAAAAAAATATGTATATTATGTGTTTCATAAAACAGAGATGGAATGACACCTCAAATCATTTTACAAGGTGCTTCTTTTTCTAAAGGAAACACTTCACAGGTTAGCATATCTTTCAGACAGTGGAAGGATACAGTCAGTTGCCATTTAGCCATCATATGTAGCTGTTGGGGGATGTTTTCTGTTTGCATAATGTTCCTACCTATAGCAAGCTTAATGTGCATTATACTGGTCCTTATATGCAGCCTTAATGTGTATTTCCATGCAGACATCTGCTCTGCTTATCTATTTGGTGTTCAAGAATCCCTTCATCCTGGAAGCCTGTTCCTATAAGCAATCCTAGTAGAGGGGTCTCTTCCAACACCTCCATTTTCCCCCAGTTTCATCAAAGCTGGGTGAACTATTGCCAGCTACTCACTCTGACACTCTCTAGATGGCTAGTACAAGCCCTGGATTCTCTACCAGAACCTAGAATGCTGGTGCTAAAGTTAAGGCTCAGTTCCTCTGTCTGACCTGCCTGCATTTTAAAACTGTTTCTCTGACTGTAGGTTGGCCCAGTGGTACAGTGGTTAAAGTTACAGCCTTCCAGCTCTTCATTCTACAGTCTGACTCCTAAATGGGGTGCGTTCTTGTCCTCTCTCTGTGTATGCCAGTTTTTGTAGATGCCTTAGTTTCCTCTAACATGTCCTAGGCATGCTTGTAAAGATAATTGGTGATCAGTGTATGTTTGCTGTGTGATAGCCTGGCATCCCCTACAATACTGGTTCTCTATCTTGTGCCCACTACTTGGTGGCATAGAAAATAGCTTCTCCTACACACTGAGTGAGATAAGTCAATTATGAACAACGAATTAAAGAAAGATATGACTTTATATTTTAGAGATGGAGACTCTAAAAAGAAACACAGTTTTAGTAATATTGAGAATTGGGGGAGGTAGTTAAAATTAATTTTGGAAAAAAAGACTTGTGGATGTTTATTATATAATTAAAATCTACTCTAATGTATGCAATAAACACAGCCATATGGTGGCAAGATGTCTTCAGATTGCACTAGAACACTTTCAATAAGAATTGGATAATGTAGAAAAAGTTAATGATAAAAGAAAAAAGAAGTGATTCTATGATAAAATGGTACAAAGAGACAGCAAAGAAGTGAAGAAAAAGAAAAGTGACAGAAGGTGAGCTCTGGTTTCTCATGATTTTCATGTGAGACTGATGAATGAGGTGAGTCGGTATGTAGCAACTAAGGCACTTTTAAACTAGATGTAAGTGGTGTGAGAAATCAGAAACAAGTAGAAAAATGCAAGAGAGAGAACAAAACAAAGTGAATTTTATAGAGAAAAAACATAAAAGAAAGTGCAAACATTCTTGGTCTGTATATAAACATACAAAACAAAAAGAAGAAGGAAATCATATGTGAAAAGTATAAGAAAATAAATGATGTGCTATTATTTACTTTGGTCAGATAGGACAGACAAAGTAGATGCAACTGTAACATTTACTAAACAAGCTACTAGAAAAATAGTTAGAACCACAACAAGGAAAATAAAAGATTTATTAAATTTGTGGAAACAACGCAAGTAGGAAAGCTTCTGGTGCACGTTTTGTTCCGAACTAATCTCCAGCAGTCCAGGTTCATTAAGTGATACCACAAGTTGGAAGACAATTTGGAGAGGTGAGGATTGCGTTCAAAGGTTACTGGCAAGTTCTGCCATCCTTAGTGACAGAGTAAAGGCAGTGGGTGCTGCAGCCCTTTAGTGCTGACCAGAGGAGAATGCAAGCTGACAGAGCTAGGACAGACGTTTGACAGGAGCAGGCCTATATGGAAGGTATGCTTGCAGAAGTAAACACACCCTGCTATTCATCTCACATAAAAAACATGAAAATAACAAATGTAGCTCTGGCTCAGTACACACTACAGAGGTTACATGGACATCAAGCGCACACAGGCTTTGCATTTCCATTAGGAGCAAACTTCTAGAATACATATACAGTTATATTCCATGATGAGGTAATTCAGCTCATCAAGGAAACTGTGAATATGGCAACAGTAAGCAATTCTCAGTTATTAAGAGAAAACAGTTATAAATGCTACACCTGTATTGAAATATACAATTAAAAGTAATTCAATTAGAAAAAATATAATCACGCCCGACAGATTAAATGCCACCGTGCTTTAGAAAAATATATAATAACGAAATGTCCCAAGGTGACAAGCAACGGATAGGCAAAACACGGTTACTCAAATTCAAATAAAACCACTATATAAATCAAATGAATTAAAATATTTTATTCGGTAAGCGCTTTCAAAACTTCATCAGACCGTAAAAACAAAACTAAAAACCAACTACCATTTATATACTAGTCAGGTGACACTTGTTAAATTGATCAATTAACTCTTAAAATCATATTACTCAATACTGCAAGGTAAATTCACTCGTTTGTATCCACATAAATAAGAATCTCTTACAAGAATATTTACTAATCAAGTTTCTTAATTTGTTCATGGTTTACTCGTACTTATAGTTTAAAGCCTTTGTTTTTCGGTATAAGAACCGAACACATAATAAAATGCGAAATGTCATACATCCAAAATGAACCGTTCTGTAAAAATACTGATATTCTCTCAGAACATTTAAACTCGTACACTATTATGACCATATAAGTATTTTCATCATAAGTTCTCTAAAGTATATTAATTGCGAAGTAAGAGAAAAAAGCTATCTCCTACTGTTTAGCTACTATACATGTAACTTCATAGTGCGCATGTACTAAACCTTTAGTGAAATGCAAATAGCTTTAGTATTCTCTCTAAAAAACATCTAGCTCTTATCAAGACGAATATTCATACAAAGGTCATGTATCAACTTGACATTCTATCAATATACTTGGACTACTACTTTATGTAACATATAATAAAGACGGAACAAATCAATATTGAAACAAGACGAAATAAAAAGAAAACTCTCATATGCCTGCATACCTACTATGTATGTAACTTCCAATTATGTATATACTGAACCATCGTGAAATGGGGGACATTAAAATTCTCCCCAGAAATAAATATGTAACTCTTATCAAAATTAAAATTCATATAAAGATCATATAGCAACTTAATACACAGAAAATATATACAACTACTAATACCTTACAGATTAAAAAATGAAATGTATAAATATAATATGTCCTCTTGAAGACAATTTTTATATAAAATACTGATTAATAAAGAACATACTTATTAAAAATATTATTTAAGATATTGGAACTCTCAATATAAATTTGGGTCTGAAGCAGGCTCTCAAATAAAATATTTAAAATTAATCATGTGTATACTTGTATATATGAAATATATTAAATTCACAAAACCATTGGATAATAATTCAAATGATGTCTAACTATAAACCAAGGAATACAAATCCAGGACTCTTTAAGCAGCAGTACAACTAATCATAATAGACGCTATAAAGCATTTAACGCTTTGATGTCATGCTTAGAGCATATATCTTAACCTAGTAATATAAATATATTTTATGTCTGTTGTATAATATAATATGTGATACCATGCTTGCTTTGAGTAGACAGGATGAAAGTAAATAAAGCTGAAGGGTTTCCATAGGACTTCTTCATTCTAATAAACAAGCTAACTATATCTCTTCAATGTCATTCGTTTATCAATTATTTGATATACTACTGCCCAGTGCATCAGATATTGCGTTAAACTAATCTGTGCATCAACCATTGTTACCAGAATTTGATGTATCAACCATTTTTCAGAATCTTGATGTTAATATTGTGTATTAAAACACTTAATGACTTCAAAGGAAAGGGGGGACAAAAAACTGACTTGGTGGTTCGATATTTTCTAACCTCACTATACCAAATTGTATTCCTAAACATCAAATACGTCTGTTTCTAAGAACAGTTCTAATGGATACTTTCTCATTAAGGCCTTTACCTCTATCCGCACGCATTTCAATGATCCAAAGCATTTCCTTATTTTCCGTTTTATTCCTTACATTCCCCTTCTTTATGGTGGGTACATTGATATCAATGGCCATGAATTTAAAAGTATGTTCTATACCACATTTTTGGTATGTTTTGCTAGAGCATTATGTTCATAATTCACTCTAATGGCATACATGTGTTCCCTTATTCTCCCACGGAAGGATCTATCAGTTTTTCCTATGTAGAGTGAAAAACATAACTGGCACTGTGCCAGGTATATTACGTGTTTAGTATTGCAGTCTACATTTACTTTGAAATGGTAAATTTTCCCAGTTTGTGGGTGTATAAATTTATCTGTAGTTGTAATGTACTGGCAATAATTGCACGTACCACAACAATGGGTCCCTGAGAATGTTTCATCAAAATTAAATTTAGTTGAATGACATAATATTCTCTTGAGATTGGGTTTATTTTTAAACAAGTAAGTAGGTTTATCCCCCACTATTACTCGAAGTTCTTCATCTAATACCAGCATGCGCCAATGTTGCTGTATAATTTTCATTACTTCTTGATTATCCACAGTATAATACATGGGAATCTTTAAAGTTTGATTAGTGTTTTGAACTTTATTGATTAACTTACTTTCTTGTGAAAAGAAAGGCGCTGCTCTACCCAACCTAAGTGAATCCAGATCTTGCAAACTATTTTCTATTTCTTCTGGTTTATAACCACGTTGAATCAATCTATTCTTAAACGTACCAATTTCTTTATCAAAACCTGTCTGGGTGGCGTTAAGCCATGAAATTCTCATACCCTGGCCTCTGATGACATTATAAAACGTATAACTGGGATGCATACTTGATCTGTGAAGAAAAGTGTTCTTATAACATTTTTTTCTATAAACGCCAGTGTTTAATAGCGTGTGCATCACCCTTTCTACATTTATGTCTAGGTACTCAATTCTATGTTTAGAAAAATTCAAGGTAAACTTTAAGCAGTCGGTTAGTTGATTCATGGATTGTATGCTATCATCAACAAAACGCCGATAAAATGAAACGTGTTTCGAACCAACTTTCCTTGAATAGATATTTCTCTTCCCACTGGGCTAGGAACATATTGGCGTAGCTGTTTGCGCAGGAAGTTCCCATTGCCACACCATCACATTGTATATATAATTGCCCTGCAAATTCAAAAATGTTGTTCTCAAGAATAATTTCTAAGAACATACATATTAATTCTATTTTGGACATATTATAGTCACTATGTGTGCACAGATATTCCTTCACATATTCCACTCCCATATCATTGGGTATTATGGTGAACAGCGATTGTATATCTAATGTAACAAATATAAAATCCATTCCTATAGGATTCCCATTACTGAAGTTATACAGGTCCATTAGGAATTGCTTAGTATCCCTAAGTATCATTACATTTTTATCTATTATAGGTCTCAGTTGCTTTTCTACGTATATAGAAAATGGTTGTGTGCTCCACCCATTACCTGAGACTATAGGTCTCATAGGGGAGTCATAGGCATCCTTGTGTACTTTGGGAATACCTTGTATAGATGGTATACATGGATGTTCTATCTTCAAAAACTGGGCTAATTCCTTAGTAATAAAATATTCTTTCAATAAGTCATCTACTACTTTGTCTATGTTGTATTTTATTCTGTCCACGTCTTCTTTTTTTTATAACTCTATAATGTTTGATGTCACTAAGCAGTTTCTGCATTTTACCAACATAGTTTGACTTGTCCATAATAACTAATGGACCACCTTTGTCCGCTGGTCTAAACACTAGCTCTGTCTCGGACCGCAACCTATTAAGAGCCTGTCTCTCTGGAAAACTTAAATTAAACCTATTTCTCTTAGGCTGGTGCTGCCTCTTATTAAATAGCTCATGTAGATCTTCCTCGACTAAATTCGAGAAAGCTTCTACTAAAGGATGATTGACTGGAATAAATTCACTTGGTCTTTTAAAATCATTTTGATTTACATTTACATTTCCTTTAAATATGTACTTGAGCATAATGTTTCTAGCAAACATTTTAATCTCCACAATAATATCAGTAAGCTTATTAGCAACTGTAGGAATAAATGTTAGGCCTCTATTCAGGACATTACTTTCAAATTGATCGAATACTCTGCTGGAAATGTTCCATATTAAGTCATTTTCATTTGGTTCCACATTCTCTTGAGGGTATGGTTCAACTCCTTCTCTCTCGACAGTTTGCATTTTTGACGTCCCCGGCTGTTGGAACGATTCCCTCTCATCCTCTTCTCCAAATTGATGGGAAGGGGGAGTCCTTGAAAACCCGTCGGACCATCATTGTGAATGTTGTTAACTCTAGATGTAAATTCAGTCAGTACATTGTTCTTAGGGCGCACCACCAACTCTGTATTTCCTGCTGTCTTATAGGTTGTTTCCTTAGCAGGACCTGCAGGCTGGTCAAAGTTATTATGTGTTACGTTACTGGTATTCCCCTGGGTCATATTGTCAGCAGAGGGGGAACATTCCTTATTTACAGTAACAAGGCTAGTGGTGTTGCTGTTAGGATTCTTTACTGCTGTATTAGATTCTTCAACAACGCTATTAATCTGAATATTGTTAGTCTGTTCAAACATCGTGGAGTTATTCTCTCTCCTGATATGCCCATTTAAAAGTCTATCTACTTGATTGGGCTTCGGCCAAGTAAAGACGTGGCCCATTCGAAAATCTTGTATATCTCTATCTAATTTAACATGTTTCTGTTGCATGAGACGTCTCTCATACACCATAATGCTTGGGACAAAACTTTATGTACTAGCTCGGTTAAATAATTTCTATAAAGTGCTTCTTGTTGTCGAATGATAGATTCTCTTAGGTTAGCCTCTTCAGGTTTAAAGAAGTCTAACAGTAACTGCATGTAATTCATGCTTACCTCGATATTCAATTTCTGCCATTTCGCTAATAACTCAGGATACTGCTCGCCGTACATAGGCATCTTAAGGACTCGGAGCCCCCTCGGGATGATGCCTTTAGTAATGCAGACTTCAAAATGCTGTTTCTGTGCAGTTAAATGCTTTAATTTAAAGGAGTCTGCTTCTATTTTCTCTATTGCTAAGCGGAGTTGCTCCATGGTATTTCCATCGTGGGTTTCATTCAGCTGTATACTGTCCCCATTGTATAACATTAAAGGATTGGTCTCACTTCTGAGACATGAAACAAACCTCCTGGATAGGCATTCGCCGCTTGTTGGAGTTGCTATTGTAATTATTTCATGCTTCTCAGCTACATTGCTTATTTTAACTCCACTTAATGCAGGCAAAGGAGAACCTACATGAGCCACTGTCCTGGTTAAGTCAATTGGTCTATAATCCAATTCGATGTTAGCCATTTCTTCTGCCATGCCTCCGAGTGAGAAAAACAATAAAAGTAATCCAATTAGAAAAAATATAATCACGCCCGACAGAGTAAATGCCTCCGTGCTTTAGAAAAATATATAATAACGAAATGTCCCAAGGTGACAAGCAACGAATAGGCAAAACTTGGACTACTACACATGATTAATTTTAAATATTTTATTTGAGAGCCTGCTTCAGACCCAAATTTATATTTAGAGTTCCAATATCTTAATAAGTATGTTCTTTATTAATCAGTATTTTATATAAAAATTGTCTTCAAGCGGACATATTATATTTATTCATTTCATTTTTTAATCTGTAAGGTATTAGTAGTTGTATATATTTTCTGTGTATTAAGTTGCTATATGATCTTTATATGAATTTTAATTTTGATAAGAGTTACATATTTATTTCTGGGGAGAATTTTAATGTCCCCCATTTCACGATGGTTCAGTATATACATAATTGGAAGTTACATACATAGTAGGTATGCAGGTATGAGACAGTTTTCTTTTTATTTCATCTTGTTTCAATATTGATTTGTTCCGTATTTATTATGTTACATAAAGTAGTAGTCCAAGTATATTGATAGAATGTCAAGTTGATACATGACCTTTGTATGAATATTCATCTTGATAAGAGCTAGATGTTTTTTAGAGAGAATACTAAAGCTATTTGCATTTCACTAAAGGTTTAGTACATGTGCACTATGAAGTTACATGTATAGTAGATAAACAGTAGGAGATAGCTTTTTTCTCTTACTTCGCAATTAATATACTTTAGAGAACTTATGATGAAAATACTTATATGGTCATAATAGTGTACGAGTTTAAATGTTCTGAGAGAATATCAGTATTTTTACAGAACGGTTCATTTTGGATGTATGACATTTCGCATTTTATTATGTGTTTGGTTCTTATACGGAAAAACAAAGGCTTTAAACTATAAGTACGAGTAAACCATGAACAAATTAAGAAACTTGATTAGTAAATATTCTTGTAAGAGATTCTTATTTATGTGGATACAAACGAGTGAATTTACCTTGCAGTATTGAGTAATATGATTTTAAGAGTTAATTGATCAATTTAATAAGTGTCACCTGACTAGTATATAAATGGTAGTTGGTTTTTAATTTTGTTTTTACAGTCTGATGAAGAAGTTTTGAAAGCGCTTACCGAATAAAATATTTTAATTCATTTGATTTATATAGTGGTTTTATTTGAATTTGAGTAACCATGTTTTGCCTATCCATTGCTTGTCACTTTGAGACATTTTGAAATATACAATTGTTTATAGTTTTAAAGCCAGGAAAACTTAACATAATCAAATACTTTTCCTCCCTTAATGACCATAACTGACTTCTCTTGAGAAACAAAGTACATGAGAAAATGTATTTCGATTGTTAAATCTTGCCATGCTCTTTTTTTTTTTTTTGGAAGCTCTTATACATTTTTGAAATCAGAGTAAAACCCTTTTGCCATCTGCATGAGGCATCTGTCCTTTTAATTTTACATTGGGCCCTTGTATCTACTTTATGTTAGGCTAGTTGGGAACCCCATGGTTTAACAATGAACCTGTCTCCAAACTCCTCTAATACTGTCTTGACTTCCTGAACTTGGGTAGAAGACAGCTGCAGTGACAAGTTATCTCACTAAAATGTGACGCTGATCTTCCCTCTCTATTTCCTGCTGTAACCCACTGTGAATGCTGAGTATTGAAGATTCAATCACAGTGGTGTGTCATCATGGTATGTTTATCTTTTTATACGTCCTGCATGACAACTCCACCACATAATTAACATCACTAACTTTTACAGTGAAAGGATCCCCCACTGCTACTTGAAACATGTTTAGTCAGACAGGTGACAGCCAGTAGGTGACTGAGGAAACCTACCCTGCTAAAATTTTAATGGACCATTCTCCAATATTTCTGACTAGAAGACATACGTACTGTCTCAGGGTACCTACTCCCATAATGTACCACCATCAATATATATATATTTTAACTTTGGTGCACTCAGGGTACTAAAAGGTCACATAATATCCAGTGTCCATTCTCTGACTATTTTTTTGCAATGGATAAAACATTTGCCTTGGGAAGGTTGGTGTAGTGATACATGATATGGGATGACTTGAATGATAAAACTACAGATTTTATCTGACGGGATCCAAATCCTATTGCAATCAACAAAATACCCTGTAGTTAGAGTTAGAGGAAGGTCAATATTCTAAAAATGGAAAACACATACTTCTCTTTTTTTGCAATGGTAAGTTTTGCTTCAGAAATTAAAAGATGTCTAGTTGTGTGGTAGGTGAGCACAGACCCTTCAGTTTAGGAGATAATGTGGGAAGGAAAGGTGAGTTACTGATCAGTTTAGACACCTAAATACATGTGGGGCACGGAGGTGACTTTCTTCTCTGCAGGAAAGGTGTAGGCCAGCATTTTATCATCAGTTGTGACTGATGAATCTTTCTTTAAGTGATCACGTCTCAAATGTTTATATGTGAAGCATAAGGATCCTCCTCCAGTTATGATATTACTACACAAGCCTGAGAAACATGTGACAGACATTCAGCTGATCAAAATTCATGAAATCAGGCTTTTTGACATTTAGTGACCATGTTCCAGAGTCAAGCTGTGAGTGAATATCTTTGTGGTAGAGATGATGGTTGAAATGCCAAGAACAGTAATGGTGACTTCCTTTAAATATAAAGTAGATGGCTGGATGAGAATCCACAAATTTACTTTAGGATTTACTGGTATGGCCCTTACAGAGAAAGGAGGTGCAACTTGAGGAGGGTACTGGCAAGGCATGAAAGGTCATAAGATTCAGTGGCCATGGAATATCTACAAATCTATAATCCTTGCATTACCAGAACAACACAACTGCAATATCTTGGAGTATTTTCCTACTCTTTATGTACAGTGAAACTAAAGTTAGTATATGTAAGCAATGCGGCTTGTGTAATGCTGCTTCCTATTTTGAGGGTGCATGGGACTAAAGTCCCCTTGAAAGCACTTGAAAGGTGTAACACTGTGTTTTAGAATTTACGGTTATTTATCTGAATCTCAGTTCATTTTTTTTTTTGAGGTGTCAAGGCTCACATAAGTCTTGAGGAAGGTTCCAGTTGAAGAACAATGTTAGTAGGGAAAGAAACTTTAGACTATGTAATGCGATCACTGGTATAGAGCAAGGCAGGGATATCAGGATGAGTAATCCTGAAAACTTTAATGGAAACAGATTAAAGAATAAGACATATCCCTGGCTCTGTTTTGATGAACTACAGAGTGAACTGGCACCTCACCTGTGTGCCCTGTTCAATCACAGCCTTACCTCATGGAGACACATTTTTTTGTTTTTTCATTTATGGAAAGCAGCCAATACTGATCTCATTTGAGGTCCATGGCATAACTTTAACATAAAAATACTTACTCCAACAGTCACACCCAATGGAAATCTTAACATCTTTAACTCTGTCACCTCCAGCTCTGACTCCTGTATTTTCATCAATGCCACCTTCTACAACCCATATAACATAGCTGGTCTCACTACCATTTTGTTTACCTTCCCTTTCACTCTTACTGGTACCAGTCTGTCACAAATAACTCCTGACACTCTTCTCCACCCACTCCACCCTGCCTGTACTCTCTTCTTCACCTCTCTTCCACACTCACCATTACTCTGAACTGTTCATCCCAAGGAAATAAACTCATCCACCTTCGCCAACTCTACTCCCTGCATCCAAATAAAAGTGACAGTATATGGATGGAGGAAAATCTGTATGTTTTACAGAATGTATTTAATAAGACAGTACAGAAATTCTAATCTCAGATCAGGAAACAGTATTTGTTCATCTCAGGGTGAAGCATTATTATCAGTGTTTGATACATTAAATGTACTTGACAAATATTTAAAAATGGTAAAACTATTGTAGCTGATGACATTAGAGCATTTTCAATAAAGAAAAAGTGGCAGTTTGATCCAATTAACCTGAATTACATCACTCAATCCATTTATTCTAATATCGGACTCCGGCTGCGATATACTTGGTTGAGAGAGACGAGAAGGGTGGGGGGATACCTCTACAATTCTTCCTTACAGTTTGTACTTTTTTTTTTTTTTCAAAAGCAAATTTTCAGTTGATCTCTTTTTAGAAAAGCAGTGACATGCAAGTGATGTCTGAAAAATACATCTTTATAGAAATCCTGCAGATCATAATAATAAATCAAGAACAGTTGTTACAGGTTGTGACAAGTGTAGTTAAAATAGAAAGCAATGTGAATGAAAGAGACTTTACGAAAAAATAGAAACAAAGAGCAGGATATGATTCCATCACTGGGGGAGGGGGCAGTGCATGTTTGGTTGATGTCTGGTACTTTCATTTTTCTGCTGTCAGTCTCATGGAGTACCCAAGCAAGACACAGAGGCACAGCGGATAGTGTTGTTGCTTCACAGCAAGAGTTTACCTGGTACGATTTTCAGGTGGGTTTCCTCTGGGTGCTCCAGTTTCCTCCACATTCCACAGACATGCAAAAGATAGATTGGACACTCTAAACTGTCCATAGGTGAGCGTGTAAGTGTGTGGTATGGAAGAACTACCAAGGTCGAGTTAGTCATTTGACAGTGCAAATCTTGGCTGCAGATGATTGTCACCGTTGAAGTGATAACCTGACCCCATATGCAAAAATTGGAAAAAAAGGGTTGTGGATGGAGAATGGAATGTCATGGAACAGTCCATTTTTAAGGACACAAGGGAAGCTTGGCAGTGTGAAACAATGGCTGACACAACTCTCTGATTACCTCTACCACCAGCTGCTGTTGAGAAATTCTGAGTGAGCACACCTGCATGCTTGTTGAAGTGGATGGCTGCCTATGGATTGGTGTGGCTTAGCTCAGTCACCATCCTCATCCTCCCCTCGTGTCACTTTACTCATATGTGCTAATACTAACCCTGCCACGAACACACAATTACCTCTCCCAGTACCCTTTCTTAACAGTAGTACTACATGAGACACTCAGACATGTACTTTACATGATCCATCACTCATGCAAAACACTAAAACTATTACCTTGCCAAGCCCTTCCTTTAACCTTAACCACAAGCAATTTGTCATCCCTACTCCCATTTGTAATTCCCAAACTGTTGGCATAACCACATTTTTGGGCAATACAAAATTCACATAACACCAAGCACATCCCATATATACCAAAAGACTACTCATTTTTCTCACATTCAAAATCTCCTGCAATCAGCCAGCAGTAAATTCTGGAGATGAAAACATGTTAATGTTTGGAATTTACTGCAAATACATGTTTTAATACAGATGTTGTTTTAGTACAGATGTCGTGAACCTCTGTTTATCCACTATGTAGCCCTTAACTAGTGGAGGCCAGAATCAAACTCAGTTCAGGTAGTAAAGTAGAAGTTAGAAATACTGTACAACTGCACAGTGAAGGTATTATAAACATAAGATTTTCTAAATGCTGAAAATAAAGAAAAGTCTGATGTTTACTAGATGAAGCAGGAATAAACTTGCGAATAAGCAGTCTAATAAAATGGACAGCAATGAAACACATGAATTCTTCAAAAATGATGATGTTGTATGTTCTTACAGCGAAGTGAATCAATTAACTAATCATTTAAAAGCCCGTGTTTGCGCTTGTTTCCTGCCTTTCCTGTAACTAGTCTAGTCCAGATACAGATTTGTTGTATCCAGGACTGTTTGTACACTTCTGAGCGGTGCCAAAGTCTGCTCTTCAATTTCTCCCATAGATCTGTCAGGTCTCTCCTCTCCTGCACTTTTACTTGCTTATTAGTCTAGCACTTTACCAGACTTCTTGTAGCAATTATTGTAGCACACAAAAGTGCTACCAGCCTAAATGTTCGACAAGGAAACGGAGATGTTGTTTGAATGTTTTGTGTTGTTTTTTTTTCTTCACTTTGGATTTTCGAGTTTCCAAGGGCTCAAACATATGGTCTCGACCATATGGGTTTTGGAGTTTTTGGTTATTCGCTAATCTAAAGTGAATCCGTGTGGGTGTGTATAAAAGTAAAAAAAAAATAAATCAAAGAAACTCTCAAAAATTACTAACAAAGCTTCTTTAGACTAGGAGGAAAAAGAAAACTGACACCAAAGTGGTACTGAGCGCTTTTGTCCTGGAATAGTGTCTGGACCTCAGCAGAACATTTTACTTCACTACTAACAAAGCAGACTCAATGTACTTATAAAGGTAAAAGGCAATAAACTGAAAAGCAATACAATAACCAATAGAAAAGGAAAGGGAGGGGTTAATTGTACCAGCGCAATGCATGCTTTATTAAGTTCTCCTTAATGCCAGGTGCAGCCTCTGCATTTAGAAGTTGCCATTTAAGTTCATGAACCTCCAGCCATAACTCGGTCACCAACAAATAAATCAATTTGTTCATGTACCATAAACTCAAAACTTTGAAAACCTTAGCAGGATAAACTGTTTACCTAAAACATTTAAGTATTTATGTCTAATAGCTGCATTGTGTTCTTTGATGCAGTCTGATAATTTTCTAGTAGTTTTTCCAATATAAAAGGAATCGCTGAAGTAGTGCCTGAGATGGGTAGAAGGATGTACACTACGGGACAAAGAAATGAGGACATCGAGCAGAAGCCAAAGTAGAGCCAATTGCAGAGAAGATCAAAGAACAGATTGCAGTGGTTTTGGGTACATGTGCAGAAAAGCAGAAGACAATCTGATAAAGATTTGGGGTAGGCAAGAAGAAGGAAAGGTGAAATGAAGGTATCTAGCAAAGAGATGGATGGATTGTGTGAGAAGACCTTTGATGGGCATGACTGTCTAAAAAGGTAGGAGAGTGACACTGGAGAGAGAGAGACCAACAGTTGACATCCTGACCCATGTGGAAAAGGGGGGGGGGGTGGTGAAGAAACCTTGGGTAGTAAAAAGGCACTGATGCTGCAGCTGGAAATTGAAAGGAGGAGTAGGAAGGGTAATACAAACTATTATATTGATCATCATACCTGCACACGAGGTCAGCCACTGATCAAAAGAAAGATTCATCAGTCAAATTCATATTTTCATGGAACATAGTATAGCCAAAGGAAAGATTGACAGACATATGGACACCGAAGTGACATTTACACACATTCACACACAAACAATTAGGGTTTGTAAGACCTGTAGTTTGAGAGTACAGTGATATGAACAAATCCATGCCTATGGTTTGAACTGCAGACTGTACATTGTTTAAGAAATGTAGTGCATTTTTGTGTTGGGTGTAGTTTGTAGGTTAAACCATTGCTTTTCACAAACTACATAACTGCTGTCACTGAGTTTGTTGTTACTTTAATTAATTGATGTACTCTTTGCTGCTGTTGGACTCTGCTATAATATATAATTTGAGTTTTTCATTTTCTGAATTATACAGAGTTGATATGAATTATTAATATTTATTGCTTCACGCTGTCTTTATCTTTTGTTCCCTTGCTTAACGGGTGCTTTTGCACAGTTTTTCTCCAAACTTGTCATACGTCAGTATTTCATTATGTAGAGCTTTGGAATGGATTTTTATAGAGTAACAAAAAGCAACACATGCCTTTCTTGTTGATAACCATATTCTGTGGAAGGACTTTTCTTCATTTGAGCTGAAGGGAACTGGGGCGGAATGATTTTTTTTCCTAACAAAACAGTATTGTAATATAAAATTGAGATTAAAGAAGATGGAAAGTGTTTTGTGGAGATGTTTTAAGTAATCCTTTGGTTGCAGAATGTATAACATATTGCATGTTTATTGATGAAAGCTTAATTTGGAAAGTAAAGTGGTTTAGGAGAACAAGTTATTGATCTAGAATTGTTTGACTTTTGCTTTTAAACTACTTCATCTGTTTTTCACTTCACATGGCACGCTTACACATCCTTGGTGTACAGTCATTATATCAATCCTCTCATACTTAATGCATCTTTTAGCATAAATTAACATTACCCTTCTTAATGCAACAGAGAGAGAGAGAATTGTCTGTGTCTAGAGCAGAGTTATGATTTTTCAGTCATTCAGCATACAGTCAGAATCAAAAAACTGAAACACCTGAGCTTTCAGAAAATATCCCATCTTTCTTTATGTAAGAAAATAAGTGTTTAGGCCATCATTTGTGAGATAAACATCTTATTTTCTTTCTGTTGAGCAAAATGGGATGTTAGAACTTTTTCTGATGTGTAACCTATAGCCTAACAGAATGAAGTGTGAAACAAGATGCTTGTGGCCCTCCTCTTTATCTCTTCCACTGTGACTATGATCTTCACTGTAAATAGTATGGAAATCATTCCCATTTTGAGCATCACTGCACGACTCTTGAAAAAAGCTAAGTAACCTAAATATCAGCTAGAGCAGCGTTTCTGCTATGTAAATTAGCCTTTAAACTAATATGACCATTCTTGCCCACCATTATAATTTTAAGCTACAAATTTACACTTCTCTTTTACTGTTTTGGAGACTCAGCTGACTTGTTTCACTCTTTCCATTACCAAAATAGCCTTTTCTAAAATCCTCAGAGCTGTCTGGAGCAGATTACTAGAAAATATTAGATATACCACTAAACTAATATCATTAATGAAAATGCCAAAGGAACATAAAACTGGCACCTGTTTTTCATCATGCATCTACCTCAGAATCCCCCCCCAAGGCAGTCTTAAGGGTTTCTGTTCCAGTCTGCTAACCTACGTTCCCATGATTCAGTTGTAATTGATGTCATGTGACCACCTTTCTTGTTTTGCTGTTCAGCACGATTGCATTATACCTTTTTTGTATACCCTGTATGTATGCTGTATAGCACCTCACTGTAGACTACTCCTTATTGTTCCTCAAACTGTAGTATATTTTTTCTGTAACAGAATTCTTGTCTGAAATTGAAAATGAGACTGTGTTGCGTGTACATTATAAAATTGTACTCTTTTACAATGAATAACATTTATCCTTGTTTTGTTTTATGCCTTTGCCTGTATGACCCAGGCCATAATGAAAAGGGACCTTGGACCAGTGCACCAGCCTAGTTAATAAATAGTAAATACGCTACAAGTTACCTGTACTGCCACATGTGAATGAGCTGTCAAGGCTTTTTCTGCTTATGGATTTATTTCCAGCCCCTGGTGGTTGACATGAGCACCCCTGTCATGGTCTGTGGAAGGTCAAGCTGTGCCCTTTCCCAATGTACACATGCTGTCGACAACTACCCTAATGGCTTGGTTGAAACATCCTTGCACCCCTTGTTTTTTGTCGTATTCATTGCTTGCAGAACCCTACCTGCATGGCAGTGGCTGGCTAACCAGAAGCATCAGTCCCTCTTCTCAGGATGGGCAAGCTAACATCGATTTTCCCTCCCTCCCATCTGTTCTAGCACCTGAACTGCAAATCTACCACTGGTTGTCTGGGTCCTAATCAGTGTCTCATTTTGTTAATTTTTTTTTTGAATAACCACCTAGGTGAGCTAGTCTATTATATCCTTCATCAAACTCCTTAGCCAAGAGGCAGATACTGTGGTGGTACTGATAGCTTGGCCACAGTAATGAACTTAAGGCTATGTCTATCATGACCACAAGCCAATATAAGGTTCTGGATGAAAACTGGCTCTTAGTTTAGCAGTTTGACTTAGGATATGATCTACCTTTTTGTCCTGGTTCTGAGCTGTTTTCTCAATTGCCTTGAGTATAAAGAAGTAATGTGATTTTATGTCATTATTAGGATGGATGTTAGAAAATGGACAATAATGCTTTTATACTGCCTTTGAGCACAGCTCTTAAAAGCAGATAGTACAGATTATACACATAATTTCTGGCTTCAGAAAAAAAAGGTACAGAGACTACCAGATTTCTGATAAATGGTTGTTTAGTTGATTTATAAATGGGGAAGACATTAGTTCATTTATATCACTCTTCACTTAAGTTAGAGGCACTTGTGAAAAAGAGACTAAGATTCATAGTATTTTTTTTTTTTATTACTACATGTCCTATTCTGCTTATAAAAGTGCAGATTCATGGATACAGTAAGAATATTTCTTAACCATGTACTCATCCAGTTTAGCTTTGAATAAATCTGTAATTCCTTGACTTCCTCATCTCCAGTAGTAGTTGATTTCAATACCTAGGTTATGTTCTGGTTCAATACCTGTCTCATTGACTGCTTCTGTCGAGCTGTGTTTAAAAAGCAGATTCTCTGTTCTGTATCATAATTCTCTGTTTTTATTTTTCTGTTTTTATATCTTAAGACCTAATGTCTAATAATAGCTTTCAGAGCAATGCATGGCTTTCTTTTTTATACTCTCAAATAACTACAGTTACTAATTGAACAGGTATCCTATCCATTTAACTGCTTTCTTTTCAAAGTAGTAAATTTAGGAAACGTTACACCACTAAGATTTAAATTGCAATTAAGAGAACAAATGTAATCCCTAGGTAGTAGCCAGGATGAATCTAATCAAACCACCCATCAAAAGCAAAGTAGGTGAAGAAGTTGTTACATGGCTAGGACCTGCTTACTGGAATCGCCTACCTAATGAATGAAGTCGATATCAACTCTGAAAAAATTTAAGAAAGCATACTGCGGTGGTGGTGCTGTGGTAGCATTATCGCCTCACAGTAAGACGCTGTCCTGTTAGATTCTCAGCTAAAGCGTCTTCTGTGTGGAGACATGCGTGAATGGGCATACCTTCATTGAAGGTTGTGCGTCAGAGCTGGTAGTTTGGCAAGTAAAAATCTACTGCCAATAATTAGCGGACTGGAGTTCCACTGTGGTGACCGCTAACTGGGAAAAGCCGAAAGACACAACAACAGCTAAGTAAAACATTTTACCTACTGATGAAACCCACCTGCAAGCGCTATAGGGATAATGGATAACCTACCTACCGATTTTAAATCCGTATATACTGTATATAATGTATAGGGGGTGGTTGATTGGCATAATGCTTAATTATGGTTAAGGTGTTAACCTTGCAGACACAAGGTGCAGGGTTCAATTCTCACATGGGGTAACTGGCTAGGTTTAAAATGGCCCACCAGGGCAATCAGCCTAGTACTAATCTATGAACCTATGAACCTATTAATGCCAACTCCTCCAGGCATGTCTAAAGGTCAGTTCCCTGTGCTTTCTCCTATTAACCTGTTGAGCTTGGGCATCCTGAGGCAATGTAGCAACTGCCTCTTGTACACTGACAACCCTCTCCTCGTACATCCCACCAATCAGACTTGTGAGAGATGCACTTATATATCCCAGTTGGAAGCCATGCACTCTCCATCCAAGACCGAAATAGCTGGTCAACACTTGCACCACCTCACATGGAACACATAGCCCTCCAGAACACACACCAGCACTGCCTTCACAAAAAAACACAAACCACACACTCACCTTTGTGGAGGATCTTAATAAAAATCTACCCAAACAGCAGAGACCTCCAAGGCAGAAACACACTGGACCACCACAACACAACACAACACTAATCATGAGACATATAACTCTCCTAAACAGTGTTCAACTCACCCAAAGCCCCTAAGGCAAAACAGCATGCCCAACACACTAGTCATAGGTAACTTGATAGTAAGGCACACTGATGCCCCACTCACTAGACTGAATAAGCAGAAAGTAACAGTCAGCTGCCTGTCAGGTGCCAGGATCCACCACAAAACGCATGCACTCAGGTCCATGAACAACAGGTATAAGTATGACTCTGTCATTGTACATGTGGGTGTGAATGACCAGAGACGTACCTCTCTGGACTACATGAAAAGAGACATGGAGGGACTCTCGGATTATGTACCTCAAGCGAGTATGACCCTAGCCCTGAACAGCATCCTACCATCACCCAGAATGATACCACAGTAAATGATTGATTTAAACAATTGGCTAAGTTTCTGGTGTCATTCTAAGGGGATCCAGTATCTGTCTGCCTGGGATGACATGAGTGACAGACCTCAATGCTTTGCCAGAGATGGCCTGCATCTGTCACCCCTGAACTTCCAGATACTGGCCAAGGCTCTTGCCACCCCATATAGTGGCCTTTTAGGCGGTGTTCCAAAGACCAAATTACCACCATAACAGCTACAAACAAATGCAATCTGAAGGTCATATTGCTCAATGCTAGAAGTCTAAATCTCAAAATACACTCTCTCAAAGCACTCCTTAAAGTGGAGAACATTGTCATTTGTGCTGTAACAGAGACCTGATTCAAAGCAGCAGAAAGCACTCCTGCACTACCAGGTTATAACTCATTCCACATCTTTCTGCCCCAGACCTTGGACTGAAGCTGCAAAGGCAGTGATGTTTCTATATTCATAAAGAATGTGCACCTCAAGACTGGTAGCCCAACATAATGCATCACAGATACTTCAGGTGCAGCTAACATTAGGTAAGACAGCAATTCAAGTCGTAGCCTGCTATAGGTCCCCAATCATGTCCCAAGACTCACACTCCACGTTCCTAGGCACCCTAGAGAATATTAGGGTCCAACCTAACACTATCATATTGGGTGACTTCAGCTACCCCTCCATTAACTGGGAAAACTACTCCTGTACCAATACACTTGCCACCTTTTCCTGGAATTCATTAGTTTCAATGCCCTGGACCGGCTCTTTCTTACCCTCACTAGAGGTAGCAACATCCTTGACCTGGTCATTACTAACACGGGCGACCGTTTCTCTATACCAATAGTCAACCTCTCTCTGGTTAGATCTGACCACAAACTAATCACCTTGGAAATCCACATCTCTCCCACCCCACCCGCCAGGCAAAGGTAACCACCATGAAAAATTTCTCCAAAGCTAACTTTGGGTTCCTACAAACAGAGGTGGCTAACTTCACAGCACCCATGCAAATGGAAAATAGTTGCATGACCGCCGAATCATACACTAATGCACTGTATGAACATGTACACAAGTGCATTTATCTCACCATGCCCAATAGAACCAAGATGTTCTCCTCCAAAAAAAAGGAAGCCAATCTGGTGGTCTAAACAAACTCTACAACAGAAGGAGGAAACTGATGCGGAATAAGTTGAAGTCCCAAGACTAGAAAAACTCCATTATCAGCCTCAACAAAAAGTGGAGATCCCTCATCAAATCCTCTAAAGCTAGCTATGAAAACAAAATAGCAGAAAATAGTAAAGAAAAGCTCAAGGCCTTCTATATTTATGTAAAGAAGCTCCACAGCAATATCCAGATTTGCTCTGAGCTACTGCACAATGGTACCTCCTATACCAAGCCAACAGATATTGCCAATATATTGGCCGACAGATTCAGTGCCAACTTTACCCTTCTCCCCCCCAAAGGACCAATCACAATACCAGTAGATTGCCAGGCACCCAGTATTACTGCTGCACAGGTTAAAACAGCACTGTCCCAGGCCAATAATACAGCTTCTATTGGACTGACAATATCCCTGGCTGTGTTCTACATGAACTACAGAGTGAACTGGCACCTCGCCTGTGTGCCTTGTTCAATCACAGCCTCACCTCAGGCTTTGTCCCTACTGAATGGTGCACTGCTACAGTCATCCCTCTCCACAAAGGATGAGTGACCACTGACTACAGACCACAGGAACTATCGCCCCATTAGTCTGACAAGTCTAATATGCAAAGCTATGGAACCCATCATCATGGACCTAATAAACAAGGATATTGGGAATCTCCAAACTCTGGATCTCACACAGTTTGGTTTTGTGAAGGGCAGATCATGCCTGCTCAACCTGGTTGACTTCTTTCAGTCAGTCACCAGATCTGTGGATGAAGGCAAGGTGGTTCATACAGCCTGCCTTGATCTGGCCAAGGCCTTTGATACCATTCCCATTCAGTAATCATGGAAAAACTCACCAAGCTAAGCATCAACCCCTATATCTCTAAGTGGGTTGCAAATTGGCTCATAGATAGAACCCACAGTGTGAAAATAGCTGATTCCAAGTCATACTGCCAACCAGTCACGATTGGAGTCCCACAGAGTTTGATCCTGGGTCCTCTCCTGTTTGATATCTACTTCTCTGAAGTCCAGGCCAACATGAAGGAACTCTGGCTGACAAAGTTCACAGACCATTGCAAGTTGGGAGCTATTATTAAATCCCCAAGTGATGCTGACATCCAACAGAAAGGCCTCACTGAGACCAGTGACTGGTGTCAGAACCATGACCTTAAGCTCAATGCCAAAAAATGTGTCGTCATCCCCTTTGGGAGAAACCCAGTTCCCATGAATTACCACATCAATGGTAGTCTACTGAACACAGAAGGCATTATAAGAAATCTGGGAACACAAGCTGACAGCAACCTCTCTTTTGACCACCACATTGCCACTGTGGTCAGAAAGTCCTTCTGTGTGGCACATCTCATTACTAAGGGTTTTGCATCCAGGAAGAAAGAGTTCATTGTCTCCCTCTACTCTTTCCTCATTAGGCCAATCATCGAGTACAGTGCCCCATTTGGCATGTACTTCACTAGACACCTGCAACAACTGGAGAGACTGCAAAAGTACCTCACAAAGAGGATCCTAGGCCTTAAACACTTGTCCTATACGGATAGACTCAAAAACCTCCAACTATTCTCTGCCTCATATCGCCTACTTAGCACCAATCTCTGCTTGACTTACAAAGCCATTTCTGACCCAGCTCTGTTAGAAATGCTACATCTAAAGCAATCCCAGTCCCTCTGCACCACATGCTCAAGAGACCTCAGCCTCATTACCACAATCAACAGAACATGCTGGAGGGACAGGTTCATAACCCAGAGACTGCCCATGCTATGGAATAGTCTTCCCATACACATCAAACAGAGCACCTCACTGGCCCTCTTCAAGAGAAATCTTGACGAGTGGAAGGGAAATAGAAAATTCACCCTGGGGATCACTCCAGTGGCTCTACTTGACAGAGCTACTGGAGCTAAGGTCGGGTGGCATGATGCCAGGGTAATCCTATGGGCTAGACTTGTAAAGGCTCCAGGGTCATTAGCCTAGTACACACCTATGAACCTATGAATATGTATTTATATGGTCCACTTCACATGACTGAAACTCAAAATACTGAATTTCATTTCACTGAGACCACAATACCTAATTTTCAAAATACTGAAAACTCATTTGACTGAATCTCATTATACTGAAAGCTTACAATGCTGAATTTCAAAATACTGAATTTTAAGCCATAGATGTGATGTGTTTTTCCCTTCACCTGTGACTTGCTTGTGATAAAAACACATTACTGTAACTTAAATTGTGACTGTCAGAATACTGATAGCAGTGTAGAAAGTGTTGTAGTGTTTCTAAATTTGGGTATGTCTCTTTACATTTTTAGGGGAAGTATCTAAAGTAATATGGCGGATGTTTCATGTACTCCTGGCAGTAGTGACAGTGTGCACAGTACAATAAGGTAAGTAAATGGTATATGCCCTTTTCCCCAATGTAATGTGATCCTGGAGTTAGTACATATACAGTTGGGGAGAGTGGGGGCAAAGCCCCCTCACCCCCCACATTTGGTTTTATATTGCCCAGTTTCTGTTAAGAGGGTAAGTAGTTTTTATGTTTTGGAAACCATTGGTCATTGGTGTTGTAAGTGTGCATGTCTATGGCTTAAAATTCAGTATTTTGAAATTCAGCATTGTAAGCTTTCAGTATAATGATTCAGTCAAATGAGTTTTCAGTATTTTGCATATCGTCAGTTGGGTATTGTGGTCTCAGTCAAATGAAATTCAGTATTTTGAGTTTCAGTCATGTGAAGTGGACCCTTATTTATCATACAGTCTCTAAATCATCTTAAAGTGCAGAAGAACAAGTAACACCTGAAACAGTTGACAAAAATGTACATAAACCACAAAGTGAGACATGCAAACATCTCCAAGCTTACCTATGAACTTCTGCAAACATCTCCCAGCTTACCTATGAACTTCTGCAGATCCCATAGGAGAAGCTGCTGAAGGCTCTAACAGTGGATAAGGAGGTCTAGTTTACCCTCTTAACTTACTGCTACCGACATTAGGCATGTTGTTAAAAAAATAGATGGAGTGAAAGACGATTTTCTTTGGCTGTCTACTTTTTTCACATTTTAATTGAAAAAAAACAAATAAATGGTAAGCCTATACAGAAACAAAAGTCTCCTAACAGACAGCTCTACAGAAACCATTGCAAAGACCCACCTACTATCAATTCTCCTTTACACTTCACCAATTTTCACAAACCTAAAAAAAGTCTGACATAGAGAAATTAGAATCATGCTACAACAAAATAGCGAAATTTGGTACAAGATCTCCATACATAACACACCATTGCCTCAATCTTAGGAAACTTTCATGGCTAGAATTACTTGAACTCCTTGCTTGCAACCAACTCATCACAGCCCACAAACTATTCTATCAGCCTGAGAAAACTTCTGCTCTCTAGGATTTACTTCATCCTTACTCCAACCAGCGCACACTGCTTTCTACAAATAAATCATTAGTACAAGTTATAAAAGTGGCAAATATGACTGGAGTCTCTCTGTACTCTTTCTACCTAGCTAAATCCTAGAATTTACTACCTCATACCATTAGAACCACCATCAACCCAATGAAATTCAAAAAGCTATTTAAAAATTATTTTACTGACACATGCCTCTGCTCATGCAACAGTCCAGGCTAACCACGAACACTCACTACTCTCTCTCACAGTCCTTAGTGTCACCCTTAAATTATCAGCTGCTAAAGCTTTCCATTAAATAATTTTTGATGTACTCCATGCTGATATTAGCCATCTGTAAAAACACTCTGAAAACTATGCTATTCTCAGCTATTTGTAAACACTCATTGTAGTAAACCTTATTGTAGTATTTCACTCTATCTGATGTTGCCCAAACTCTGGTCATTACTGTGCTATTACACAGTTATTACACAGTCAGTTTGACCTATTACTAACCATTGTATTATATCCTCATATCCTGACTAGTAAACAAGTCTTCTATAATTATATAATTTTATATTTTTCTCTCCACAAAATTTTTAATGTATGTATTTTTCTTACTATTGTGAAACTCTTTGTGCTATGTTATGTAATCAAATTTTATTACCTTGTCAACAAACTTTTATTGCATTGCAATGTATTTCTTGCTGTGTGGAGGTTTTCTCCCCGTGCCTCCACCTGCCCAATCTGACTTTCCTGGTAAACAAATGTAAAATAAATAAATAAAATAAAAATAAATAAATGTAGTTGGTTTCTACACTTATCATGGAAAAACACTGAGCTATCCTCTAAACCAGAAAGTTGTGTTACGCTACAAAAAACATTTATATCCATTTGAGTATGTTTTAACTGTTTCTAAATGGAATACATGTCCAGCACATATAATTAATTCTGTAGTTAGACCATTGACCATTGTAAAGGATTCTAGTTAACAGTTCACAGATGGACTCAACTTCATCTTAGTTTTCTAACATATGGAGACCTTTTTTTTTCAAATTAGGTCACAACAATCAGGCAAGGACAATATATTTATGCCTGCTTACTGTGCAAGGAGAAACATTTGTCACCAAGATACCAGTTTCATGTAATTTAAAACTTCCTATGCTGTCATTGTCTTTAATATAAGCAGGTTTCATGTCTTTGCAACCTTCCATGAGCCAAGATATGCACTTCATTCTTCTCCCTTTCCCATTTATGGGTCATTTTTCCTCATGGACAGTTGAATGTAAAAGATATTACCAATTTCTAAAATGTAAAAATTAAAAATAATGTAAATTGGACTTCTCTGTTTAACCTTCCTCTAGATGATGCGCTTAACTCTTTCAACATTACTTTCCTAAATATACTTAACTCACTGGCACCTCTGTGCACAGTACATGACAAAATCAATATTTCCCCTGGTTAACTAATGTCACCCACTCCTTGATGAAATCTGGAAATAGAAAGTGGAAAACCTAGGTGCCAACTAACCTCCCCTTTCACTTGGAAAAATATAAAGAACTTAGAAACCTTACTAAAAAGCAAGTCACTAAAGACAAACAGGACTTCTGTAATAACCCATCCAGCTCCCTTATATTTAATCCCAAGAAATTCTGGCATGCAATAAATCAAATACTCCATCCCAGTAAACCCTCATCTCCCAATCCCTGCCCTACAAATACACAGCTTGAAACCACATCAAACTTCAACTCCTAATTCATAGACTACATCAGTAAGCTGTTAAGTCCTATTCCCACTAATTCTAACACTAACACCCCCAGATCCTCCTGCTAGCCAAAATTCTACTAACACTTTCTCCCTTAAACCAGTACCTACCTGCAATATTAAATCTTTACTTCACAAACTAAAACCCTGCTCTTTATCTGCAGATAATCTACCGCCCCACTTTATCCAACTAGCTGCAGACTTTATAGCCCTCCCAGTCTCTATACTAATTCACTGGTCTATCACAGAATCTATGCTTCCCTCTATCTGGAAAACATTCTATACCGTACCCATTCACAAAGGAGGTAATGCCACTGAAATCTCTAACTTCAGACCCACTGCCATCCTCTCACCTCTCTGAAAAACACTTGAAAAGTGCGTGCATATGCAAGTCATGGAACACTTACTTCAAGAAAATTTGCTTACCCTTGCACAACATGGCCTTCGTCCCAAGGATAGCATCATTACTGCCCTACCATCCTTCATCAATACTATCTCTCTGGCCAAAGACAACAATAAGCTGGTGTCATGCTTATTTATTGATCTCTCTTAAGCTTTAAACAGTGTGTCTCGTTTCTTTCTTTTGGACAAACTCTCTGACCTCAGCTCGTCTGCTCTACTACTGCCTGGTTTTCCAGCTACCTCTCTGATCGACTACAGTCGGTAAAATGCCTCTCAGCCCTCTTCCCCCCACTCCCCATCAAAATGGGTGTTCCCCAAGGATCTGTTCTTGGGACACTACTCTTTAATATATTTACTAATCTACTCTATACCTCCTGCCCTCAGTCGACTCTCATCCAATATGCTGATGACTTTACTGTCATCACTATTGCTGACACCCTGTCTGACTTACAGTCTGTGACTCAGTAATCCTTCATCTCTGTCAAGACCTTGCTTGCCCACAACCAGCTAATTCTGAATGCTAAAAAGACTAAACTCTTACTTTTTCTCTCCAAAAGCCTGAATAACCTCAAATCCACTTTTACCATCCAGTCTCTAGATAATACACCCATTTTAGTCGAACCCTGCACAAAACTTCTAGGGGTTACAATAGATGACCAACTGAAATTTGATTTGCACGTCAACAGTTGTATTAAAAAAACATCAAAAACTTGGCCTCCTATATAGGAATAAGAAGTTCCTATCCAACAAGGCTAAGGTTTCCCTGTCTTGTGCCTATATCCTACCAAGCCTACTGTATAGCTCTCAGATTGTCTCTAACCTCCAAACCACCCTTCTAACTAAATTAGAATATACCTACAACAAAGTGACTAGATTTACTGCTAATCAAAGCTATAGATCTCATCACTGTCTCTCTTTAGCTCACTTAAACTGGTTGGAGCTACCCCACTTGCTTCTCCTCTCCCAGATTCAGATTATCCACTCTATCCTATATCAACCATCTTTCTGCCCTAGCTTGGCTCCTCTTATCTCTTATTATACCCCTTTCAGGTCTCTCCAAGTTTAGACCAAAACTTACTGCACATCTATAAACCTAAGAGCAAAATTGGCCAAAACTTCTATAGCTGCCACACTTCCATCTCCTGGAACAAACTCCCACTGGAAATGTGATCCCTTAAACAACCAAATGCAGTCAAATTAACTGCCAGAGATTACCTAAAAAGCCACTGGATAGGTCACTGTACTCACCCCCCTCAAACTGTCATCCTCTCCTATTTTTAGTCCTCTGTCTGCCTTTTAGTGGCTCCTGCCCCTTTTAGCGTTATCTGTCTACCTCATCGTAACTGGGTTATTGCCTACTACTCCTTCTTGTAATACCCCTACTTATTTATCAACTGCAAACTTTCTCTTATTACAACCACCTGGCTGTACCAACAACTATTACCTTTATCTTTAATTTTTTTATATATTGTATATAAAGAAACTTTATTCACCCTACTTATCTTCTAGACTGTAAATTTCTCAACTTAGATTTCTGTACTTCCTTTGTATATTTTCAATTTAAGTACTGTTACAGTCTTTTGTTTACATATTTATTTTCTTTACTGTTTCAAATCTTAAATGTAAATGTTGTGGAGGTTTTCTCCCCGTGTCTCCACAGAAAAAGGACTATCAGCTCAGCCGGACAAACCCCATCAGCAAATGTAAAATAAATGTAAAGTAAGTAAATAAAATAAATAAATAAAATGGTGAAAGATAGAGGAATTTGCTTAATTGTGTCAGCTTTTATAATGGTTTAATTTGTCTAAAGTACAGTTAATCAGAAGTTTTGTTATCCTGATCAGATGTCTTACAGAAGGTGTGTAACAAACATATTCACAGTCAGAAAACAAGAAAAGTTATACTCATAAAAGCTTAACTATATCCACAGCTTCCTGATTATTTCGAAGAAAGAAAGAAAGGTCAAACTAAAGAATCATACATCAAACAAATATAAATATTCTGTGATCAGGAAATGATATTAAAGTAAAAAAATACAGTGTAGTTCAGAAACACTTTTGACAATGGTAATAGAAAATACATTTAAAGTCTTTCCATCAGTAACATTATATATTATGATGCAACAGATGTTGGGCTTTTATTTTTCTGTACATCTCCACAAAGAGCTTTCCTTATTTTGGAAACACCTGCAAGATATATACATGGCATCAGAATCACTTTTTGTTCACCCAGACTTTTTTTTTTTTTAAACAAAAAACATCTTTATTAAATTATCACTTATGACATATGCAATCATGCATTTATATAAATGAAAACAAACAATACTGACATATTTTTAGTTACAAACATTATACATTGCTTATAATCTAGCCAGTCATTGTCAAACATTACATAGCTCATTCAAATGTTACCTTCTATTAAACCTCATTCCTCATCCAAAATGTTATTCTGCATGGATTGTTCCCACAATTCCCATTTTTCCTGTGTAATTTGTTCCTACACTTTTCTAAAGATCCCATTTCCAGTTGTTTTACCTCTGTTACTATATTCACTACTTCTAGTACAATTGGTTTAGACTTTGATTTCCATTTTGACTGGTTAGCAGGGTCGTGCATTCTTAAAATACTGCTATTGCTCCCCCGGTATATGGTAGCGAGTAGATTGTGCATCTATCTTGTAGTGTGTAGAACGCTGATCGACTGGTTAGCAGGGCGGGTATTTCCGAATAATGGCACAGACAATGTTGCTGTAAGCTGCAGCAGCTGGAGTGTAAAGTAATGTTTGCTTTTTTTTTTTTATATACCTGATCATGATATGTTTTATTTTGGTTTGGCTACTGTTGATTCTATATAATTAGCAACTGTAATGCAGTTTACTGTATGACCATATTTCGTAAGGCACTGCTACTGATAATTTCTGTTACTTCTCAATCCTAACTTCTGTGCACACTGCTCTTTTTCTTGCTTCCACAGCTACCCAGTGCTATTTCTCTTCCAATTAAATCTAATCCTTCCCTTGCAACAAAGTCTGATCTGGATGAAACCACTGACCTAAATGGAAACCCACAACAGCTATAAGTGTGAGCGACAGCTATGTATGTTATCTCTCACGGTGCTCTATTAGAGCTGTACTCTGCTAGTCTGTAATATTGGGTACTGGCGTGCACACCAGCTAGGGTTGCTAAAATTTGGTCCCTCTTGCCCCTCATTTTTTTTTCAAAGTGTTATAACCTGCTACAACAAAACAGCAAAATTTGCTACAGGATCTCCATACAGAACACACCATTGCCTTAATCTTACAAAACTCTTATGGCTAGAATTACCTCAGTTCCTTGTTTACAATGAACTCACCACAGCCCACAAACTACTTTATCAGCCTGATAAAACTCCTACTCTCCAGGATATACTTCATCCATACTCCAACTAATGCTCACTGCACTTTATGAATAAATCATTAGCAAAAAAATAATAAAGCATTAGTACAAGTTATAAAGCTGGCAAATACTGCTGGAGACTCTCTGCACTCCTTCCACATAGCTAAATCCTGGAATTTACTATGTCACACCATTAGAACCACCACCAAACCAATGCAATTTAAAAAAAAACTTCTTAAATACTATTTAACTGACACATGGCTCTGCTCATGCAACACTCCAGGCTAACCAGGAATACTCACTTCTCTCTCTCCTGTTCTTTAACTTCACCTATAGAAGTATCAACTGTTAAAGCATTCCATGAATTAATCTTCTGGGAACATCATGCTTGACATGTCTTATATAATTATATTATTTTAGATCATTCTGTTTACAAAATTTTAATGTATATATTTTTTCTTATTATTATGAAACTTTTCTGCTGTGCTATGTAATCAAACTTCATTACCTTGTCAAAAACTTTTATTGCATTGTATATGGAGCTTTTCTTCCTGGGCTTCCACTGAAAATCAGTGCTGCCCAGTTGGACTTCCCCAGTAAACAAATGTAAAATAAATAAATAAAAACATTTTCTAATAATTGCTTTTTGTCAGCAACCATAATTAGACTCAGCAAGGCCTTACTATAGCTAGATAATTCCAATTTTGTATCATAGTTTAAAAAATAATTTCCTTAGTTATATCAATTTACTCAGCCCTTATTTCTGATAGAGTAGTTTGCAGGGAATTTTTAAAGTTTGCCAGCTCATTGCACTCACAGAAAGTGTGTTCCCAATTATCTCTTTCACTCCTCCAATATTTGCTATTTACCTGAGGAAAACATTTTGGAGTCTACTACAAAAAACACTAAAAATCTCTTAAACTATACAAGTGGAGTCTGCATGTCCTCCCTGCATTTGTGTGGGTTTCCTCTGGATGCTCCGGTTTCCTTCCATGTTACAAAGACATGCATCTGGAGCATTTCTCCCCGGGCCTCTGCTGAAAATTTGTTCCAATTTGGATTTTCCCAGTTAACAAAGGATAAATAAATAAATAAAATAAAATACCTATGTATACACGTCCAAACTAAGATCTTAAATCTTTTAGACTTTGTTGCATATTTGGGAGATATACATATATCCCCCCACTGTTTCTTTGTGAATTGCTTATATATGCTCTAATAATTATGTTAAATAAAATTAATAATTCAATACACAGGAGGTTCAGATTCAAAAGTTTACTAGTGTACACCAGGAGGCAAAAAACCATACAAGTACAGAATTTTGTCTGACATGATGCAGGAAGTACAGAATATTTTATAGTGTTTGCCTTCAAGTTATGCCCACCTTACTGACGTGGTTAGTCACAAGGCATCTACATCACTTTTACTAACAGTATTCTATTCATCTAATAATGCTGATGCAGTACATTTAAAAAAACTTTTCCTTTAGATACAATACGGCCTTGCTATCCAGCTGGTCAGTCATAATGTCTTTCTGTAAAGTTACTTCTTAAAGGTCTCATATCAGTTCGAATACAATAGCAGCTTCAGTCTTTTAATGTATGTCTTTGTTCTCTGTTATACTTTCTCACACAGCTGCGTTTTTATCTTACAAGGACAAGTTACTCCATCAGGAAAGGAAGATTTCATTATTTACAAGGACAAGTTATCTTATCAAGAAGAAGCGGAAGATTTACACATTTAATTTCTTGACCCAGCAGATAATCACTTATGAAAAGCATAAACATTAAGCTTGCTGAGCTGGCAGCTGCCAGGGTCAGGGGTCAAAGTACACTGCAGTTTCAGAAGCTACTTGCATTTACACATTAATTAATTTTACTACTATATGATTAATAGAATAAAATGCATTATATACTACTTTGCTTTTAAACTAGCATTTCTCATGTATTCAAATACACATTTTTCTAACATTTTCCCCCTATTAATACTTTTTATTCTATTTTGAAGTATGCATAATGTCATTTCATCTCCTAGCCTTTCCCACTCAGGATTTTCAGCTAGGTGAGTCATTTAATCTATACTTCAGAAAAAGCGTCATCTGAAATCAATCTTTCAATTTCAATATCTTGGTAGAAAGTTTCAGTAACAGATACATCAACAAAATCTTTGATCAATCTTTTCATGCAGGGAATTCCACAGCAAACACATGCCCCTATTAGGAGTATACCCACACAAATGGCAATCAGAATATTCATTAGGATGGAACCCCACCCCCCAAATAGATTCTGGAAAAAGTCCGTCAGTGGGTTTGGGCCTGGTTCAGTCATGGCTGATATTTGCTGAATTACCTCTAGGTGATTATTTATCTCGTGGCGATTGTCAGGGATGAAAGCACAGCATTCTTCATTGATAAGAGCACACGTACCACCTCTCGCCGCTAGGGTGAAGTCAAGAGCCATCCGATTTTGTAGCACAACAGTTCTCATTGCATTCAGTTCATCAGTCACCAATTCTAGGGCGGAAAAAGTTGTATTACTCATTACTTCGAGAAGTTTCGACAACTTCCTCAGCTTCCAGATCGATTTGACTGATCCATAGGCTGGTAATATTCCTGCCCAGGATATAACACTGTCACTCAAGTCCATATGAGTCAATTCACTTTTGTCTTTTACTGAATTATGGTCTTTCCAACCAGCTTCGATCTTCCCAACTGGATTCACAGGTTTCTTAACTGGACCTTCGGATTTTCGAGCTGTTTCCCTTACATTTCGTATCTTACCTAAAGGTAATTCTGCAGTATGTCTTATTGCCGGAACCAAGTAACCCAAAAAACAACTGCCGGACCAATTCTCAGGTAACCATTTATATGCCTTTTTCCCACAAATAAAATAACAGTTTTCTACTTTAGTACTAATACGCATTAGCCCTGCATGAAACATTTTTTGATCTATAACTGACAATTGTTTAAACAAAACTGGATTTTTTTGAATGTCACTCATAGTCGTTTTCAATGAGTTTAAATACGAGTCATAATTTGTATTGCAAAAAGTATTGTCATTACTATTCTTAATATAACATCGGTAAGATATGGTTATATTGCAATTGCTCCAGCCTACCTGCAGGGTGTCATTTTTATAGAAACATACAACTCCTTTTTGTGTGACAGGTAAAAATAAAGCTATTTTGTCCTGTGATCTCACAGTTCCTGTGTCGAAAAGTAAATTCTCCCAAGTCTCATTTATCCCCAAAGGGACAGCGGACATTATCAGTCCTCCATATGCTGTTGGTATAGCTGTACAAACCCAGCAATTTGAAATGTTCATAGTCTCTGCATACACACGTTTCATGGCCAGGTATGTGTTAAAATTTGGATGCCAGTCTATAGACGTTTCATCACGCCTTCCCATTTTCACTTGTGTGGTTGTGTGTAGGATGAACCACAGCAAGAGGAAAATTGTCACAATTACAGTTAATAAATGTACACACAACAAAATGATTATGCAACATCTCTGGGGTTGATCTAAACTTCTATTTGCTTTGTTTTTGGCCATCTCGGTCTGGTTGTGTATCAGTCTCAAAGTTTTTATCAAGTTGAAAGTTCTTTACCTGTTTACAATGCGTCAAATGAACCCAGGACGTCCTCTCGGCCACTCTAACTGCAGTAGGCATTGCCAACAGAACCTGGTACGGACCTTCCCACTTTGGACTCACCCAGTTTTTCCTTTTCGTCACTTTCAGCCAAATCCACGACCCTGGGGCCAAGACTGCTTCCACCGGTCTGGTCTGTTCCTTATCTGAAAAAGAGTTAAACTGCAAAACAGACTTATTCATTAACAATTTCTTCATATATTCTGCTAACAAACTGTCAGCCTCCTGCTCTGCAGGCATGAGAGCTTTCCACTGAGGCACATAATATGCTCTCCCAAAAACCATTTCAAAGGGAGTCAAACCCTTTACATTTGGAACTGTTCTCATACTCAGCAGTGCTAAAGGCAGACAGTATATCCAATTCTTTTGGGTCTCCTCTACTAGCTTCCTTAACTTGTTTTTTAGGGTACCATTGTACCTTTCCACCAGTCCTGCTGACTGTGGGTGGTAAGCACAATGGTTCTTCAAGGAGATACCAAAAAATCTCCCAAGCTGGTGAATCGTTTGATTCACAAAATGTGTGCCGTTGTCACTATAAATCCTTTCCGGAATTCCAAATCTAGGGATTACTTCTTTTATCAGCGCTTTTGCCACTGTTGCTGCATCCAGGTTTTTGGTTGGAAAAGCTTCTACCCATTTAGAAAGCATGTCTACAATAACTAAACAAAACTTTTTCCCTTCATATTTATTCAATTCTATGAAATCCATACAAATAGTATGGAACGGGTATGGTGGTATAGGAAAACTTCCTTGCTTGGTTTTAAATGCTCCTTGTGCATGGTGCTTGTTACAAGTATGACAAGCTGCACAAAATGTTTTTGTGTAGTTTATGTATCCATATGTTTGGAGTATTCGATTTACTAACTGTACCATCCCCCCTGTTGAGACATGGCTCTGCCCATGGCTCAACAAAGCTGCATATCTAAATAAATTAGACGGCAATATTGGTTTTTTCTCTTTGGAAATGTACAGTCCATTCTCAATTGCACCTCGTTTTACCCATTTTTGTTTTTCTGCTTTTGTAGTAAGCATCTGCATTGTTTTTAACATGTCTAAATCTAAAATCTCAGAGGGTTGTAATTCCTCGTTCAAAAATAAAGTTTCTGAATCTGAGGCTGCTTGCTTTGCAGCTGCATCAGCTCGTGCATTGCCTTTTGAAATCTTATCCTGTTGTTTTGTATGAGCTACACATTTACAAATAGCTACTTTGGTAGGTAACTGAATAGATTCTAATAACTCCAAAATAAATTGCGCATGATTAATAGGTTTTCCACTGGATGTTATCATTCCTCTATTTTTCCATTGTTGTGCAAATACATGTACTGTAGAAAAAGCATACTGACTATCAGTATATATGTTCACACACTTGTTTTTTGCTAAAGTACATGCTCTCATCAAAGCTATCAATTCAGCTGCTTGTGCAGATAAGTTGTGTGGTAAGGATTGAGCTTCTAAAATGTCAGTGTCTGTAACTACTGCATATCCCACCAGATTCTTCCCTGTAGGACCCCTTCTGCATGAGCCGTCCACGTAATATGTCACCTCGGCATTATCCAAGGGCATATCTGTAAGATCTTGTCTAGGTAAAGCTAACTGTTCAATTTCCTGCAGGCAGCTGTGTGGTGTGCCCTCCACAGGAGTTGGAAGTAATGTTGATGGATTCAATGTCGTACATCATTCAATTGTCATATGAGGTTGGCTCAGCAGTATAGTCATACATGAAAGATGTCTAGCAGGAGAAAGGTATGCCATTTTCTCTTGCAGTAAAATTATTGCAACTGCATGAGGCACTCTCAATGTGAGAGGATGGAATAACACCACTAAGGCCGAAGCCTGTACTGCCATTGCGGCTGCAACTACTGCTTGTACACAGTGAGGCAAAGATCGCGCCACTGGGTCTAACTGTGATGAATAGTAAGCTATGGGGCGTTGCTTGTCTCCATGTTGTTGCGTCAATACTGACGTCATGTACCCTTGCTTACAATCTACGGTCTGAAAGAACCGTTTGTGATAATTTGGAAGTCCTAAAACTAATGAAGAAGCTATCAACTGCTTCAACCTGCAGAAAGCCGTTTCTGCTTCTGTTGTCCATTGTAAAATGTCCTGTGCTGCCATTGGTGTCTTATATATCAAATCAGTCAGTGGAGCAGATTCCAAAGCATAATTTGGTATCCAGCTCCGACAAAAATTAGTTGTACCTAAGAAAGACATAATTTCTTTATTGGTTGTTGGTTTGGGTGCTTGCAAAATCACTGTTTTTCTTTCCTCATCTAGTATTCTACCTTCATTGGATATTACATATCCCAAGTATCTAACTTGTTTTCTCCAAAGTTGTAACTTACTTTTGTTTACTTTGTGTCCTTGTATTGCTAAAATTTCAATAATGCTACAGTATCCTCCTGCACTGCTGCTGGGTGGGGCTGCTAGCAAGATGTCATCTACATAAAGTAGAATTTGACTACCTCCGGTGGGTAAATCCTGCGAGGTTGCTAGCCATTTCTTGTGCAAAATTGTTGGGCTCTCACAATATCCCTGTGGTAGTCGAGTATACGTATACCTTTTACCCTGAAATGTAAATGCAAACCAATATTGACTATCAGGATGTATAGGTATTGAAAAGAAAGCATTGCTAATATCTACCACAGAGAAATACTTCTGTTGTGGTTCTAAATCATTTAACAAAGTATGTGGGTCTGGCACCGTGGGTGCTCTAGGTATTACTGCATTGTTTACAGCTTGTAAATCTTGTACCATCCGCCATTCCCCATTTGCTTTTTTAACAGGAAATAGGGGTGTATTACATTGTGAATCAGGAGATTCTACCAGTACTCCTTCTTTGAGTAATGCTGCTATTATAGGCTTAATTCCTATTTCTGCATCCTTTCTCAAAGGGTATTGTCTTTTCTGTGGTCTAAAAGCTGACTTTGGGGTAATTGTAACTGGTCCTGCTGTTCGAATAAGTCCTACATCTGACTTGCCTGTTGACCAGAGAGTTGTCGGAATTTCACATAAGGCCTTTTCTTCTTCTTCTAATAAAAATGCTAATCAGCTGTTCTCGCTAGATTGTAAGTGTACAGCTGGATGTGTCTGTGTCAACCAATTCAGTTTTTGTTTTTGTATCCCTTGTTCTGATAGTTCTAAATCAGTCTGTTTTTCCATCTTGTTACTTTTTCTACTAAGTCTGCCCATTTGACACTTTTATTCTTTGTCAAGCTGACATGTGGCAACCGATTTGATCTATACAATGCAAGGAATTCTTGAGGTAATGAACAGCTAACTACACTGTTCCCCTCAGCATCCCAGTACAGAGTACGCAAAACCAATCTAGTCGCACGATTTCTAAACAGTTCTTGCTCATTCTCTCTATCAGGTCCTGGTGTGGTACGGTAGTATAGAGTACAGTGTAACAAATTCTGTCGATCAGTGTCAAGGGAGGGGGCTTTACTGATGGCTACGTTCATCAGCTCCTCGGTCACTGCCCCTGGACCAGTCGTGACTAGGTCCTGGCTGTACCAATAAAAGGTTTCACCCTCCGATCGCACTACAAAGGTATCCATTTGTCTCTCTGCCTCCATACCTTTTACAGTTGGAACTACTGCTATGCCAAATATCTGTATAAGGTCCCTGCCCAATAGGTTTACTGGACACTTTGCAGACACAACTATTTTACTTCTCTGGGTCATACCTGAAACAGGGTCAGTTATTGCTATATCATGGGAGAGTGGCTCCCTGTATAGCTGTCCATTTGCGGCTTTTACTAGTATATAATCAGGTGATTCTGAATGTTCTGGTAACTTGGAGGGGTGTATTAAAGTCCGTGACACTCCTGAGTCACACAGGAATTTGACTTCCCTTCCCTCCACCAGAAGTGTCACTTCCGGTTTTGTATCTGCTAGGTAGAGCTCCAGGCTCAACAATGCTAAATCTAAAATTTCATTTCCATTTTCGTCTAAGTCAGTTTGTACTTCCTCTGTCCCTTCTACTACATTTACATTTGCTTTCTGTTTATTAACTTTTCCTGATGATTTCTGACTTTCACTTGATGTATCTATCATATAGTCAGTTCTCATTCCCTTTATCTTCCATCATTGCTTTCTTATTTTGTTTACAGTCTCTAGCTAGATGCCCTTTCTTCCCGCACTTGAAGCATTCACCTCTCTTTTTCCTTTCTTCAAAATCTTCTGATCGTTTGTCAGGCTGTTTGTTTCCCTGGGCATTCTTCTTGCCCTTTTTACCTGACTGTAATACAAATACTTCAGCTCCGTCTTCAGCAGTGAAGACTTGTGCCTTCTTTTTCTTTTTGCTATTAAAATGTCTCTCAGCATGTCTAGCGTATTCGAGTATGGCTTGTAGCCTCCCTGTTCGATGATCTATTATATGCTTCGTAATGAAGCTACTAATAGGTGCAATGCAACCTTTCAAAAATGCATTTTTTAATTATTGTTCATACGGGGAATCATTCGTTTGGTTCTCAGGAACCGACATACCGCTATGATTATTAAAACATTCTAATAATCTAGCATAATATCCATCTATTGTCTCATTTTCCTGTTGTATGCATTGATTAATGCAAGTCCAGTCTGCTCTAGGTTTCCATTTCTCAGAGATTCGGTCTGTCAGACCTTTTACTCTGTTGTCTAATTCTGCGTCACTATGTGGGAGTGGCCTAAGTTCTGCATTACGAGGATTCCAGGTGCCACAAATCATGTGCCAATCTGGACCTATAATTTGTCTTACTACTTTTTCTACTTCTTCCCCATTCAAGTGGTAACTTAACCTCATGCCTTGTAAATCTTCTAAAAATTTTGTAAAATTAACTTTCGGATGGGGGATTCCCTCAGTAGCCTTCCGGATATCTTCCGGTGTCCATGGTCTATATACTAAGAGTGTTGGATCCTGCCCTTCCTGTCCTGCCTGAGGATTTGGAACTTCTATAAGTGGGCATATTTCTTCCTCACTCTCATCCTGTAGATTCCTCTCTATCTGGTATGATTCTGTGTCCCTATGTGTTTTACGTGTTCGAGACCTAGTCTCAATAGGATCTCTAACAAATGGTTGTGGTCTTACTGAAACTTCAGGATAACGTGGAGATGGACCAGCCTGTTCACTCGCTTCATATCCTGAAAAGGGTAAGGGAGGGGGCAAGGGAGGTGGAGGAGGAGCTGTAGCTATTACCAAGTTATTATCCTCTTTGTCTAAAAATAATGTTTTTGAATTTTTAAGCTTCTGTTCTCTACGATTTGCTTCCTCAATCCACCTGTGTGCTTGAGGTATGCCTGGTAGGCGTTGCTTTTTTGCCTGACCTCCTGCATCAGATTTAAGCTGTTTAAGGAGTTTAACCAGTGAAGGTTTATCTAGTTTACCATCAAATTCATACTTATTAACCCATTTCGTATAATACCTAACGTTATCAGAACGCTGTAATCGCATGTATTTTGCGTCTTCGGTTAGGGGCGGATCTCGCGAGGTTTTAGTGCACTGATTACCCATGTCAAAGAAAATGTTACGTAACCCTTTTTTATCACGTGATGTCGATTTCTTAGTTCCTGTTTACAGTTTATCTAGAATAACTGTCTACCTTATTCTGTTACCCTGATCTATGACAAAATATACAGTACTTCCTTTTGTCCCTGATCTGCAAAAACAAATCTTGACAACAATATACTGTAACCTAGTCCCTGATCTAAAACAGAAAAAAGGCAAATTCTTCCTACCTGAGCCTCCTGGTTTTGAAAACGTTCAAATTCTGCTCTTCGGCCACAGATCAGAAAGTGGCCAGCCTCTGTACACACGACAATTCAGTCGGAGGTCTTTTCACTCAAGAAGAACCATTTCGGTAACTTCTCCTGCACAGTATTCGACCACCAATACACTCTGATCTGCAGCTTACCAAGGGAAATCCGGCTCGAAGGACCAAACTGTTAAATAAAATTAATAATTCAATACACAGGAGGTTCAGATTCCAAAGTTTACTAGTGTACACCAGGAGGCAAAAATCCATACAAGTACAGAATTTTGTCTGACATGATGCAGGAAGTACAGAATATTTTATAGTGTTTGCATTCAAGTTATGCCCACCTTACTGACGTGGTTAGTCACAAGGCATCTACATCACTTTTACTAACAGTATTCTATTCATCTAATAATTCTGATGCAGTACATTTAAAAAAACTTTTCCTTTAGATACAATACGGCCTTGCTATCCAGCTGGTCAGTCATAATGTCTTTCTGTAAAGTTACTTCTTAAAGGTCTCATATCGATTCAAATACAATAGCAGCTTCAGTCTTTTAATGTATGTCTTTGTTCTCTGTTATACTTTCTCACACAGCTGCGTTTTTATCTTACAAGGACAAGTTACTCCATCAGGAAAGGAAGATTTAATTATTTACAAGGACAAGTTATCTTATCAGGAAGAAGCGGAAGATTTACACATTTAATTTCCTGACCCAGCAGATAATCACTTATGAAAAGCATAAACATTAAGCTTGCTGAGCTGGCAGCTGCCAGGGTCAGGGGTCAAAGCACACTGCAGTTTCAAAAGCTACTTGCATTTACACATGAATTAATTTTACTACTATATGATTAATAGAATAAAATGCATTATATACTACTTTGCTTTTAAACTAGCATTTATCATGTATTCAAATACACATTTTTCTAACAAATTATCCATTTTTTAACAACAGTGCCTGTTTTAGATTCTACTAAAAACTCTTCTAGTATAGCAATAACGCCTGGTGTGGGTAATGCTGGATTTACCCACGGTTGGCGTGGTTTGGTCCCGAAGCCCGAGGACCAAACAAAGACAACCGTGGGTAAATCCAGCATTACCCAAACCAGAAGTGGTTATTGTTATTATATAATGACATTATTTAAGAAAAGAAATAATTACTTTTCTTAAATAATGGCATTGTATAATCCTCTTTGCTGCCCTTCCAGCTGTCTGGTGTTCACAGTTCTGATGTACTGCATGCCTACGCAGTACATCAGAGTTGGGCAAAAGCAATGGAGAACGCAAGATCTCCATTGCTTTTACTGTCTCGCTATGTTAAATGGGTTTAACATAGCGAGACAGCTTTAAAATAAGCAACGGAGATCTCTGTTGCTTATTTTAAAGCTGTCTTATGTTAAACTCATTTAACATAGAGATAGGTTAAAAAGCAACGGAGATCTCCGTTGCTTTTTTTAAATCTGTGTCGCTATGTTAAACTCTTTTAACATAGCGAGATAGTGTTTTATATTAACGGAAAAAGTCCGGGCGACCGGACCTTTTTCCGTTAGTATATTGAGGGATTTACAACGGGCACGCTGGTTGGGCTGGCCAATCAGCGTGCACATTTTAGAGTAGGCATTGTATAATACTGGTCTTTTACTTAGGATGCCCTAGTTCCTTCCCTTTGTCTATACTCTGATATCAGTCCTTGATAGGGAAGGCAATCACTAGCCTGGAGTCCAAATAAATGTGTTGCCTTTTCCCATCCTTTTACCTTTCTCTGTCTAATTATTTGCTGTCAATACTTTGGTTTCTTTGACAGTTTTCTCCAATAAATACTAGTCCCCTCTTGCTTATTGTCTATATCCCTAATTGCATCCCTATCTGTAGAATCTCCTTCTCCATTCCTCGTTTTGGCTTAGTTTTTTGAATACTTTCTGCTACTCCCAGACTTGAGGTTTCATTTGATTGCATGCAGTTCCTTTTGGGATGTTTGTTTTTGAAACATTTCAGGAAATATTAAAACAGGTTTATTTGTAGAACTAACAATATAAAAAAACACTAAAAATCTCTTAAACTATACAAGTTACAGTATAGATATTGTTGAGAGTTTTACACCTTACACTGCAACTATTGGTGTCAGCTTTCTCTAACATCATCTCAAAGTTTCAGCTATTACAATGAAGCAAATGTTAAGTCACTTGGTTTTAGAAATAGCAATATAAGTATATCTTCACAATGATTTACAAACAGCTAATAACATCTCCAGTGTAGTGCATACTACATGAATAATGATGTGACACCCGTGTACTGGCCCAGTAATGAAGGAGCCTCAATCCTCACCACTAGCACCAGTGAGGGATGTGCAGATTGGAAAGATGACAAGTACACACACAGTAAAGTGCAATTTCCCTTAAGAGCATGCAGAGATCACAGTCGGTTTGAGGTTGGTTTCTCCCTTTCTCTCCAGATCCCCAATAATACTCTCCACTGGTACAGCTATAGGGTTCAGATCCCAGACGAGTAGTCAAGCCAAAATATCAGTACCCTCTCTGTCTAACCAGTGCTTTGTGTCCCTGCCCAAGTAGCTGACACACACACACACACACACACACACACACACACACACACACACACACACACACACACACACACACACACACTTTGAGATTTGATTTGTATGCAAACACACAGACACTCCTGGGGAAGGCTAGCACAGGTTCACTAGCTATGCCCCCTTCTACCTAGGCTATAAGGTAATAATCCACTGCCACCAACCACTCTTATCAGCTACTAGAAAGGCCGTTACCAAAGGGTGTCCAGTTCTACTGTGTAATGTTACTGTTATCCAAATAGTAAGTGTAACCCAGGGCTAAGGCTACTGGAGTGGCTTATACAGTATCACTAAATATATGCAAGTACTTTAAGAGCTTAAATTATCTCTACACAAAACAGCCACAGTTAAAAGGTTTAAATATTTAATAATAAATAATATAAACACAATAATATAAACACAAGGCAATACTCATCAATTCAACACAGTGATAATAGAGAGTTCAGAAATTACAGGAAATACTTTAAAACAACATCGTAGGACAGTCTGACATAAATATAGAAAGCAGCTAGACTAATCTGGCTATATTCTTATCTATCTCTAAGAGAAACTATGTTCTAAATAACTTTACTTACAAGGCAAAGTGCTGGTGAGTTGTTAACAGGTCTGAAGACAAATGCAAAATACAATCTTACTTTATGAGATAACCCTTAAATTGATAATACACATTACTGCTGAGTCATTTTAGATTACATCATTCTTGTCACTTCTGCTTAAGTTTCCCAGGCTCAAATAACTTAACATTTTGCATTTCTTTGTAATCTGCACCTACCAGGAAGCCACAGCAATAAAAGACACTTTACATATGAGACCTAGTAATTATCTCTTTCTTAGGACAATAGAAAGAATTTCTAGCTGCAGATATCCTCTCTCTTAGCTTAAGATCACGCACAGTTGTAAAATCCTTTACGTATCAGCTTTCTTTCAGCACGGTGCAACATTTTGAAGCTCAGAACATAACACAGTTTTCTTACAATTGTCAGATAAGTCCATGGAACATATTAACATTTACAAAGATATAGAATTATTTACAAAATTCTATCTAGCTAGGCTGGCAGCCTTCACAAATGGCAGTATATTTGTTTCTGTTTTTCATTATAATAGTTCAGATAACTATGAAGAGGATGACGAATGGAAAGTCTGTTAGTCCAGATGAGATACCTGTGAAAGCATGGAAGTATTTATGGCAGTGGGGATTTTAACTAGATTTTTTAATGAAATCTAGGAAAGTGAGGGGACACCTGAGGAGTGCAGAAGAAGTGTTTTGGTACTGATTTTTAAGAATAAGGGTGATGTGCAGAGCTGTAGCAACTACGGGGGGATAAAATTGATCAGTCACAGCATGAAGTTATGGGAAAGAGTAGTGGAAGCTATCTTAAGAATGGAGGTGATGATTAGTGAGCAGCAGTATGGTTTCATGCCAGGAAAGAGGACTACAGATGCAATGTTTGCTCTGAGGGTGTTGATGGAGAAGTATAGAGAAGGACAGAAGGTGTTGCATTGTGTCTTTGTGGACTTAGACAAAGCATATGACAGGGTGCCTAGAAAGGAGTCGTGGTATCATAAGAGGAAATTGGGAGTGGCAGAAAAGTAAGTAAGAGTGGTACAGGATATGTACAAGGGTAGTATGACAGTGGTGATGTCTGCGGTAGGAGTGACAGATGCATTCAAGGTGGAGGTGAGATTACATCAAAGATCAGCTCTGAGCCCTCTCTTATTTGTAATGATGATTGACAGGTTGACAGATGAGATCAGAGAGGAGTCCCCATGGACTATGAAGTTTGGGTATTACATTGTTATTTGTAGTGAGGGTAGGGAACAGGTTGAGGAGACCCTGGATAGATGGAGATATGCTCTAAAGAGGAAAGGAATGAAGGTCAGCAGGACTAAGACAGAATATATATGTGTGAATGAGAGGGAGCACAGAGAAATGGAGAAGGTGGATGAGTTTAAATACTTGGGATAAACCATTCAGAGAAATGGTCAGTGTGGAAGAGAGGTGAAAAAGAGAGTGCAGGCAGGGTGGAGTGGGTGTAGAAGAGTGTCAGAAGTGATTTGTGACAGACAGGGACCAGTAAAAGTGAAAGGGAAGGTTTACAAGATGGTAGTGAGGCCAGCTATGTTATATGGGTTGGAGATGATGGTACTGATGAAAAGACAGGAGTCAGACATGGAGGTGGCAGAGTTAAAGATGTTAAGATTTGCACTGGGTGTGACGAGGATGGACAGGATTAGAAGTTAGTATATTAGAAGGTCAGCTCAGGTTGGACGGTTTGGAGACAAAGCCAGAGAGGCGAGATTGTGTTGGTTAGGACATGTGCTGAGGAGGGATGCTGGGTATATTGGGAGAAGGCATGCTAAGGATGGAGCTGCCAGGGAAGAGGAAAAGAGGAAGGCCTAAGATAAGGTTTATGGATGTGGTGAGAGAGGACATGCAAGTGGTTGGTGTGACAGAGCAAGATGCAGAGGACAGGAAGAAATGAAAACAGATGATCCACTGTGGTGACCTCTAATGTGAGCAGCAGAAAGGAAAAGAAGAAGAAGCTTCAGAATTCCTTATATCCAGGAACAGTCATCATTTCATCCTGTGTTATCCCTAGGCATTCCAAGACAAGCTAAAAGATATAACCCCCCAATTTATCACAGAACTGTTCCAGCCAGTGGGCTGTGCCAGGCATAACTTTTGTGAAAGGCACAAAGATGACATCCTGAAAAGATGCCAAACCTCCACCACAGAGTCCTTGCAACACAGAAGAGCACTTGCTATTATCCTGGATCCTCTGGGATTTCCAAGCTCCTCACTCTGTCAGATATATATATATATATAGAGAGAGAGCAAAGATACCCTGAAAAGACACCTAATTTCTGCTGCATGTATTATTTTTTTCTTCCTTGTCTCATGGCTCCTTTATTTTTACCTAGTTGCCCATATAAACCAGGGGAATGTGACACAAGTATTCCCAGGCTGTGTGAGAGCTCCATGGTCCATTTCATCTTGCCTGACAATCCCCATAAGCTCTCTGCTCTCCAGTGAGAGCTAGGTAGTAGGGAGCAGGACAGTGTACCTGTCCCCTCATAGGTTCATAGGTAGGTACTAGGCTATCTGCCCGAGGGCATTTATAAGCCTAGCCAGAGTGTGTCGGCTTTCACCACCCCATTGATTAATTAACTGAGCCTCTGTCAAGCAGAGCCAATGAAGTTATCCCAGGGATGTACTTTCTGTTACCCATCCACTCGTCAAGGCTTCTCTTGAAGAGTGTTAGTGAGGGGCTCTGCCTAATGTAGTTAGGAATTTTGTTCCAAAGCATGGGGAGTCTCTGTGACAGGAATCTATCCCTCCAGCATGTTCTATTTATTGTTGTGGTGAGGTTTAGCCCACTAGAGCACATGGCTCGCAGTGACTTGGATATCTTTAGGTGGAGCATGTCCATCAATTCTAAGTTGGACATGGCTTTCTAAGTCAGGCAGAGATCACCTCTGAGCAAGCGATATGCCACTGAGTACAGCCGGAGTTTTTTCAGTCGGGCTGCATAGGACATATGTTTGAAGCCAGTAATCCTCTTGGTGAGGTGCTTTTGTGGTCTGTCAAGCTGCTGGAAGTGTCTTGTGAGGTACATCCCAAATGGGGCATTGTACTCTATGATGGGTCTGATGGGTGACGAGTAGAGGGGCACTATAACCTCTTTATTTCTAGATGCAAACCCCTTAGTAATTAGATGTGCCACATAGAAGGATTTCTTAACTACTTTGGCAATATGATCGTCAAAGGAGAGATTACTATCTACCTGAGTCCCCAGATCTCTTATTACCTCTTCTGTATTAAGGGGGCTGCCACCTATGTGGTAATTCGTGGGTATTTTGTTTTTCCCAAACGGGATGACTATGCATGTTTTGGCATTTAGCTTGAGGCCATGACTTTGACACCAGGTGTCTGTCTCAGTAAGGCCTTTTTGGAGGATGCCCATGTCATCCGGAGAGTTAATTATGGCTCCCAGTTTGCAGTCATCGGCAAACTTGGTTAGCCATAGACCTCCTGTGTTTGCCTGTACTTCTGAGAAATATATGCCAAACAGTAGGGGTCCCAGAACTGAGCCTTGTGGGACACCACTTGTGACTGGTTTAGAGTCAGACCTGGAGCCCACTATTCTTACCATGTGAGTTCTGTCTGTAAACCAGTTGGGAACCCATCTTGTGACGTAGGGGTTTATGTTCAGGCTGGTGAGTTTTTCTATAATACCTGAGTGAGGAATGTTGTCGAATGCCTTGGCGAGATCAAGGTAGGCTGTGTGAACCACCTTTCCCTCATCTATGGCCTTGGTAACTGTCTCAAAGAAGTCAACCAGGTTTAGTAGGCATGATCTGCCCTTAACAAAGCCGAACTGGGTCAGGTCAAGTGTTTGGAGGTTCCCAATGTCTTTGTTAATGAGCTCCATAATGATGCGCTCCATAGCCTTGCAGACCAGGTTAGTCAGGCTTATGGGGCGATAGTTATCAGGATCAGTCGTGGCTCCTCCTTTGTGGAGTGGAATATTGCTGTGCGCCATTCTATGGGCACGTAGCCTGTGGAGAAGCTGAGGTTGAACAGCGTGTTTAGGTGGGGGGTTAGTTCGTTCTGTAGTTCGTGCAAGACGGAGCCTGGGACACCATCTGGCCCCATTGATGCTCTGTTTTTGGCTATTGAAAGGGCTGTTTTCACCTGTGCTTCTGTGATTTCCAGGACACTACACTTTTCCGGTATTGTTGTGGGCCCTTTTGAAGGTGAGAGGGAGGTGAAGTTTGCACTGAATGTATCTGCCAGTATGTTGGCAATATCAGTAGGTTCAGTATATTTTGTGTTATTTTGCACTATCTCAGAGCATATCTGTGAGTTGCCACTTAGATTCTTGACATAGCTAAAGAAGGCTTTGTGGTTATCTTTCAAATCCTTGGCTATTTTTCTTTTGAAGTTAGCCTTGGATGATTTTATGAGGGACCTTAGTTTCTTACTGATACTGATCAGGGATGTCTTTCCTTCTTGGGATTTCTTTTTTTTTTCTGAACTACTTTCTCCTTTTGTTGCATAACCTGTTTATGGCAGGGGTCCACCAGACTGGTTTCCTTCTCTTAGGGGAGTGAGTCTTGGTTTTGCTCAGGATGGCACGATCCATGCATCCTTGTAGGTGCTCATAGAGTGCAATTGTAAAGGATTCTGCATCTTGGACAGTGTTATCCTTTAGCGTGGGGGCTGTGAAACTTATCACCTCTGTCTTAAGTAAGGTGAAGTTTGCTTTAGAAAAGTTTTTCACTGTGGTTTCCTTGGTTGGGGGTGGTGGTGGGGTGTGGACATCCAGGGTGATTAGTTTATGGTCTGATCTAACCAGTGACGGGTTGACCTCCGGTACGGAGCACCTGTCGTCCATGTTGGTGATGACCAGGTCCAATATGTTGTGGCCTCTGGTAGGAGAGTTTACCAGCTGATCCAGGGCATTTGAGTTGACAAATTCCAGGAAGCGCTGAGCCTGGGAGTTTGTACTCAAGTAGTTTTCCCAGTTAATGGTAGGGTAATTGAAATCTCCCAAGATCAGGCTGTTCGGTAGGACCTTCATGTTTTCCAGTGTCTCCAGAAAGGTGGAGTGGTGGTCCTGGGTCATGGAGGGTGATCTGTAGCAGGCTGCAATTTGCATTGCAGATTTGCCCGATGTTAGTTGCACATGGATGATCTCAGAGGTATCATGCTGCGCCACTAACCTGCAGGAGTGGATATCCTTGATGAATATGGATACACCCCCTCCTTTTGTGTTTTGGTCCGTGTTCTGTGGCCGAAATGTGTGTTATGAGTTGTAGTCCAGTAGTGCTGGAGTGCTCTCTGGAGCCTTGAACCAGGTTTCAGTTACTGCACAGATGTCGACGTTCTCCATACTTAGGAGTGCTTCGACCGCATGCATTTTGAGATTTAAACTCCTGGCGTTGAGTAGCATAACCCTCAGTTTTTTACTTGTGCTGTTTATGGAGGTGGTTTTGAATTTTGAGCCTTGCCTAAAAAAGGCACTATGGTGGCAGCAAGAGCCTTGGCCAGTATTCGAAAGCCAAGGGGTGACAGGTGCAAGCCGTCTCTTGCGAAGCAACGCAGCTTGTCGAGCATATCATCCCAGGCTGACAGACACTGGCTCTTCTTTGAATGACACCAGAAGCTTAGCCAATTGTTGAAACAATTGGCTAAAGGATCCTTATCACTGTTTCTGTATCCATCAATATAGTAGCACATGTTTGGCCAACTGGGAACTCTACTGAGTAAGCACTCACTTGGTGAGTCTGTGATATGTCTCTCATCCCCAAAGGATAGGCAAGCTGGGAGTGGTCACTCACTTCCATCCTATCTAGACAGCTCATTGGACACCCAAGCCACTAATCAGACTTGGGTCACCTGCACCATAGTCAGAGCTTTATTCCCCAATGCCATAGAGGTGGCTTGTAGCTTCTTTTCATTATCTCATCCTTTAAATTACGATCCAAAGTTTGTAATCATTAGTGAGGACAAAGCAGAGACTGACCAGCAAAACAAAAGTCCAGGTTTGACTGACAGCTCTTCTGGCCAATAGCTGCTTTATGTGTGCTTTTGTTCTTCCCCCGACCTAAGACACAGAGTAGCAGGACCACTGTTGGCTAACAGTGCCTTTACCTGGAAAAAAAGAAAATAGTCTCTCCACACCGTCAAGCCAAATAAAATTTATTAAAAAACGACAAAGCTTTCGGATATAAAAAACATCCTTCCTCAGTGTCTTACACAAAAGAAAAGTTAAAAACCAACATTTATACTAATATCACATGACACAGCCATTAATTGATTAAGGTGAACACCCAGTTCTTAAAGATACAGAAACAGTGATGAGGGATAAGAAGTGTATGCATATCTTCCTCTCATTTTTTTCTAATTTTCCTTTGGTTATTTTTTAGAATAGGTTTTAGTGTAACTTGTTTATTTAAGTCCAGGTCTTTATCTGCTTCAGGCCTCACTATCCATTCATATTCTTTCATGTCCACATTATTAACATGGTCTCCACGTCTAATAACTGGATATACAATAGATATGACCCTGAAGTCAAATTCATGAGCAGCACCCATTGCATAAATGTGTCAAGCCAGTGAGTGAGTTAGTAGGTATATTCTTACAAATCTCTGATCTATGCTCAATAATTCTATCCCTCAGGCACCTGACTGATTTGCCCACATAAAATCCTGAACATTTCTTACATGTGGCAAGATATATATAATACCAGTGGTATTACACATCGCTGTACAGTGAAAAATGAATCTCCTGCCACTCATAGGATGTATAAATTCTGGGCACTGATTAATACTCATACAACATGAACAATTATAACATGGAAAAGTGCCTTTTTTCTTAAACTCAATTCCTTGTGTTTTATTCAAAGAAAAATCTTTGTAACATAAAAGTTGTTTCAAATTATTACAATTATGGTAGGTAAACATAGGTTGGTCTGGGAGCCATTTCTCATGACCGGGTATAGATTTCAGGACAAACCAAATTTTTCTTATAACATTCTCAATTGTTCTGCTCATTCTATTGTATGTCATGAGATATCTAAGGGGTTGTCCATTACCAGGACTCATAATGTCAGTATTGGAATCCACTTTAACAGAAAAGTAGAGTCTGGCTACAGAGTCCCTTAGTGTCAGAGCATCCCTCCTAGCTGTCTCTATTTCTGTCATATTGTATCCCTTCTCCAAAAAACGTACAGTAATTTCCTGCATCTAAGCATTACATACCTCCAGCTCTGTACTAAGTAGACTGGCTCTTAAGTGCTGACTTTTTAAGATACTCTTGAAGGTTCTCCTTGCGTGCATACTTTTTTTATGGAGATATTTGTTTACTTGGACATCCTTCTTATAAACACTAGTTTGTAAACCAGGATCTGTAAGCATCAACAGTATATCTTTACCTTTATCTTTACCTGGAAACCCATGAATGAGATCTTGCTTCCCCCACCACATTCAAGTAAACACCCACAGTTCTGCCACCATTGCACTTGTCCACTGGTCAGTCTTGTGATCCCATTTACCTTTGTGCATGAATAATATTTCTGGTATTTAAGCTTTTCCACTTCAGGTAGCTTATGCCTCCTCATCTTTGGAGAGTCATCCACTTTCTTTTTTTCTTAGAGAGAGCTATAATGTCTTATATGGGACTTTTGATTTTTTAATCACAATCACTTTATGCTCAGAAGTGAATTGCTCCAGTGCACATTGGAGATCACAGTCACTTTTAGATAACAGAACAATGTAATCTGCAAGCAAGAAAAATTAAAGTGTCACATCCCAAAACTCTCCAGGCCTTCAATATGACTGGATGTCCCATCCAGGAAAATCATAAAACAGGAAGGGAGTCAAGACACATCCTCAGCGGTATCCTATTCCCAGATTGAACATATTCTAATTAATGGTGGGAATGGGAATAGAACCCTTGCTCCTCAAATACCGGAGTGGTATGGCACATGTTAGCAATATTGGTGATCTGTCCATACAAAGTATATAACTCACTTAGTTATGAAACATGAATGCAAATACAAAGAGTGCCTGACAAACAATGGTTAATATTGTCCCTGCAATGTATCATATTCAAAAAATGTTAGTGTTAATTTATTTCTCACAGTCCTCTCATAGGTTATCATTAATTTACAAGCCATTTGGTAATGGAAGGTGGCTCTAAATGATGCTGTACTCCTATGAGGAGGTCAAAACAGTTATTCAGAAAAAAAGGTGTTATAGGTGATAATAAGGTAAGAAAGAAAGACAGACAGAACAATCCATATCACAGGCAACTAACACTTCATTTTTGTTCAGTGAAACTTGCATATGTTAATTGTTTCAGTTCATAATACAGAAAAAATATATATTTGATTCACTCCTCTAGCCTATAATCAAAATTGTGATGATACACCAAGTTTAAAGTGCAAGAAGTCTGAGCTGATTCCTTGTTGTTTTACAGCTCCCAAGAAAAAATGCAATGTGCTAAGCCTTGAAATTAAAGATGAGCTAAAAAAAAAAACAGAACTGAAAAGTAAGGAATTGGAGAAAATTGCTGAGGATTATAATGTTGGCAACCACACACTGTTAGACTTCAGGAAAGCTTTTTTTTAATGTCTTTCATGGGCTGTGAACAAGATAATGTTGCCAAAGAAAACACTAATGAAGGCAGAAATGTCATCACTCAGATATATGCTGTACCCTTAATGTTTGCAGAACCACTGTATTAATGAAGCTGCATCTGGGCCTCTTCTACAAAACAGAGATTTAAAGCTACTCATCTACCCTTTCGTGGCTCATCTTGGCTGAAAAACTTTGAAACCAAGCATGGCACCACATAACCTTTGCTTAATGACAGTCATAAACAATTAAGTGTAACACGTCTCTGGTCTTTTCTGATCTCTACTGAGAAGAGCCCTGGCTTTTTCAAATCTCTGATAGTAACTTTTCCCTTATATATCCACTTTTCTGATCGCTTCTCTCTGGACTCCTTCAAATTTCCTACAATTTCTCTCCTTTTATACCTTTCAAAATTGGTCACATTATTCAAGTTGTAGCTTGACTAGAACCTCATAGAATTTGCTTACACAATCACCCCCCTGAGGCTACACCCCAGCATTTTGTTTGTGGTTGCTATCACCCTCTTATTTGTTGCTTCACCTGCACAGCAGTTGATTCTGTTTTCTAGTCCTTCAGGTATGTCTGTGGCAAACACACTGAAGAGTACTAGATCCAGGATAAACTATGTGGTAGTGTGGGATCTTTTACATCCACCTCAGCTACCATCAACTCAAGCAGATGGGACCTTAGTTTAACATCTTATCAGATCAGATAGGACCTTGGTTTAACATCTTATCAGGAGATCAGAAGCATGACACACTTAGGAGTGCAGCACCCTCCTAATGTTGCACTGCACTGCACTGTCAGTAATGCACTCACATGGAGTGAGAATAGAACCCACAGCCTTCAGGTCTTCATGCATCAAAGGGGAGTGTGCTACCTATTGCACCACTGACAATGCTTTCAGCTGCTGTGGTTATGGATTGTAACAACTCTTCTACTATAGCCATTTTGATACAGATGTTCTTTAGTTACAGATGAGATGTGGGTGCATTACACTTAACAAAGCTCAGACATCATGGAATGTTTACTTTTTCTTGGTGGGATAAACTGCCTCAAACAGTAAGGCTTGTGTTGGCAGAAAAACAGAAAAAAACTCAAGACTTTCTGCATAAATGGAATCAAAAATACCCATTGCACACATGATGAAGGTATGTTAAATGCACTGAAGACTAGAGTTCCATACAAACGTGTACAGCTTTATTGTTGAAAAATATACCCCCCATTCCAGATGAAATAAAACTGCTGCAAAGACAGTACTAAGGCAGAATTTTAACCATTCTGAATCCATAGAGTGATAAAGCCCTGATTATTGGCTAGAAGACCTGGGTTTGATTAATGGCTTAGGTGACTGACAGAGTAACAGGGAGCAGATGGGAATTACCATCTCTGGGAGGGGGTCTTGTATGTATCCTGCAATGATCCCTGGTGGAGGCCAGGAAGGTTGTGCTGGAAGGCATGGTCCAAAGGAAGAAAGGTTGGAGACTCGGTTGAGTTGCCACAGAGGTACCTCACATCTCCATTGCATACCTGCCCCTAGGAAATAACCACAGAGATCAGTAAAGTAGGAAGAGAGAAACGGCTAAGTCATAAAATAAGAACCTCCAAGCTTGATGAATGTCAGCAATTACCCCCTTCCATGATGTCCTTCAGATCCTCATTGGCTCAGCTCAAATTCGGGCATTGGAATGGGAGAGGTCATGGGACAAAAGAACAGCTGTCAGAATGAAAGAAATGGGAAAAAAGAGTTAAAAAAGCTAAGGCAGAGTTTTTCAGTACTGGTAACAGAAATTTTGGCAACAGCTTCTGAAGAAAATAAACACAGTTTGTAAAATGAAACTGAAAGACAGACTAGTTATCTGTTTCACAGTAGCTTTAGTCTATGTCTAAAATGTCCAGAAGTCTCTTCTACTTCAGGAAGACACAGGAATTATATCCACAGGAGCTCTCTGGCAGCACTGTGGGTAAAGGGGTAGCCTCCCTTCGGCAAACTGTCAGGCAGTGCTGAAGAGCTGCCAGTCAGGCATGAGCTCAGTGCTGGGATTCTTTTAAACAGCAGCAGAAGTTGATATTGTGACTGTTTAAATTAATGTGTTTAATAAACTTTAGAGAATGGGTGACCTGTGGATCACACTCTGATTGGAGGGTGTTAATCTACAGGTAATACCTGCTGAAAAATGAGTCTGCCACATCACGGCATCATATTGAGCTCCTGTGGAGCTCAGGCTGAAAAAAAAAAACTAATGGCTGTCATTATTTTATACTCGCTAAGCAGCACTTTTGCTGTTTAGAGAGTATAAAATAAAAAAGAAAAATTAAAATAAAGTGTGTGTGTGTGTGTGTGTGTGTGTGTGTGTGTGTGTGTGTGAGAGAGAGTTTAAGAGACTAAGAGAGAGAGGTCGATCGAGTGAAATAGAAAAAAGCATGCGTTTGTGTGAGAGACTAAGAGAGAGAGGTTGATTGAATGAAACAGAAAAACTAACTGACTCATTGGTTGTAAATATTTCAGATATTATTTTAACTGAGGATGATATTAATGTTTTAAATAAGGGCCTACAGTTCATACAGGGTGATAGCAATAGTGTGGTGGATGCCATCACAGATTTAAAGCTATTTATTAGAAATGTTTCATTGAAACTGATTTTTAAGACTACTGAAGCACCACAACAACAGGTGTGTAAGAAGTCTAGTACATTTTTCCTGTTAATCCCCCTATATTGAATGCCTTCTCTGAAATGTGTGAAAGAGAGATTAGGCTAATGTATAATGATAAAAAAGCATATAAGTATTATAATTTAAATTGTAATGAACAGGATGCTTTAAATATACTACAGAAAGATACCAAAAGAATTCTTAAATGAGCAGATAAAGGTGATGCAACAGTAATTCTCAACTCTAGGAATTTTGTAATGCTTATGATGGATTTATTAAATGATGAAACTGCATTTGTTGAAGTTAACTCCACTGACGTTTCTAGGATGATTACTAAAGTGAATCTGGATATTTATGAACTGCAGTTAAATAATGATATTACTATTGAACTTTTCAATTATTTTAATGTCCCCTGCCCTAAAATTCCTGTTATATATGGATTGCCCAAAATACATAAGAACTTGCAGAGACCCATTGTATCAGGGTCTGGCTGGATTATTGAGTCTATTTCAATCTAACTGCAATCCATATTTAGTATGTATTTAGGCCAAGAGAAAAGTTATATACAGGACACAGGGGACTTTTTAAATCAGTTATCTGCCTGTTATAATAATTATAAAGATTTAGACTATTTGTTTGTTACTTTGGACATCAAGTCACTATTTACGGTTATTCCTGTAGAATATGGCATTGATGCAATTAAAGAATTTTTATGTAAGAATACTGAAATGCATAGTAGAGACATTGAAACATGTTGTACTTTACTTGAAATTATTTTAAAAAATGTCTTTTTCTTCCAAGATACCATTTACCATCAGATAAGTGGCGTTGCCATGGGGACTCCCATGGCAAATGCATATGCAAATATTGTTATAGCAAAATGGGAGGAAAGGCATGCATATAATGCACCCATAGAATTTAACACTAAAATATTGTTTTATAAATGGTCTGTGGACGATATTTTTTTAATATGGGATGGTGAGAGTGCACAATTAGAGCAATTCATTGAATTTATAAACTCTACAACAGATTTCTTAAAGTTTACAGGGACATTTTCTAAAGACAGTAGTAACTATTTGGACGTTACATTAATTAAAAATGAGACCAAGCAAACTGATACAAACATTTATAGGAAAGATGTATATAAAAATAAGTATATTCATAAAAGTAGTATGCATGCCCCCCCATACATATATTTTTAAGAACTTGTAGATTAACAACAGATGAAGTGAAATATAATAAAGAAATGGATGCTATGCATGATACATTTAGAAGTAGTGGGTATAATAATGACTTCTTACAGAAAATAAGAAATGAGGTAGTCATGAAAAGAACTACAGATGCAAGACCTTATTTTGTTATAAACCAAGCAAATGATATAGTCGTTAATACTAGAAATAATAAATCGTACACTCGCTATGTTACCACGTATGGCAGGAGATTCCAAGGTGTGAAGGATATTTTATCTAGGAAGTGGGGAATTCTTACAGCAATGCCAGAAATAGCTGATAAAATGCCATCTTTTGCATATAAAAGATGTAGAAATTTGAAGCAGAAATTATGCTACAAAGATCTTTCTACTAAATATGACAGGCCGACTATGAAACCTGGCACAGTTCCCTGCTATAATTGTGTTTGTTGTAGTATTATTAATAAAAGCTGTGAATTTAAAAATCCAGTAACTAGTGAGCTTATAAGGATTAAATGTCATGCTATTTGTAATACAAATAATATAGTATATTTAGCTAATTGTGTTACATGCTCTGCTTTTTATGTCGGCAAGAGCTCTAGAAAATTAAAGGATAAAATCATAGAGCATAACTCAAACATCATGAGGAAACTTGTCACCAATGCTTTAGCACAACATATTATGGCTAGAGGCTCAAGACATACATTTCAGTTTAGAGTGTTAGATGTCTGTTATAAACAAAAGGGGGGGGTAATATAAACAACTCCCTAGATTTATGTGAATATGAATGGATTATATGTCTTAATGCTGATCGAAATCCTGGTCTCAACACATCTGTTAGCATAAAACCTGTCTTGAAATTAAAACAAATGAATCTGAAATTACTATAAATAGCTAGTAGATATTGCTTTAAGATGTTTTCTGATGTTAATTGTTTGTATACTCTTATTGGCTGTGTTAGAGAAGGGGTTATATTTAAACCTGGTTTTATTAGTTGTTTTATATACACACTGATGAAGAGCTGTTGCTAGAAATCTTTGTGGATTTGGAATAAACTGTGGAGATTTTTATCTCGCTCTGCATGTCCGCCTTTTTTAGAGTTTCTTTGCTTGTGGTTTTATGGTTCTCTGAAGCGGTTTACCACAGTGCTGGTTTGGTGTGGATAGTGAAACAGAAAGCGTGTGTGTGTGTGTGTGTGTGTGTGTGTGTGTGTAAGAAGAAACAGAGAGAGTGAAGAGTGAGAACGATCCAGAGATTCCCGTGGCAGTGGTAGCAGCAGCAGTTAACAGTATTGCGTACCTCCCAACCTCTTAGGACAAGAAATCTGGACAAAGTTTGACATAATGTGGGGGGGGGGGGGCAAATGCATAGAAATAAAAACACATTATAAATATTGCTCTTATAAACTTAGAAAGTTGTTAGAATGAGAGGATTGTGTTATTAGCATGCATTTTCAGAAGCAGAGGTGTGTGTGTGTGTGTGTGTGTGTGTGTGTGTGTGTGTGTGTGTGTGTGTGTGTGTGTGTGTGTGTGTGAGAAAGAGAGAGAGAGTGACTGCTATCGACCACTGGCAGCAGTAAAGAGGTTTGCATATCTGGATCTTTCAGCTGAAGAAATCTGAATAAAGCCTAAAATAAAGTGGGAGGAAAGGCTCAAAAATAGGAACAGACTTTAATTATTATTCTTATAAAATTATAAACTTGCTTAAATAAAGGGATTTGTGTTAGCATGAATTTTCTGAAGGAAATAAAAGTCTGAAACTCAAATGTATGTCATTATTTAGTAACGTCTATCTCCAGTGACTGGCAACAAACCAAACCTTTTAGGAGAATGGGACCAAAAAATAAATACCTGTATATTTTTAAATTTTGGATGTAAAATGCTTCCTTGGTACCATAACATAAACTACAGGAAGTTTGAAACTTTAGGCAGAGGAACTATTTTACATCAAAAATTTATAAAACAAAATAATATATTAATAAAAAAATAAATATGTAAGTGAAACACAACAATGTTACAGGCAGCTTATTCCCTAAGTGCAATAATGCCCTCCAGGGTGTGTGTTATTGTGGAAATAATGCCCTTCCAGGGGTGTACAGGCCCTCAGAACACCCCTGGGCAGGTAACTTGTGTAAGATCTTTGTTACAGTTCAGAACTTTAGTCCTCAAATTTGAAAGACTGATCTTATTTGTCCTCATCACTACACAGAGTAGGGTGCCAGTGTGGGGAATGTCCAGAGCACCATTTCACATAGTTATGGCTCTGGTCTCAGGTATGATCTCTTCTCCTCAGGTTCCACTGGATTCCATTTTAGGAATATGTTCAGGTCTCTCTGTGAATGTTCTTTCTTTACATCAGGTATATTGCCCAGAATCCTTATTCCGGCATACAATCCCCTTTCATAACTAGCTAGCTTCTCTGTATTTCTATGGTTAGGACCCCTTCATTACACATCATGATTCAGGTATAGCTTTCTTGCAGTTGGTCAAGGTGAAGTTCCTCAAGCTTCATATGCCCACAGGAAAAAACATTCATAGTCAGAACTCTGTTTGCTGTTTCCCATAGGAAATCATTGCCAATGCAATCACACCTGCATTGATTCACTTCAAAGGTTCATAGGTGGTTACTAGTCCATCAGCCCAAAAGCCATTTTAAACCTAGCTAACCTTATCCAAATTTACCAAGATATTGCCGACGTGTAAATACCTCAAGGAATTTTACAATTACAGTACAGGCTTGTACACATCAAACATTCATAGGCTGCCACTATCCTTTAGGGGCAAAGGTGCCAAACAATGGGTACATTTGCATTTCCCATCCGTTGATCCAAATTACATTTGAAAAAGGTTAGGAATGAACTTTGCTTCACATGGATGGGAAGTATGTTCCAGAGAAGGGGTAATCTTTCAGACACATACCTGCTTGTCCAACATATACTGTTTATGTTGCAGATGAGGTTGAGATCAGGAGAACAGGAATTTTTGATGTTGTTTGTTTTTAAGATGTGCAACAAATCAATTAGTGTGGAAATAGCCTCACAGGCTATGCATAGCTCTCTGTGCAGCAGACTGTAGGAGACTGAGTACAGGGATATGCTTTGAGATGGTCCTTTTAGGAGCTGTTTATGTTTTATGTGGGACTTCTGTTGTCTCTCAAGCTGTTTCAAGATCCTGGTCAGGCACATGGTGAAGGGTGCATTCTACACAATGACTGGTCTAATTAAGGATGAGTACAATGGAATAATGACCTTCTTGGAACTGAATGCTATACCATTACTTATAAGTTTTACAATAAAAAAAAAATCTCACCACAGTAGACCAGTGGTACTCAAACTTCAGGTAACTGTCAAGATGTGTTCCCAGATCCTTGATCACTGGGTCTACTTTGAGGGTTGTATAATTGATGTGGTAATTTCCAGAAAAGGCTATCTTTCCAAAGAGAACTATTGTGCTTTTTTTTTACATTGAGTTTTAATCCATGGCTCTGGCACCAGTTGTTTGTCTGTGTCAGGCCTTCTAGAAGGCTATCTTTGTCTTTAGGGGATTCAATGACCCCACCTAGTTTGCAGTCATCTGTAAAGTAAGTCAGCCAAAGGCCCTTGACATTTGTCTTGAATTCAGAGAAACAGATGCCAAAAAGTAGGGGCCCCAGCACCTATCCCGACTGGCCTCCATGTGGAAATGGATACCTTATTCTAACTTCTTGGCCAAATCACTGAGCTAACTGGATATCCACCAGGTGACATATGGGTTTATGCCTAATTTTGTTAGTTTATCTACAATACCCAAGTGAAGTACTGCATTGAATGCCGTGGCCAAGTTGACATTGGCAGTGTGCACTGTTTTGCCCTTGTTCACAGCTTTATTTCCCTTTTCAAAGACGTCCGTCAGGTTAAGTAGGAATGACATGTCTTTGACAAAAGCAAATTGGGTAGCATCCAATGTCTGTAGGTTTCTGATGTCATTATTTATCAGATCCATGATAATTCTTTCCATGGCCTTGCATATAAGACTAGTCAGACTTATGGCTCTGTAGTTCCCTGGGTCCATTGAAGGCCTCCATTTGTGTAGAGGATGACCATTGAGGTCCTCCATTCACTTGGCACTAAGCTTGTTTGCTGGCTATGGCTAAACAGAAATTCAAGCAGGACTGACAGATCCTGTTTTATGCTATTCAGGAGGCATTTTGAAATATTATCAGGCCCCATCAAGCAGTATTCTTGGCTTCAGAGCGTACAGTGAGGACCTGCTCCCTAGTGACAGTTGGTGGAGAAATGGTAAGGGATATTTCCTTTTTGGTGACCAGGGATGATAGGAGGGTAAAATCAGAGATTACTCAGAAATATAACAAAGACGTACACAACAACAACAATAACAAAGACAGAAATAAACTGTGAAATAACAATCCAGCCACAGGCAGTGGACGGCTGACATTTTATTCCGAATAAAATAAAAAAGTAGCACAATGATGAGCACTTTCATCTCACAAATGAGACTTCATCAGATAATCATATGCCATTACTTCACCATTTAAATGCCATCATTAATCAGTCAAGAAATACCATTCTAAACTGGTTAACCCTTAAAATCCCAATAAAAGTTTCTTATACATCCAATTAAAAATTGTTAAAAAAATCTGTTGTATACAAGATTTGTGAGTTTAATAAAAATTATAATAATTGTTATTATAGGATCCTCGAACCAGTAATTACATAAATAAATAAATAAATACGTCTTCTCTAAAAACCCACTTTTGCTGAGAACAAAAATAAATGTTATACAACAGCTGCAAACAGCTGCCTTCTCCGTAAGGATAGATTTAAGGGACACATATTCATTAATGCCAGGGGGTAAAGTAGCATTCAACCTGAGCTGCCACACCAATTCTTTCTTTAATAATATCATTTTGTAGTCACCAACTCTGGGGTTTAGTTTTATAATTTCTAATATCCTGAATTTAAATCTCGTGAAATTAGTGTAAACAACAGAGGGTTTATAAAGGGCATAAGTCTCCTTTTTCGTATTTATATCATATATATCTCATATCTATCTATATTTATTTATTATTTTATTTTACATTTGTTGACTGGGAATGTCTGACTGAGCCAAAGCCCTTTTTCAGCAGAGACCCGGGGAGAAAAGCTCCAGTAAATAGATATAACATTTTGTCATTATTAACGGATATTACACAGGATATATATTCATTTATTATTTATTTATTTATTTATTTCAGTTTGTTTTCCAGGATAGTCCATTGGGCCACATGAGCCCATTTTCAATGGAGTCCTAGGGAGAAAAGCTCCAGAAAAAGTACAAATACATAGTAGATAGAGCAGTAAAGATATTGGTACAAAAATTCTTGTAGTACACAAATTCTAACAAACAATACATGTTTACATTTTTATATTTTTACATTTTGTCAACATTATAGTACATGATTCTAATAGCAAATAGATTGGTAGTATAGCGAAACAAAACATTTTTCTTTTAAGGCCAATCAGTGGAGTTTTGTTTGGAGGTCTGTAATGGATCCAAAAAATGGATCACTAGGGATGGAGAGTTCCTAGGAGACAATTTTAAGCGGCAATGAGTGTGTAAATATTGTATGAGGTATATTCAGGGGTTAGGTGGGATGGGAGCATGAGTATATCCATTGTGAGGTAAGATGTGCATGCAGTGAGTCCATTGTGAGGTAAGATGTGCATGCAGTGAGTCCATTGTGAGGTAAAATGTGCATGCAGTGAGTCCATTGTGAGGTAAGATGTGCATGCAGTGAGTCCATTGTGAGGTAAGATGTGCATGAAGTGAGTCCATTGTGAGGTAAGATGTGCATGCAGTGAGTCCATTGTGAGGTAAGATGTGCATGCAGTGAGTCCATTGTGAGGTAAGATGTGCATGCAGTGAGTCCATTGTGAGGTAAGATGTGCATGCAGTGAGTCCATTGTGAGGTAAGATGTGCATGCAGCGAGTCCATTGTGAGGTAAGATGTGCATGCAGTGAGTTCATTTTGAGGTAAGATGTGCATGCAGTGAGTCCATTGTGAGGTAAGATGTGCATGCAGTGAGTCCATTGTGAGGTAAGATGTGCATGCAGTGAGGTTTGAAACAAAGAAAGGCTGTTAGTGGTACGAATGGGAGTTGGGAGAGAATTCCAGAGGTGAGCTAAAGAGAAGGACATCAGCTGATTACCAGCTATATATATATATATATATATATATATATATATATATATAAATAAATAGATATAGATATAGATATATATATATATATATATATATATATATAGCTATATATCATATCTATAGATATATCTATCATTATATCTCATATATATATATATATATATATATATATATATATATATCTACATATCTCCCCTGGCCTCCGCTGAAAAAGGGCTACTTAGCTCAGTGGCACAAATCCGGTCAATAAATGTAAAAGAAATAATAAATAAATATATATATATATGTTTGTAAATTCTAGTCTTTAAAGCTCTTTCAGTCTTACCTATATAGAAGGCTGTAAATCCTTCACATTTACCTAAATATATCAACCCACTAGTATAACAGTTTCCTTTTGTAAAATATACCCTGCTACACACCCCATTGCAGACATGGGACATCAAGCAATATTCTGAAAACAAAGTGTATTCCACCCCTAGAGTGGAAACAAATAAGAAAGGGAGGAGGATGGTTACTTTGGTTGGCCAGTTACCACCAAGGGAAGGATGTAATAATGACTTTAGAGGGGGGTTTGGATGACCTTGACTCATTTTCGCCTAGTGTACAGGATTTTTTACCTGTACATCAGTTGAAGAGGTTGGCCAGCTAATCCAGATATGTAATAGATTTGGAGCAACAACAGGAGAACCCTGTAGTGAAGGACAACCAGAAATTAGCAGTGCAGAGGAGGATTTAATAAGTATTAGTAACAATGGTATTGTAGGATGCTACAAAGGCTTTAAAATATGCAACTATACAGGTAAACCTATTGTTAAGGAACACTTCACACTATTTTTGAAAGGGATTAAGTTCATCCCTACTAGGAGAGTGCCTTTAGCAGATATTCTCCTTGAATTAAAACTTTTCACTACAAAATTAAACTTAGATGTATTTTTTAAGGAACATGAAGAAGCTAGTAATGGAGCTACCAATCAAGCATGTCCAAAAAGGTGTAGTACATTCAACCCACCCTTAAAACCTATTATACAAGTTTTTGAGAAAAATGTCATGGAGGATGTATATAGATTTTTTTCCCAAGATAAAAAGTTTGATTCAAATTTAACTAGAGGGGGAGAGACATTTTAAACTTAAGGAACAATAAGGAAATTAGAGCGATGAAACCAGATAAGGGGGGAGGAATGGTTCTATATCATGTGGAGGAATACATTAATGGGGGGTCTATATTACAATGTCAAAAGATGGAGTAACCAAACATGTCTTTATTGGCATGTAAATATCAACCTTTTGAAATTCCAAATGGCCACTTCAGCAAATTTCTTCCCAGGGAAATAAAATCCCTCGGCCAAAGACAAACGAACCAAACTTTCAAACCCTACATAGTGTGAGGCTTTGCCCCCCACACCCCCAACTAAATCTACCAACTCCAAGATCTCACTACAGTGGGGAAAAGGGCAAATCCTTGATGACAGCCAAGCAATTTTTTCCCCTGGGAAAACATTCACTGAAGTGATCGTTCGGCATTTTAAAAGGTCAATATTTACGTGTCGATAAAGAGATATTTGGTTACTTTGTCTTTCAACATCGTAATATAGACCCCAATAATGCTATGACCAATTTATTACTAAACAATGTAACCTACTCTCCTGTTTGTAAAAATCATATTTATATTGCCTGTAGGCGGATAGATTCTTATTTAGAAGAATATCTATTGGACAATAGGATTGATGGAGGTACTTATTAGTTTTTGAGACAAATAAATTCCATCATCCCTAATAATTCTGGGATTCCAAAAGTTCATAAATCTGTAGAAAATCCCCTGTTTAGACAAATTGTATTGGCTAAGGGATCTAAGACTCACCCCTTAGCAGTACTTATTGTGTTTTCGACTAAGGAGGTAGTGGTCTACATGGCACATCTGGTGAAAGATTTGTGGGATTTTTTTATGGGCAAGTTAAAGCAGACTATATGGAAGAGAGATTTAATTTTTTTGACCATTGACATAGTGGATCTCTTCTCAGTGATACCTAGAAAGGAAGGGTTAAAATACTTTCAGGACACTTTACACCAATACTCTACCTTGACCATTGAGACTATTTCTACAGTTGTTGAACTAAAAGAATTAGTCCTAGAGAATTATTTTACATTTTCAAGGGGAATATTACCAGCAAGTTATGGGGGTAGCAATGGGTGCAGCATGCACCCCAATTTTTGCTAATCTGGTGATGCTAGGGTGGGGAAATTAATTTATTTTAAATAGCCCTTTTTCCAACCATTATCATCTATAGGTCAGATTTTTGGATGACATACTTATTTTGTGGGATGGGAGTGTGGAAGGAATTGCTCATTTTGTGGACTATTTGAATCATATGTCTTCTTATTTTAAGTTTACTAGTTGTTGGAATAGGGATAGAATTACTTATCTGGACACCATGATATCAC